>NC_090025.1:130177412-130525329 GCF_037176765.1 Anolis sagrei | reverse complement strand
TTGCAGGATGCTGGAGATATGTACAAGAGGAAATGAAGAAAACCATTTAGTGAGTACATGTTATGTCCATCAAGACTTTTGAAATGTTTTACCTTCCATTTCATAGTTTCTTACTGTACTATTTTGTTCAGTCCAATTAGCTTCTGGATAAAAATAACACTAAGAATGCTTGCTTAATAACCTAATATCTCCCTTTTTTTGTTGAACAATGTTAGTTTCTTCCTGACTTCTTGCTAATATCTGCCTATGAAAACATGCATTCTGAATGTATTTTCTCCACTTTTCCTATATTGTTCAATTGCATAGATATAAGTGCCTACACAGAATCTCACTGATCCCTGGAGCAAGCAGATAATGCAGGAGAAAAAGAGGGTTAAAAAAACCCAGACCTGGTTAGATAAGCAGAGTAATGCCTTACTAATTCATCAATCAGCTAGAAAAGAAGAATCCTATAAATCACCAAGGGTCAAAGGCATTGAAAAAATCCAGCAGCATCCAATCAAAGGAAACACTGAATCTAGGGACCAGCATTTCAAACATTTGTGCATGCCATTCATCAGAGAATGTTCTGCTTAGGGTTGGTGTCACCCAGTGCGGTAACTCATGGTGTCACCTGCAACTCCTTCCCCTCCCATGTTTTACTGCACCACAATATTGCAATTAAAATACCAGAAAATTCAACAAAGTCAGCAAATTTCTAGAACATGGTCATACAGCCCAAGAAACCTATAACCTAATGAAACCTCTGACTGATCGCCAGCCATTAGAAAGTTCAAAAAGAAATTAGCATAGAGTTTTTGTCTTGTAGGTGTATTGATAGGGTACATGCAAGCTGGGTTTATGAGAAATGTTTTTGTGATAATATGGCTATTTTTTTAAATAAAAATAGTAATTTTTGCTATATTATTGCATTTTAAAAAATAAAGAGTCATTGTCATGCCACCCCTCTGATGGTGCCTCCTGGGTTGCATCCCCCTAGTGATGCCACTGATTCTGCCAAATTGTGCCCTGTTGCTTTCATGCTGAACTCTTTCATATTGTCATCTCCCTCCTCTTTTTATGAGAGTATGAGGATCTTTTTACCTCCATATCAGTATCTCCACTCTGCTAAATAAATATAGAAATGTTAGCACTTGGTAAAACAAGTACTCATCTTTAAAATACATTTCACACTATGGCATGTAACAACCTCACTAGCTGAAGTCATGCTGCCTAAAGCACGACTTTACAAATAGTGATCCTTTGCGTTTAACATATCACCTCTAGTGAGCATTATATTGCCTGGTTAAAATGTCACTCTAGCATTCAGAAAGTTCTGTGAAGGAACAAAATCATATATCTGGCAGAGATAACGTGAATATTATACACTATCTGAAAAAGGTCTGATTTCGCTTCTGCTGCATCCGCTGATGCCTTTTCAATGTACCATCTCAAATATCAGGGAGCCTGTGATTAATGAAAACCTCTCTCTTTTTGAACACAGAATCATTATTTTCCTCGCTATAATCTTGGTTTTTGTCATGTAGGAGTCACTTTTATCTGGATATGTTGATTATGTTTTCCCATGTATAGTTTTGTGTCATGCCATCTGTCTAGTAACAAGATTATCTTGTTCAAGCAATGCCACTTGAATTACATTTTCCAACAACCTGTGCAAGGTTGTTATAAACAGATTTCATAAGACAAATATTCAGGACCAGCCTGGCCGAGATGGATCCCACATGCACCTATGCTGGGCTCAGAATCACATGACCTCTGTGAAAATGAAAAACTCTGCCCTCGCCAGCCTAAAAAAGCTATTTTTAATCTGAAATAACCTCTCTATGGAGGACCTAGAGATTCCTAGCAAGAACATCAAATTTGCACAAAACAAACCAGTAATAGTTTTTTTTTCCAAATAATTTTTATTAAACATTTTATAAATCAACACAGGGAAAGAGGGGGAACAATAACAAGAGGATAGAAAAGAAGGAAGGGTAGCACAAAAACACAACAAAAAAAAAAACACCTAAACTAATCTAAAATGACCTCCACTCCAACCTCAGGATCTTCTCACTCTACTTCTCCAACTTACTTATCTATTCTTGTCCTCTAAAACTTTTATCTTTAAGTTTCTTTTCGTAGTCATAGAAAAAAATCCAGTCTGTTCTCTTTAGTGATTTTCCAGTATTTCTTCTCATCAAAAAAGTTAGTTCATCCATATCTCTTATTTCTTTAACTTTCTCCAACCATTCTTCAATGGTCGGTATTTGGTCATTCTTCCAATATTTGGCAAAAACAATCCTTGCCGCTGTAGTGTAGTATGTAAATAATTTGTCTTCATTCTCATCCAGTTTAAAATCCGAATCTGTAAATCCCAATAAATAATACTCAGGTTTCTTTTTGAACCTCTTCTTCAACATCTTTTGTGTTTCCTCATGGATAGAAGCCCAAAACTTAGTAGTATCCTTACAAGTCCACCACATATGGTAGAATGTGCCTGTTTGTTCCCCACATTTCCAACATTTATCTGAGACATTTTGATACATATGACTAAGTTTATTCGGTGTCAAATACCATCTATAAAACATTTTATACCAATTTTCTTTCAGGTCCATGGCATATGTATATTTCAACTTTTTGTTCCATATTTGCTCCCATTCTCTAAACTGAATGGGTCGTCTTAAATTTTCGGCCCACTTAATCATACATGTTTTCACCTGTTCAGTTTCCGTTTGCCATTGGACCAATTTATTATAGAGTATTGTCACTGTTTTCTTTTGTATTCTTAATACTTTATCCCATGTGTTTTCTTCCCAGTCAAAACCAATTTTTTGATCTTGTTTGAAATATTCTTTAATTTGTAAATAATGTAACCAAGTTATATTGCCATAAGAGTTCTTGAGTTGTTCAAAAGATTTAATCTCCATTTTCCCTTTTACCAAGATGTCCTTATATCTTGGCCAAACCCTCCATCCTAACAATCTTCTTTGATGTGCCTCCATTGCTGAGACCCACAATGGTGTGTTTTTGTAAAAGAGAGCTTTATATCTCATCCATGTCCTCAGTAGGGAGGCTCGCACAAAATGATTACCGAAGTTTTTTTCTTTTAATTCTCTATTATACCAAACATATGCGTGCCATCCTACTCTCAGGTCATGACCTTCTAAATTTAAACACTTTTCTTTGTCTAACGTCATCCAGTCTCTTATCCATGACAGAGCACATGCCTCATGATAAGTCTTCAAATCAGGAAATCCCAACCCTCCTCTAGATTTTTTATCTATCAGATTTATGTAGTTTATTCTTGGCCTTTTTCCTTTCCAGACAAATTTCAATAAATCCTTCTTCCATTTTTTGAATAGGGTTTGATTTCTTATTATCGGAATATTTTGAAATAGAAATATAAGTTTTGGTAGAACATTCATCTTTATTAAAGATATCCGGCCAAGAAGTGATAGGTTTAAAGAATTCCATTTTAGTAGATCTTTTTGAATTTTCTTCCAAACTATTTCGTAATTATTCTTCAGAAGTTGACCATTTCTCGCTGTAATCCAGACTCCGAGGTATCTAATTTTCTTAACACTCTCTATCCCCACTTGTTGTTGTATCTTTGCTTGTTTCTCCTTTTCCACATTCTTAAATAGGAGCTTTGTTTTCTTCATATTCATTTTAAAGCCTGCCACTTTTCCGAATTGTTCTATTTTAGTTATCCAATTTTGTAAATTTTTCTCCGGATCCTCAATTGTTCCTAATAGATCATCCGCAAACGCTCGTATCTTGTATTCAAATTTTCCAATTTTCGCTCCTTTTATCTTTTCATCTTCTCTAATTTTCTTCATTAGGATCTCCACTGCCATTATGAAAATCAATGGGGATAATGGGCACCCTTGCCTGGTACCCTTTGCTATTTCAAATTCTTGTGTCATTTGACCATTTATTTTCACTTTAGCTTTTTGAAATTCGTAGATCGCATTAATAGCATTATTAAATTTTTCTCCCATGTCCAATTCTTGTATTAGTATCTTGAAGAAATCCCAATTCAAATTATCAAAGGCTTTCTCTGCATCTATTGATAGAATAGCGAATTCTTTTTGATGGTTCATCTCATAATATTCCAAAAGATCTAGAACGTTGCGTATGTTTTCTTTCATATGTCTATTTGGCAGAAAACCTGTTTGCTCTTCTCCAATCCATTTATTTAAGAATAGTTTTAATCTTGTGGCCATGATGTTTGCAAATATTTTATAATCCGTGTTTAAGAGGGAAATTGGCCTATAATTTTTAATATCCGTTTCCGGGGAGCCTTCTTTGTGTATCACTGTGATCTCCGCTTCCTTCCAAGAATCTGGTACCTTCTGATATTTCATCGCTTCATTTACAATAACTTTAAGTGTTGGTAATAGCTGTTGTTTGAAGGATTTATAAAATCCCGCCGTAAACCCATCAGGTCCAGGGGCCTTATCTGCCTCCATTTTATTAATTGCTTTTTCAATTTCTTCCTCAGATATCTCTTTATTCAATGCTTCTCTATCTTCATCCGTTATTTTATCTAGCTTCATTTGGCCTATGTACTCCATAATGTCTTCTTTCATTATATTGTCCTTTGTATATAATTGAGTATAAAATCTCCTGAACTCCTCTATGATTTCTTTATCCGTCCTCAAGTCTTTATCTGCAGTTGTTATTTTAGATATATAATTTATTTGTCTTTTTTTCCGGATTTGATTTGCTAACCATTTACCAGGTTTATTCGCATTTTCAAAGGTCTGTTGTTTTAAAAATTTCATTTGTCTTGACTGGAGTTCTAACTCCACATGGTTTTTCTCTTGTTTTAGTGCCAACAGTTGTCTCTCTATTCTTTTCGATGGTTTTCGTTTTGATTCCATTTCCTTGGCTGCTATTTCTGCTGCCAACTCCTTTATTCTTTTATTCCTTTCTCTATTCTTCCTTGATCCTTGTTGTATAAAATGTCCTCTCAGAACTGCTTTAAATGCATCCCACACCACTCGTGGCTCCATTTCATCCAATTTGTTTATTTGCAAAAAGTCTTGGATTATTTTATTGTAGTATTCTTTATCTTCTTCTGTTTTTATCAGGTTCTCATTTAATCTCCATTTTCTGAGACAGTTTTTGTGGTTAATAACAATTTCTAGAGGGCAGTGGTCAGACAGATCTCGTGGTAATATATTGATCTCCTTGACTTTTGCGGAGAGATTCCTAGTTATCCAAGCCATGTCTATCCTCGACCAAGATTGATGTCTATTCGAGAAGAAGGTATAGTCTTTTTTATCTTTATTTCTGTTTCTCCATATATCTTCTAGATCAAATTCTTTCTGAAGGTCTATAAATTTTTGTGGAAGTTTGCCTTCCTTAGACTTTCTAGTCTTCAAGCTTTTGTCCATTTGGGAGTCCAATACCCCATTAAAATCTCCTACCAGAATCAATTCATCAAATTCCACTTCTTTCAGTTTAACATTTAAAAATTCAGCAAATTTTATCTTTGGACCATTAGGCGCGTAGATGTTACAAATCAAAATTTTAGAATCTCCAATTATCATCTTTACTGCAACACATCTTCCTTCTAAATCTCTAAAAGCCAATTCTGATTCTATTGTTTCCTTTACGTATGTAACTACTCCTCTCTTCTTTTTCTCGTATGACGAGTGATATTCTTTTCCTAATTTTTTGTTCGGTAAGTGTGCTATATGTCTATCACAGATGTGCGTCTCCTGGAGAGCTATTACGTCATAACTAGATTTCTTCAAACTATTCCAGACTTTCTTACGTTTTTGGGGGGAGTTCAATCCATTAATATTGTTAGAAAAACATTTTATTTGTCGCTCCATCTTGTTATTCATTCTGATCTAATCCCAGTCCTATGTCGCCTGAAGCCATTTCCGCTGTTCCAGTTGTTGGTTGTTCCATACTCTGTCCTTCTTTTCCTTCTTTTTTTCGTGGTGTCATTCTCTGTGGTTTTGGATCTTTCGAACCAGTAATAGTTGACTATAATTTATTTTCAAATGTTCTGCTATTTGGTTCAAAAAATTGGAAAGGAAAGAGTTCGGGGGAAAGAGAACCAATTGAATTTGAAAACATAATACTAAAAGAATGGAAGAAAAAAGGAAGACCAAGAGCAAGATGGATGGATGGTATCCTTGAAGTGCCTGAATTGACTCTGAAGGTGCTGGGGGCAGTGACAGCCGACAGGGAGCTCTAGCGTGGGCTGGTCTATGAGGTCATGAAGAGTCAGAAGCGACTGAATGAATAAACAACAACAATAAAACAATACTAATAGAGCAGACTAAAGAATAAAATGAGTATCAGAAAGGGATAGCTGGTATAATATACAAAATATTAATAGAGATTAAAGGTGGGAGAAAAGGGATACAAACAAGGGAACTCTGGGAGGAAGAATTGGGAATAAAAAGAGAAAGAAATTGGGAAAAATTGTGGAGAGCAAGACACCTCATGAATTCATCAATTAGAATAAAAGAAAACTATTACAAGATGTTATGGAAATGGTACGTTACCCTGACAAGGATATACAAGATTTGATGGAGGGATTGCCAAGAAGGGGGAACGTATATTCACATGTGGTGGCATTGTAAATTTGTACAGAGGTTTTGGTGAAAATTTATAGGAGAGATAGAAAGTATTATGAAGAAAAAAATTAGTATATATCAGGCAACTATACAGTTATCTATTTATAATACAGATGAATTGGATGAAAATGAAAAGAATTTGATAATGATATCGTTAATGGCTGCAAGGCTATTAATAGCAAAAAAAATGGGAAAGGAGAGGTGGAAATTAAAATAGAAGAATGGTTTAGAGAAATTTGGAAATTAGCAATAAATGATAAATTAACATATAATCTAAAGGTTTAAAAAGGCCTAAGGAAGAATAATGATTTTGAAAGTCAATGGAAAAAAATTATTGAAGAAAGATGATGGGAATTAAGGAAAGAAGATGGGAACCAACCCCCCCAGAAGAAATGAGGTCCTGGTGGGATCATAAAGAAAAGAAGAACTCCGGAGATGGGGGGCACAATGGGTAGTACAATGGGGGAAAGGAGAATAAATAATTATATGAATTGTAGAGATGGTTTTTGTAACAAAATGAATAGAAATGCAATTAAAAATATTACAAATAGAGAAATAGTTATAGATAGGGATAGTGAGGTCTTTGTCTTTAATGGAGGAGGTGGAGGTGGTCATTTTGCCTTTTGTTTTTGCTTTGCCTATTGTTTTTGTTTTTGCTTTGCTTGACAATCACATGGACAGCAATGAGGTGTATGTGCAGTGCATATGGCTTCCCCCCATCACCCAAGTCTGGAGCTGGCAACACAGGAAACCTCCTATGTTGCCAGCTCCATGCAGGGAAGCTGTGCACACTGTGCACACTCCTTGCTTCTGTCCATGTGATGCCAGTGCACCCTGGTAAAATAAGTTGAGCCAGAGAGAGGAAGGCCAGCCTTCTTGCCTATAGAGAAGAGCACATGGCGTTGGCTTCTCTAGCTACCGCCATGTGTCTGACTAGGTTGAATGTCTTAGAGTGCATCTACGCTGAAGAATCAAACCAGTTTGGCACCATTTTATCTGCCAGTGCTAGGGAATCATAGAAGCTGTAGATTTAAAAGGTCTTTAGCCTTTTCTGCCAAGGAATACTGGTTCCTCACCAAACTAACAACCTCCAGGATTCCAGTTCATTGAGCCATGCCAGTTAAAGTTGTTGCAAACTGCACTAATTCTACATTGTAAATATACCCTTAGCCTTCACTTGAACACAGTACCCAGTTTCACCCCCTGAAACCAGTGACTGCTTCTAGACAAGTCAGAAAGAAAGTTACTCTTTTGCAGAAGTACTTTCACAGTATTCAGCAGGGATTTTGCACAGAGTGATCTTTCAAGAAACTACACACATCCCACCATCAAGGCATGCTGGCTTCTAATAGGCTCAGTGAATATCTTATTTTACCTTCTTGCTTGGGATTGCAGAAATCAGGGTGCTGCAAAGCACCAGGAAGGCCAACACATATAGACATTCAGTTCAGTGGGCCGCTTACTGTGCCATCTGCTATAAGCAATAAAGGACTTTGTGTTCCACAGTAAAGAATCTCAGCTGCTTCTTCTAATCTTTATAATATGTACACAATCATGAACTTTTAAGTTTCCTTTTTAGCTATGCAGGCTCTTCCAACAGCACATCCGTGTCCTCAACAGACATGTTTTCTCATCTCATCAGAGCCTTGACTCATACATCGTGCTTGGCACTGCAATTGAGGAAACCTCTCTGACTCCAAATCATTGATACAGTTGGCCCTTCACATTTTTGAGTTCAACTTCTGCAGATTTGATTATTCACAAATTTGATTAATATGTTCTCTTCAGGAGTCTCTAGATCCTTCAGAGCAAGTCTACAATCAGCCTCCTACAGAAGTAGACCATACAGTCACTCTGGAGGTCTTAGAGAGTCCTAGAAAGGGGTTATCTCAGGTAAAAATGTGGGTTTTTAATTCAAAATTTTCCCAGTTTCTGCTTCCCTAATCCCTACAAAAGTTAAGGCTTTATTGTGATTACGCTGACAAAATGATTTCTCAACCTATATTAACGAGCTGCAAACTGAAATTGTATGGAAGAACTATGAATTCAGTTTAAATTTGAGACTGAAAACAATATTTTAGGCCCTTAGATACCTCCTATTTAATTGTAAATCTAGGGTTTTTGCATCTGGCTATGGTACAAAAGCAAAATAGAGTCCATAAGCATGACATCTGAAAAACCACTCAATTACAACATGCTAGAGATGCATAAACATTGCATCTGCTGCTACAATACACCGTAAGTGCATGCACCTGTGTACACATGCTGTAACACACCTGCTCATTTTCATAAAATGTAGAAGCTTATGCAAAGTAGCAGAAAATCCTCAGAACTGTGTATTTAACTGCAATAATACAAAGGATATTGGTGTTATGGTTCCTGAAACAGATATCACCAGGTCCTGGAAAATAAAATACAAATTTTACCCCAACTGGTGACCTTTCACACTATACAGTTACAGTAGCATACCCCAATTTCACCTATGAGAATTTGGGATTTCTAGTCTTGAATGGAGATTTGGAAGTCTCAATCAGGGAACTCTAGTATCTGACCAAACTACAAGCCCCAAGATTGCACAGGATGTTGCTATGGCAGATACAGTGGAATCATGGTTTTATTCTATGTAAATCTTCCCCTAGATGAACCAAATGGTGTGGTAGAGGCTGCAAACTTCCAGAAAGCTGCAGTTCTCAATAGTGGAACTCCTTCTGAGTGCAAGGAGCTGGCATCTGAGCTGATAAATGCTGCAGACACCAAAGATGACATCCTCCCATCTGTCACTGAGTGAAAGAGGGAGAAACACCAAGCCCAGCACCAGTTAAGTATTTATTTATTTATTTATTTACTGCATTTGTTGACCGCTGTTCTCAGCCCTAGGGCGACTCAACATATAAAAACACA
Source organism: Anolis sagrei (assembly GCF_037176765.1). Taxonomy (NCBI): domain Eukaryota; kingdom Metazoa; phylum Chordata; class Lepidosauria; order Squamata; family Anolidae; genus Anolis; species Anolis sagrei. The sequence goes on along the minus strand of NC_090025.1, from coordinate 130,515,844 downwards.
GTTTACAATAAAGCAATAGCACAAAGAAATATCAACAACTATCAATAATACAACAATCAAATAATTACACTAAATCATCCGCGCCGTCTCATTGTAGAATCATAAACCAATCTCGTAGTCCATATTCCGTTCCAGTCGTCATTACCAATTGCTTTAGCACTTAGTTAAACGCCTTCTCAAATAACCAAGTCTTTAGGCTCCTGCGGAATGACATAAGGGAGGGCGCCTGTCTGATGTCTACAGGGAGGGTGTTCCACAGCCGGGGGGCCACCACCGAGAAGGCCCTATCTCTCGTCCCCGCCAGACGTGCCTGCGAGGCAGGCGGGATCAAGAGAAGGGCCTCCCCAGACAATCTCAAGGCCCTCGTGGGCTCATAGGCCGAGATGCGGTCAGACAGGTATTTTGGGCCGGAACCGTTTAGGGCTTTGTAGGCCAACACCAGCACCTTAAATTGGGCCCGGTAGCAGATCGGCAGCCAGTGGAGCTGGAACAACAAGGGCGTTGTGTGCTCCCTGCGTCCCGCTCCTGTTAGTAACATGGCTGCCGCGCGCTGGACTAGCTGAAGCTTCCGGGCTGTCTTCAAGGGCAGCCCCACGTAGAGAGCGTTGCAGTAGTCAAGGCGGGATGTGACCAGAGCGTGTACCACCGTGGCCAAGTCAGACTTCCCGAGGTACGGGCGCAGCTGGCACACGAGCCTAAGCTGTGCAAATGCTTCCCTGGTCACCGCTGAAACCTGGGGATCCAGGCTCAACGACGAATCCAGGGTCACACTCAAGCTGCGAACCTGCGCCTTCAAGGGGAGTGCGACCCCATCCAGCACAGGCTGTAACCCTATACCCTGTTCGGCCTTGCGACTGACCAGGAGTACCTCTGTCTTGTCTGGATTTAATTTCAGTTTGTTCGCCCTCATCCAGACCATTACAGCAGCCAGGCACCAGTTCAGGACCTCGACAGCCTCCTTAGTAGCAGGTGGGAAGGAGTGACAGAGTTGGACATCATCTGCGTACAGATGACACCGCACCCCGAAACTCCGGATGATCTCACCCAGCGGCTTCATGTAGATGTTAAACAGCATGGGGGACAGTATAGAGCCCTGTGGAACCCCGCAGGTCAAAGGCTGTGGTGTTGAACAGGTGTCCCCCAATAACACCTTCTGGGTGCGGCCCTCCAGAAATGACTGGAGTAATTGACACTGACCCAATTAGGCATTTATGGCCTTGAAGGTGCTGTTCATAAATATCCTGGCAGTTGTCTCTCAGTCTTAGCACTGACACCTGTCATATTTAGTTGCCCTAGGGGGAAGGTCACGTGCCTGTTTTGTCTTGAATTGCTAAGTTTGCTAAGTTTTGGACTGCTTTGCTGGCTCATGTACCTCTCACCTGCTAATAATACTGCTGGAGCAACTGTTGATCACCCTTGTGCTTCTCTAAGCCTTTTATCCATGAATGATCCAAACTACACTGACTGCTCAACAACTCCTACAAGCCAACTACCTGCTTCCTTGGACACATCTTGAACTGTATTCAGAAAAAAATTATAGTGTTAAAGGACCTAAAGTACTCCTGCATTGTGGATAACACTTTCAGATCTAGACTGAACACAGTTTCTGCTTGATTATTATGATATAATGAACTGAAATTAAAAATCAGAAGGAAAAAATGCCTTGAGGAATGGTTCCAAATGATTTCTGTGAGGGAAGCCACGGGAATTCATTTTAGCAGTCGGTGGTAAGCAATTGACTTCAGGCAAGGCATACACCACTTGAAGGGTTCCTACGAACTTTCTCAGATTGTAAAATACTGAGTGTTGCAATTAGATTTTCTCAAAGTATCTCCTACAGAGACTACATAGTTATCACACAGAGATAAGGACATTCAGCATATGCAGGGTTGCAGGATAAAATTATTGTTGTGTATTATACATTATGCAGAAATAAAAAAAAGATAACATTATCTTAAGCCACTATTATACAAAAAAGCAAAGCATTTAATGCAAATAACAATAACAGTTTCTGCTGTGCAAAAACTTAAGAGCAAAGTCAGCTCTCAATAGTTAATGCATTTTATAAATTAATACATTTTCTAATAAAAGTGTGGTGTTGGAGGAAAGTTCTGAGAGTGCCTTGGACCTATCTCTACCTTAAACTATAACAAGTAGTTGCTTAGTTTCAGTCTGTTTTAATGTAGCTGTCCAAGGTACTGAACCCATTTCGGGGATGTGGCTTAGCACATTGGATAGGTCCTTTATAATTAAACTAACACTTTAGATTCAGATTGCACTGTTTACTACAGCTGTTGCATTTAGATTGTGTGTCCCCATTTATTTCCCTGTACTGGTAAATGGAGGCTATGATGCTCTTAAAAACCCCCCCAAAAACCAGGGTCCCTCCAATCATGAAGCCATTCCAACATACTCCTGCATTTTATTTTCTGGTACTGTATAAATCAGGTGACCACAAAGGATACAGCAAGCAAGAACAAAGAAGGCCACTGGGAGGGTTTTGCCTGTGTTTTATTATTTTAGTATTGAGAATTCATTTTTATTTTAGCACTGAATGGCCTTCCAGAGAGCCCTTCAAGCAGACAAGAGCTAATTTTAATGCTGTTTACTATGTAGAGAAAAATATCCATTATCTCCGAGCACTGGTAAACTCCCTCTCCAAAGTCTCCTTTCAGTAGCTCTTACATAAACACTCACATGACATATGAATAGACAAACAGCAGGAGTTCTGTTTGTTTGGGTCCCCTCTCGGGCTCGTATTAACTTTCCAAAGAGTGGTGACAAAACATCAATAACGCTACATAATAACTAATCAGGCAATGCTCAGCCAGCCATACAGCCTGATGAAATGAACCTGCCAATATCATTTTCAAGACCATGGGCTAAATTAAGAGATGTCCTTTCAAATCCTGTGTGCTTCTGTTCACTCAGAAAGCAAGATCAAATTGAACAACGAAAAAGAAGCAATAATTATTTAGACAGACACTAACAGTGTGTATGATGCATGGCTCAATAACATTGGGCATAACCCTAGTGCTGCTTAAATTGACACAGATGTAAATCCATTACCTGCATTCCCAACATTGTATGGCCCCACTGACCACACTGCTGGAGCCCCCAGAGGCACAGTGGATTAAACCCTTGTGCCAGCAGGACTGAAGACCGACAGGTTACAGGTTCAAATCCACGGAGAGCATGGATGAGCTCCCTCTGTCAGCTCCAGCTCCCCATGCGGGGACATGAGAAGGCTCTCACAAGAATGGTAAAACATCAAAACATCTGGGTGTCCCCTGGGCAATGTCTTTGCAGATGGCAAATTCTCTCATACCAGAAGCGACTTGCAGTTTTTCAAGTCGCTCCTGACATGAACCCCCCCCCCCCCCAAACCACACTGCTGATAGGCTGTGCATTCAGCATGGAATGTACATTGGCTGTCCACCTCTCTCAGCAGTCTAGTCTTGCTATGTGATCAAACCTTGAAGTTCTTATTTGATCTTGGAAACTCAGTAGGGTCAGCCTTGGATAGTACTTGAATGGGAATACCAGGGACTGCAGTCTATATTTCAGAGGAAAGCAGTGATAACCCCTTGGTGAGTATTCCTTCCCTGAGAAATCCTAAGACATTCATGGGGTTGCCATAAAGTTGACAAAAGACTTGAAGGTGTGCACATGTATGCACACACACAATCTTACAAATGCATTGAAGAAATCTGGGGAAATTATGTTGTGTAGTTCATGCTATCTGCATAACAGCTGGAAGAAATATGAGAGAGGGTTTTGAATTGTGATTTCCAACAATTAATTTGGGTCCTCCTCTAGGAGTTCATTTATGCTTATGTTCCCCCTTTCTATTTCTCACAAACACACACACACGCAAAGATAAATGAGACTTCACATCTACATACAAACTGCATCTACTAATTGAGATGTATGAACTTAAATGTAGTAATCATTAGTGGAGATCAAGCAGAAATGCAGTTCATCTTGCCAAGTAAAACAGTAAGAAATGCTCCTTCAACATTAAAACAAAGTCCTATGTCTCAAAGGCACTCTGCTCCTAGAGACTCTGAGGTCTGGGGATTTTTCATTTTTGGTCCAATTTTTGGTGAGGGTAGATGGTTAGGGAAGTTTAGATTAGCTAATATATCTGGAATGGGCCCCTACATATTGGCTTTTATTAGTTGTTATTGTATAATTGGACTGTTTTTAACTATTTATAACTGTTGCTGCTATGTATTTTATCTTACTATGTGTATTGCTGGCATCGAATTGTGCCTTTTGTAAGCAGCCCTGAGTCCCCCTTCGGGGGTTGAGAAGGGCAGGGTAGAAATGTTCAAAATAAAAAAAAATATGATGGCTGGGCTACAGGATTCCCAGTCCTGAACTCTTAAGTTATATTAGTATTCTCCCCTATGAACCATCAAGATTATTAAGATCGTCTGGAGAGGCCCTGCTCTCGGTCCCACCGGCCTCGCAAGCGCGTCTGGTGGGGATGAGGAACATGGCCTTCTCGGTGGTGGCCCCTCGGCTCTGGAACTCTCTTCCACTGGAGATCAGAACCACCCCTTCTATTCTGACATTTAGGAAACAGGTGAAGACTTGGCTATGGAGACAGGCATTCGACGAGTGAGTCAACACCCTGAGATATGGAAGGAGGAGGATGAACAACGATTTTAGTGTGACGACTGTCCATTGTAGTTATTGATTGTAATTGCTGTTTTAATGTTTTACTGTAATATGAATTATGATGTTTTATTGATTGTCTGTGATATTATGGTTGGAAACCGACCTGAGTCCCTCAAGAGAGGTGAGAAAGCCGGTATATAAAACTTTTAAATAAAATAAATAATTTTAAATAAATTAGCCACTCTCATTGTTGTGTGTCTTCAAATAAATCACAATTTATGGTGACTCTAAGATGACACTATTGCAGGGTTTTATTGGCAAGATTTTTTCAGGAAGGGATTGCCTTTGCTGTCCTCTGGGGCTGAGAGTGTGTGATTTGCCCAATGTGACCTAGTGGATTTCCACGGTTGAATAGGGATTCAAACCCTGATTTCAAGGATCATAGTTCAACACTTAAACCACTACATCAGGCAGGCTCCTTGCCAATGAAACCAAAGCCAATTGGGACATCTAATCACCTCTCAACAAAAGATTGCCCCAGGCACTGCCAGGCCATCAAATGCTAATCAAGGTGGTCAGTTGAAACATTCACACCTAGCTCCAGCAGACAAGAGTCCTTTGTCCCACCCTGGTCATTCCACAGATATATAAATCCCTTTTCCTAGTTACAACAGACCTCACTACCTCTGAGGATGCTTGCCATAGATGCAGGCGAAACATCAGGAGAGAATGCTTCTATAACATGGCCATGTAGTCTGAAAAAACCTACAACAACCCAGCGATTCCAGCCATGAAAGCCTTCGACAATCCAAAGCCAATTCTTTTTTCTTTTAAAGAAATTGGACACATAGATTCCTTGGCAAATATTACCATCACAACTGTAACTCCAAAAAGAATCAAGGATCAGAATCATCTTGAGGCATGTAGAAATAGTTTTGAGCTGCTTTTTAATGAAAGGGTTGCTATCTGCTGTATTACCATTATTCAATTTCATCTCCCTTTTGTTTACCACATACATCCTTGTCACATTAACTCATTAGATATAGTACAAATGGTTGGTCTTCAATTAGGAGAGGGGAAAAAATCAGCCATGCATGAACTATAGGTTAATGTAGAACAGGGTGAAAATCAGTCAAGCTGGCAGTTGGCAGATTGCATCCTTTTCCTTAGGCATTGCTTTGGAAAGATGCCGTAACATAATAAAAAACAAACCTGCATATCATGTATCTATATTTATATTTAGTGAACAGGAACAATGAAAACAAGGCTGTTAAATAAATAAGTGAAATATCGAAGCAGGTAGAGGATCCAAGAGGTCAGGAATACATAAATGACCTGCAGCAAAATCCTGTACACATTTGCTCGGAAAAATCATTGCATTTAGTAAAGGTTTCCATCCACTTAAATGGGGCTAGTGGACTATCACACCAACCTCATATCCCACTACAGCCATGTTATCATAGGTAATGCACACCTCCTTGACCACCTTCAATTTTGCTGATTTGCCCTTCTGTGGCCACACAGACATAGTTCTCGTCATCTTGCCTTCCCGCACTAATGTGACTCCTTAATTTTATTAACATAATTTTTACCACAATTATGCAATTTCAGAATTTAAAGCAAAAAAAGGAGGTCAAATATAAATTATAAAATTAAAGAAAAACAGCCATACAGAATAGTAAGAGGGAAAAGAGGAGACTTAGAGGGAAAAAAATAGTAAGAGGGAAGTCTGCATCCGTACCTTGGGAAGTCAGACTTGGTCATGGTAGTCCATGCCCTGGTTACATCCTGAATAGACTACTGCAACACGCTCTATGTGGGGTTGCCTTTGAAAACTGTTCGGAAGTTTCAATTGGTCCAACGCGCAGCAGCCAAGTTGCTCACCGAAGTTTTTTTTTTGTCGTGTCAGGAGTAACCGCTCCTGTTGTGAGAGAATTGGCCGTCTGCAAGGATGTTGCCCAGGGGACGCCCGGATGATTTTTTGATATTTTGTCATCCTTGCGGGAGGCTTCTCTCTTGTCCCTGCATGAGCCCCCGGTGGCGCAGTGGGTTAAAGCCCGGTGCTGGCAGGACTGAAGACCAACAGGTTGCAGGTTCGAATCCTGGGAGAGGCGGATGAGCTCCCTCTATCGGCTCCAGCTCACCGAAGTGACATACAGAGAAAGAACATCCCTCCTGTTGTGTTAGCTCCACTGACTGCCAGTCTGCTACCGAGCACTTTTCAAAGTGCTGGCTTTAGCCTATAAAGCCCTAAACAGTTCAGGCCCAGCTTACCTGTCCAAAGATATCTCCCCCTATGAACCACCTCAGAGATCATCTGGGGAGCCCTGCTCTAGGTCCCACTTTCTGGTGGGGACAAGAGACAGTGCGTTCTCAGTGCTGGCCCCTTGGCTGTGGAACTCCCTCTCCAGTGACACTAGATCAGTCCCCTCCCTCCTGGCCTTCAGAAAGAAAGTGAAAACGTGGTTTTGGGATCAAGCCTTTGGAGAATAATTGTAGTGCAACAACAGATATGGAATATATGCAATGACTACTGGAACGGCCCTGGATTACGATTGTGCATGGTGTGATTTTTAATAGTGAGTGTCATATTTTATATGTTTTAATGTGTATTTAATTTTAAATCTTTAACTTAATGTATTTTAACCATTTGATGTTCAAAGGCATTGAATAGTTGCCATATGTAAAGCAGTCTTGAGTCCTCATCGGGGTAGAGAAAGGTGGTATACAAATAGAATAAATAAATACTAAATGAATTACGATTGTGGGTGGTGTCATTTTTAATTGTGAATGTAATATTTTTAAAGTCTTTAATGTGCATAAATTTTAATTTTAATTTAAATCTTCATTTGAATTGTATGGTGTTTTAAGGCATTGAATAGTTGCCTATATGTAAAGCTGCCTTAAGTCTCCTTTGGGGTTGAGAAAGGTGGGGTATAAATAGGGTAAATAAATAAATAAATATCCAACCCCCTGACATCGTGCTACACCAACATGCTGGCACAGATGTTGAAAGGGCCCATCATACCAATCAGAATATTGCAAGATTGGGAGCTACTGCAAGGTTTTACACAATAGTTAGGATTGGGAGAATCATGGGGGCAAACCAGCATCTTGTAATAGGTAACAGCACCAAAGGCGAGAGTCTACCTACAATGCGGTTTGACTACCTTGTGTGAGAAAGTTCAGAATTTCAGCTTTAATCTTACAGTGACTCAGAGCTGTCCAAAGATAGAATTATGAAAATGTATTAATGTCTACAAGTAAAGGGACTGCATGCAACTTTCCAAAATCAGGTCAGTTAGTCTAATATTATGTCATGAACATTAACCAAAACACTGCTGGTCCCAGGTCATTCCCCCCCCCCCCATCTTTGTTCTTTATTTTTTTGGTGATTTAAATTCTTTGTCACAAACAATTCAAATCCCTGGCATTGTCTTTTTAAGGGCTGATTATATTGGGGACTATTCTAACTTCCCTTTTAAAAATAAAACATATTCATGAATTCCATGATAATAAACTAGCTCAAAATGAAGGGAAATTTTTCCAAATATTGTGGTGCAATATTATGTTTTTTAAAATTATTTTTCTACCTTTCTTCCAGATCTTGAAGGCAAGTGAATTAACAAAACAAAAAGTAAAACAGCCATATTAATAACCAAAAACCATTGAGATCACAATATTTAAAATACGACATATCCCTTATCCAAAATGCTTGAAACCGCCTGTGTTCCATATTTTGGATTTTGGAAGACTTGCATTTACATGATATCCTGGAGATATCCAAATTTAAATACAAAATCCATTTATATTTCATATATGGTTCTCCTTAAATACATAGCATTAAGACAATTTTATGTACAATGTTTTTATTCATTTTGTGCATGAAAAAGTGTACCTTGAATATCCAGAAAGCAAAGGTGTCAACTCTCTCAGTCACCCATGTGGGCAATTTTAGGCTATTTAGGATTTTAGATTATTGGATAGGAGATATGCGATGTGTACAGTAACTGTAATCAATATCTTTAGAAATGTACCTAAGAACATTATGGCCTAAATCATATTTGTTGTTGAAGGCTTTCATGGCCAGAGTCGCTGGGTTGCTGTGAGTTTTCCAGGCTGTATAGCCATGTCCCAGAAGCATTCACTCCTGATGTTTTGCCTACATCTATGGCAGGCATCCTCAGAGATTGTGAGGTCTGTTGGCCTCACTTGCCTAGTTTCCAACAGACCTCACGCCTTAGAGCAGTGGTTCTCAACCTGGGGTCCCCAGATGTTTTTGGCCTACAACTCCCAGAAATCCTAGCAGGATTACCAGCTGTTAGGATTTCTGGGAACTGAAGGCCAAAACATCTGGGGACCCACAGGTTGAAAACCGCTGCCTTAGAGGATGCCTACCATAGATGTGGGCAAAACATCAGGAAAGAACGCTTCTGAAACATGGCCATATTGCCTGGAAAACTCAGAGCAACCCAATAAATCATATTGTTAGCATTGAGTAGTCAGGAACATTAAAATCAAATGGATTTTCCTACATGCTGATTCAAAAAAACCGAACATGTGGAAAGAAGGATGGGTTGCTGTTTTCCTTAGTGCAAAAATGTGGAAATTTTAACTTACCATTGATTTTGAACTTCAGTCTTATCATATCCCGCTAAGCACAGAAAATATTTAGAGATTATGATTGCAGATTATGGGAGTTACAGTCCAAAATATGGGGGAAAAATTCCAAGTTCTCCACCCCTTGTTAAAAACAGGACAGGAAAAAATATGTCTATCTTTGCTGTTGTTTGCAATCATCTTTTTGTAAACGAACAAGTTCTCCCTTATGACTTGCAGTAAACATTCTTGGCTCCAAGCAAGTTATGTTTTATGTTTAGCACATTGGCGTGTTTGCTGATGATAAACAACAGTATTCATGTTTGTTTGCAATTTTCCTCACCGCTGCCTATTCATTAAAAAAAACTGCAGAAGGATAAAAAAACTATTCTTGTATAGATGTATTTTAAGAGGTTATTTGATCTGCTCATTTTGGGACATCTTGCTTCTATCACACAGAAGTCACAAGGAAAAAACCCTTTCCCATCACATGTTTTGATTAGGTCTCCACTCAACAGAGGACATCCTGCTGCTATAGATAAAAGGATACTGCTAACTCTACAAAGGAAACAGAGAAGCAAAAGATCACAAGACTGTGAATGAGCGGCTGTCTCTATATAAAGGGGCATCTTTCCCAAAAAGCGCTTGGAGCAATTAACATTAAAAGTGTACAACAAACTTATTACACTTCAGGGAAATTGGTTCTCATTGCATTTTCATAGATTTTGAAAATTGATTCTCTAAAGAGACACTTTACTTTTGAATTCTGGATCTGATTGCCCCAGATTCCTAACTTACCTCTGTACTTCTTACAATGGTTATAATGCAGAGTTGATGTAGATACTATTGGCTGTCACTTTACTCACATAACTAGCCATTTATGTGTTACAGAACAGAGAACACAGTCTAAATTCTTATTCCCATGTGAGGATTTCATCAGCAAAGCAGTCTGGTACAACATCAAAGCAAAAAATACCAATATGGAGAAGGGCAGTTAATTATTTATATATTATATTATAAATTATATTACTGTCTATATAATGTATATATATCAGACATGGGCAAACTTTTTGATACACTGTGTTTTAAAATTAGACAGATGGGCCAGGCCAGTGGCAGATGGATGGAGAATGTTTGTGTGACCTAACTGAAAAGAAATATGGACAAATTCCTATGTACACACACATATCTTGTCTGCAGTGCCAAAAAAAGGAAAGAAAGAAAAATACAATATTAAAAATGAAGAACATCCAGTCTAATACCTTTCTGTCACACAGAAAAAGCACAAACAAAGCACTTCCAACAGATAGCCACCCAGCTTTTGTAATAATAATAATAATAATAATAATAATAATAATAATAATATCAGAAATCCCATGGGCCATTCAGTTCAACTCCTTTCTGCCATGGAGGAAAAGCACAATCAAGGAAGCTAGCAAGACAAGGGGAAAGGATCCGGGTATTAAGGGAGGCAGGGAGAAAATACTTTTCAGGGCAAGGGAAGTGGGAAGGAAAAGGCCTTTGGAGTGAGGAGACCAAGGGAATAGGGCTTTTGGGGGCAAGGAAAGCAAGGAAAAAAGATTTTTTGGGGTGGGGGATGGGAAGAAACAGGAAAAAGGCAAAGTTTGGAAAGGGAGGGGAAAAACTTGGAGCCCCTCGGTATGCTTTGCGGAACCCCAAGGGCTCCACGGAACACACTTTGAGAAATAATGTTCTACAGTAGAGCATCTAAATATTAAGCTGCATGGTGAGGCAAGCTACTTCACATCACCAAGTGAAGGTAATGAAGAACCTGGTACCTGTTGCATCAACTGCAACATATTTTCATCTTAAAATGTTGGTTCTAGAAGCTGAAGATCTAGGCTCTGCTTCAATTAGCACAAGGATCGTTCCCCATACTGGATGCATAAAAGTAGGGTTGGTTTTCTATGATTCAAATCTAAAATGCAGCTTGGTTTAGAGCTGAAATCTGGCCTAAAGTTGTTCTAATAAAAGTTCATCCACATGAGCATTAGGTTTAAATATGTTAATTTTCTGAAAATGATTTTGAAAAAATGGGCTGCAACTAGCCTAGGCCAGTCTTACTATTAGGTAGAGTGAATAAACTATATCTAATGGCAGACGCTTTGCAGTAGCACAAGTCTGTATCTCCTGATACCCTGTATCATCTCACTCTTTTGAAATACAGAGAAGTATGCATCAAAGCACCTGTCCTAACCCCTCACTCCAAGAAAGCTGCTGTCCTCAAGTGATAGACAATGATCTCCCAAATCAGTAAAATTCAGTTGGTATCTTCTGTACATATACATATCAAGCACTTTGTCTCAGGCTATGGAGAGCTATGAGCTTGGCCTGAATTGGCCAAATCCATACACAGAAATCTGAAGATGTATCATTGAGCTAAAAACCAGTAATGTTTGCTTGGTGTTTCAAACCCAGAGGGGAATTCCACCAAAGGATTTCTAAACTATTGAAGACAAAATACTGAAAGCCAAGGTTTGAATTCTCCCAGAAAAGGAGATAATTATTTGGTATGCTTACTCAACTGAAGAAACCCATAAGTATGTATGTATTTCTTTATTCACTGATGGATTGAGTCTACTAATTGATATGCATCACATATTTTATTTTTGCATTCTGCATAGGAAAGCAACAGCGCCAGACATCATCTTAAAAGAAACTTTCTCCACCCTTTTTCATACAGGCAAGATTATTTTAATATGAGCAATTAATTACCAAAACTTTACTGCCCTGAGTATTCACCAGCTGAAGCAGAAATAACATTTCTTCAGCAAACATTTCTCCAGAGACCCACTACAGAAATATAAATATATCAGAAGAGGTGGTTGCTGGTGATTTTCATGACTGTAGAATTGACCACTTCTTCATACCGCCTCCCCCAAACCCCCATCACAACAGCAGATGCCTAGATGCAATCTCCCCTATGGACAGTTGCTTAGACTGAAACACAACTGTTCCAGTGAAAGGGAATTTCAAAATGAAAACTGTGTATTGGATGACATCCACATAAAACAGTGTCTCATGAGTATGTACAAAGCACCGTTTGTTCACCCACACTGAAATAACGAAACACATAACTTGATCTGGGATTAAATATGGGCAACTTTATTCTTAACTGATTAAATTTATAAACTGTACCTGGTAAGGGAAAGCTGTGGTAGCATCCCTGTCTGTCCACTACTCGGCTAGCTGGGAAAACCTGGGCCCCTTTTAATCGAATCCAGGCAACCTCTAAGGAAACGTATAGATAACCTAACCCGAGGTAACTGAGGCCAGACTCCTCCCCCCTTTTTAGGCCATTTGCATTCATCTCACCTGACAAAGTCAACCTCAGGAGAGTGTTTAATTAATAGCCTATTACCTTTCAAAGGGGGTGCCTTGGGTATATCTCAAATAATCTATTTCCTTATCAATTTTCCACCATGGATTGGGGGCAGATGTCCATTTTGTCCCCATCCCAAACCAAGACCCTTAATCCTTTTGCAATGCTGGTCTGCAAATTAGCCAAAAATATGCCGTTTCCCATATCCGAGAGATGGATACCATCTGCCCGGTATAGAAGATTGTTATTATATGAATTCCCCTCTTGTGAAATATAGGAACCATTACCTCGTGTCAATGTCACACCTATGGCCCTATTTACTCTTTTTCTGGCTCTCTCCATCTTGCGGACTTCACCTCCCCCGAGCCAGTTTAGGCACGGAATTATTGCGGACCACATAATGTGAGTATGGGGCCAAGTTTGCCATATTTTCATAACATCCGACTGTGCCTGCAGGTACAATGCCCTTCCCTTGAGGAGACCCAGATCATTTCCCCCAAGGTGAATTAACAAAACATCAGGTGCAGGACTCATGCCGGACCAGGGGGATCAAACCGTCCCACCTCAAACCTCTTTTTCACCTCCATTCTATTGAGGCAACGGAGGCAAAGCCCAAATGTTGGCCATAGGGACCGCGTCGTGAATGGCATTCGGCCCAGTGGACAAAGCTGTGTCCACAAATCAGCACCCTTCTTCTATGGAACAGCCCGACTCCATCTGAAAAGATAAACAATGTCAGTAATGAGAAACGGGGTGAACATATCCCTTATAGGCATCCGACTTCCACCTCCTCAGACTTTTTATCCTGTCCTCCCCATAACCAAGGCTGGCGGCCGTGGATGCAGCGCCTATGCGAAAGGAATGGGTACCAAATTTAAGATATCCTAGGCCCAACAGTTTCAATGCTTTAGAGGTGACTAACCAAAATTGGTATTTTGTAAGTGGCATCTCATCTTGGTGATGGAAAAAATAACCCGCTGTAGAACCCCTGGCAGCTATGAATTTGGCATTGGCCAAAACTGGGCAGATATCGGCGTTGCTACAAGTTGACAATGAGATCACTGCACCTTTTGCTCGCTGATCCGTTTTTGAAGATCTAATAACATTTTTTAAGTGCTGGTCATTTAAAGTAACATCAGAAAATAAAAGGGCTTTATGGGTCAAGTCTTTTTTACTTTGTGGTACCAATTCACTAATTCTTAGTGCTGCAAAAAATGCAGTTAGTGCCGCAGCGTGAAACAGCAGCCTTTCATATGCGGACGAGCAGACCTGGGACCATGATTATTTAAGCCCCTTTAATATATCAGGCATCAGAGGTTGTCTATCATCCATATGCCATCCACTTTCTCGTGACCAGCCTGTCATTACTTTGTGCAGCTGGAAATCATTGGTGTAATCTGGAAGACCTTGTGCTTTAAGCCAATATGCTAAGGCTGCTAATTTAGATTGAATTGATTGAGGGGCTAGTCCCCAACACCTGCAATAAACGCAATATTTAGCAACGTGATTGTATGAGACAGGAATAGTACTGGGAAAATTGTAACATTGCCTAAACTCTATAAACTCTTGAACTGTTCTGAGATATGATTTTCTAGAACTTGGTGCTAAGGCCAGTGACATTCCCCTCAATATCTCTTAATTCCAACCTGCCAAAGATGATCTGGCATGGGTTCCGATCGGGCATCTGCGGCTGGTGCTAGATGTCTGAAATGCTCCATCTGCATAAGAGACAGAGCGTTAGCCAGTGAGTTTTCCAAACCCGTGATGTGAAATGCTCGAAATAATATATTATGCTTTAAGCAATGGAGTGTGAGTCGGCGAACCACTTCCATCACTCTGGGGGATTTAGATGAAAGCTTATTGATGACTTCCACTGTGGCCATATGATTGGGACTGTGGACTGTTGCATTGGCGAAACTTTGGACCCAAATTGAAACAGCCACCAATATTGGGAAAAATTCTAGAAAAGTTAAATCAGAAGTAATGCCTAACTCAAGGCACTGTGGTGGCCATCTCTCCGCACAACAGTGGCCGTTGAAATATACCCCAAAACCTATTGAACCGGGCGCGTCTGATGCCACCTGTAGTGCACCTTTTAGCATCAAGTCGTGTCTCCAAAATGAAATACCATTAAACTTCAACAAAAAGTCCAACCAAACTAACAAATTGGCCTTGATTGACCGCGTCAACATAATATGATGATGTGGGGAAGGGATACCTGAAATAGCATCACACATCCTGCGCAGAAAGGCTCTACCTGGAGCAATTTATATGCAAAATTTAAATGCCTAATTAACACCTGAAACTCTCTCAGGGTAGCCTTTTTACGCTGGATGAATTGTATTCTATTCTTCAGGTCTGTCACCTTATCAAGTGGCAGCCTGGAGTGTTGTTTGACAGTGTCAATTTGTATGCCAAGATATGTCAAATTGGTATTAGGGCCTTCCGTTTTTTCATCAGCCAATGGTACCCCGAGGTGTATGGTGAGATCTTTAAATGAATTTAGAAGAAAGTTACACTCGCCTGATCCATGTTTTCCCACAAATAGGAAATCGTCCAAATAGTGGACAACCCCTTTTGCTCCTCTTCCGGGGAGAGAAGCTCTCCCTCTTGCCAAGTGAGGCGGCAGGACCGATGCCTTGACCCCGCCTACCTTGGTTACTCAAGCAAGGCAAGGCGTCCTTTCCTCACAGCAGCGCTGGGCCGGCGGGAAGGCTTGGCTGAGGCATGTAGTTGAGATGGATTCATCTTTTTCAACAAAGTGAGGTGAAGATTACTGACCACCGAAATGAAGTTCTTGTGAAATTTCAAGGGTAGTATTGCACAGAATGTGAGCTTGATTACCACATTCTGCAATGTGAAATTCAGCAGGTGCCAAAGGTGAAAGGCAGCGTTGGCATTGGTGAGGCTTGTTTAGTCGAAGACCGGTAATCTGGAAAATGGTCCAGGAGAAGAGTTGTACAAAAAAAAAAAAAGACCTATATCTATGAGGTATTTCTGATAGACAGTGGGAAAAAATTGACAGTTCATGAAACTCATATTGCTTCTGCCACTGATGAGCTGTTTCAACTGCCTCCAAAGACAGTTTTGGGAATTTTTGCAAATGTGCTACCAGCTGATGAGAAATGGACTCCAAAAGCTTTGAACTACTTTTCAGCATTCAGAAACATGCGGATTAAAGGCCAAATACAAGCCATCCTTCCACATCAAACACTTCTCCTCGATGTGCCAAAAATAACCAGTGATATTGTTGACATGAAATTGGGAAAAGTTGTTGATGGAGATACGTTCTGTCTTATTGTAGAAATGTTAACTGATTTTCCAAAGCAGTCTCTTTGTAAACAAATGCCAGATTTACTGCAGCAGAAATACACACAGCCAGACTCTGTATTATTCAGTGCTGGAATAATCAGCTAGAAAACTAGAATAATCAGCTAGAAGACATAATCAGCTAGAAAACTATGATTTCATTTTGACGACTTGGCCTACGTAATTATATGATTGTATTTTAGTATTTTAATGTTTTAGTGTATTATGGGATGTGATGTTTTTAAACGATTGTCTGTGATACTGTTGTTGTGAACCGGCCTGAGTCCCTCTGCAGAGGTGTTCTAAAAGTTCTAAATAAATAAATAAATAAATAAATATGCTGCCTGACTTGGGTTTCAAAGCCCATTCTAGGAATGTGCTAAATTTTTCGAAGGCGACGCATGAGACTGTGCATCCCATAGGATGCATCAAATTGAGCCATCAAATTGGAAACCTAACAGTTTGAAATCCTGTGGGTGCACCGGGAGCAGGCAAAAGGCCGATTTAATATCACATTTGGCCAGTTTAGCCGCAAAGCCTCGCGTCCTTACCATGCGCACCGCCGCATCAAACGACGTGTAGTGAACAGTGCACTGGTGGTCAGATATTGCGTCATTCACCGAGCTGCCCTTGGGAAAGGACAGATGGTGAATGAGGTGGAATTCTCCCTGATTGGTTTTAGGCACAATTCCTAGCGAGGAAACCTTCAGCTGTGGTGTTGGTGGCGAGGCAAACGGGCCAAGGACCCTGCCTTGCCTAATTTCCTTGTATATCTTTTGTCTTACGATTTCCTCCATTCCAATTATTGACTTTAAATTTCGGGACCAAAAGCTTGCTCTGGGGCCTTGAACCGGGATACGGAAACCATAAGAGAAGCCGTCGTATAGATATTCGGCGGCCACCCTATCAGAATAATGGCATAACCATTCTTTTAAGGGAGCCAGTTTAATTGGACTGGGCCCCTTTTGGAATGGAGGTTGCGGCTGGGTTTTTTTTGGGCGGGGGGGAATTGACCATTGTTTGGGCTAGTTCTGGGTGTTCTGACTTTATTACAGTTTTTAGCTGAGTGGACCCCGGCACAAATGGAACATGAATGCTGGAGTTTACAATTCCTCCGTGAGGATGCTCCACGTGATGCAAAATCCCAGCACATGGCCTTTTGGTGCTGTGGCTGTTGCTGGGCAGACCACTGGTGAAAGGGCTGCCTACCTTTGTTATTTTGAATAGTGTGACCACTATCTGCTTTTTCTCCAATATTTGTCCGGGGGGGAGTTATGACATCCAACCACAACTGGTCATCGATGAGATCCCATCGACTTGTGGGGTAGCGAGCTGCGTCGAAACGGAAACGCTTGTCGTACGACAACCAAGCATTGCCTGTAAAATTGACATAGGCACAGTATATAATATTTTGATATAATGATTTTCCTCTAAATGGGTAAACTTTGTTAACATGCCTGCATATATCATATAACAGGCCAACCAGTTTTCCCAATTTTGTACAACCTTCCTCTTTTTAATGTTTTATTTGGTCTCATCATCCACATCATCCTTTTCTTTCTTTTCTAGATCTCTATAATAAAGTGAAAATATGTCAATATATTCATTTTTCAATATCTTATCAATGGTCTTTTGGGCCAAATGAGAGCCCAGAGCTATTGACCTCATCTTTGGGGCTGCAGGCAGCGGCCATCTAGCAGTGCCCCAGAACTGATTAGAATCCTCGGCGCTAGCTGATGCATTTTGCATTGAAGCTTGTATTGGTGTTTGTTGAATTAACTCTGGTGGAGAAACAACTAATGTAGATGTGGTAGCTTGTGTGTGTTGGGTAGGGGTAGCCTCTTGTGTTTGAGGTTGGTCCCAAGGCCAATAACCCACAGTGTTAGAGGAAGTGGTTCTTGTGGCCGACAGACCCGGCATCGCTGGGATCAGCGCCTCTTGACTGGTGGCACCCTGCAGTTGTTGATGTGGAGGTGGTGCCGTCTGTGTCGGGTTGAGGTCATCTGGGCACGGACCCCGTATTTCTGGCTGTTCGCTGGAAACTGGGTGGGCTGGCTCTATTGTCTCCACCTGTCTTGTCGCTCGCTGGGCCTCTAGATTGGAGACATGAAATAGAAGGGCTTTAAGCATTGCAGCCTTACTTGCCTGTCTTGTTGGCCGTGGGCCAGCGGGCACCGCCAACTCCCTTTCGTTTTCCAGCTTGTTCACTCGGACGAGCAGTGCATTGAGATCTTCTGCTGAGACACCCTCGTCTTCTGAGGAAGAAATTTCCGGGGGTGGAGGGCGCTTCGTCGGCAGCTTCTTTGCAGGGCCCTTGCCCTTAGAGCCTCCAACATTCTTCCTTGGTAGCATCCTGAAAACAATCAACCAACATAATAAACTGTTTCACTTTTCGATTAAGCGTTGTAGGTGCACGGATATAAGTGGATGGTTATCAACAACCATTATCTTGGCTAAGCGCAGCTATATATCTATTCATGTGGATATCTTCAAATATTAATACATATGAGTCTATATATATATATATATACACACACAGATACGCATATCTCTCTATATAGGTATATATGCATATATGTAGACATATATGCCGGATTATAGGGCTGAGGCCGAAAGAGGCCATAAGGTGAGACCCAAGGGGAGCTCAGGCCTTTGATGAGTGGGTGTGGATGACAAGCCCCAAAGACCCCGCCACGGTGCTGCAGCTGGGAACAAACGGCTGCGCCCAGGACAGGGCCGAGGCAGGAAGGAATAAGGGAAGGTGCACACCGGATCAGCGGTGCTGCACCTCCCAGCTAGCCAGGTTATTGCGCCAAGCCCCGGACCACGGCACGCTGCGCCGGGTATAGACTGGTAGTCGGACCGCGCAGTGCCAGAGTGCTGCGAGGAACCCGGCCAGCTCCAGCCCAGCCAGTCCCAGGCAGGGCAAAAAAGAATGTGTGTGCCCTCAGGCCGCTATGTGGCCAGATGACCCACCTGGTGCAGCAGCGACCCGAGGCAAAGGCCACCTGGTGACTCGACCAGGTGGCGATCGGGAAGGGGGGATGTACCAGAAAACAGGCACCCACCTGCCCTCCCCCAGCCGAACCCGTAAGAACGCTCAGGTCCGGCCGCCGAGGCCCAGGACAGCCGAGGTCTGTTGCTTCCTTGGGGGTGGTGAGGGGGAGGAGGGCAAGAGGCCACCCTACCAGCCCCGAGATCGACCTTGGCGTCTTCTCTCTTTGACAGTCGGCAGCAGACTGGATAAAGGGGGCAGGCCAGGAAAATACCTGGCTCCGCCCCCAAAGTAGTTCCAGCCGCAACTATATTCTCTTTCTTTGGCAAAGAGGACAATCCACTCCACCTCTCCAGCTGCGCCGGTGAGGTAAAGTTTTAAATCTCACACTCTTACAAAGTTATAAAAAGAAAAACAAGAAAAGCTGAAGACCAACCATCTAAATTGCAGCATTAGGTTTGATCATGTCATTTTCAGGTTTTTTTAGGGTTTCAAAATGAAACATTGGTTCAACACATACCTAGTTGCTAAAATAAGCCCCAGATTTCATTGTAAAAAGTAAACAAAACAAGGATGTTCTGGTGAAGAGCACATTCAAGGAGTACAAATACATATTACAGAACACTCTGTTGGGCCAATAATTCTATTGCAGGCACACTTCAAAAAGGTTTCAAAATGAAACATTGGTTCAACACATACCTAGTTGCTAAAATAAGCCCCAGATTTCATTGTAAAAAGTAAACAACACAAGGATGTTCTGGTGAAGAGCACATTCAAGGAGTACAAATACGTATTACAGAACACTCTGTTAGGCCACTAATTCTATTGCAGGCACACTTCAAAAAGGACTAACTTCACAGACAATGCTAACATATTTTATATCATTTTTCTCAGTTACACCACACAATTTATGAGTCAAAAGTTTATATGAGATTTAATGTTCCACTGACATGGGAGACAACAGTCACTGCTGCGTAGTAAAGAGCTCTACCATATTTGTCCTATTGACAATGTTGGCCAAAACAGCACTGCATACTTAGGGCGAAAATTCACTCCACAACAGATACATGTATTAAAGATAAATGTATTAAATTGACTAGAAAACACTCACAATTTTCTTTGTCCACAGCTGTAGACGGAGTTGGCACACAGAGGAATCTGGATCCAGGATGATTGATGAGTCTGTTGTTGGATGAACCTGCAGATTCAGCTTGCTGCCAAATCCTGAAGGATGACATGAGAGGAGCCAGCCAAGCAGGTTCCGAAACCTGGCCTCTCAGTCACCATGGGATATGGTCAGTGCATTCTCCTATCACCGGATAAGACTTATTCCTAGTCACACACTCTCGAGTCCCCACCAGGAAATTCCTTATAAAACTAATGTCTTTCAGACATTGTATCCATAACCCATGCCAACTGCTCCAAAAAGGTGGGTCGACAGTGAGCTACCCCAAGGCCTACTCACCAACTTACTGCAACTGAAACCAACCAGTCATATATAAATATTTAAGAAGAGTAGGTACCCAGTTCCTGCTCCAAAGTTTGCCTTGTTCTGTTGTCCATCCACTTTCCTTGTTTTGCTAATCTTATTAACCATCCATACAAACTCTGGACTGGCATATTCCTGTATCCCATGGACTTCTAATGACCTAACTTTTTACTGGTTGCTTTAGGTGGGCCACACTATAGGTGACTCACACTATAGCTGCCACTATCCTAAAAGAATGACCCTCTACTGTCTAACTCAGCCTGCTAAGGATTAAAGATATCACAACAATGATGGAGAATTGCTTGTCAAATTTAAGACAATGATTGCTGCCTTGACTAGCACCATCTTAAAGCAGGAATGGCACACTCATTTCAGTTTTCCCACCATGTTGTCTTGAGAGATGAAATGTACATGCGGCATAGGATGCCTGCCATCAAGTGCCTGGGGTGGGGGTAGGGAGCTGCCTCTTGCATCACTGTGTACTTTCAAACTCTTATAGCTCAATTGGAAAACTGTTGGCTATATGTCTGTCTTTGGCAACAACATTTCTGAAATAGAGATAAAGAATCTGCAATTCCATTATTGAAATCTGGAACATTGCATACTGTAAAGGAAATGTTAGTGGACAGGCACAATAAAACAAGTCTGGCAAGTCTCATAATCCTTGCTGAGCAAGTTATGTCAGCCAAGGCAAATAATTTTGTCTTTATTTTTTTTAGTCTAAATATAAATTACAATCAAAATAGGGAACAACTCAAAGAAAATGAGATCTCTGAAAACATCTCCCTTTTTCCAAGCAGCTGGCCATTTCTGGGCAAATTAGATGCCCATAAAATATACCTCATATCCTGTACCCCTGACCATAACAATGTGCTGACTCCCTGCTCCCCATTTCCCGTGGGCTCCTGAGTTCTTTGGCCATCTTGTCTCCCAAAGACCATTTAATTGCCCAAAACAGGAGCCCTGGTCCACTTGTGGCAGCCCTACAATATATTTTCCTATCCACTTTTTTGACTGATATGGTTCCTAAATAAAATTTAAAAAGGCAACAGTAACATGTAGCATAAGATAAAGTGAGGGTCCTATAACAAACGGCTCCAGTAGTGTCCTAACTGCCCTGCCTAGAATCTAGTCATGATGAAGTAGACAAGGAGATCTAGCAGCTACTAGTTGTGTGTAGCCCAGCTTCCAGCTGGCTATGGCTGGGATCACTGATGTCTGCCCTGTAGGAAAAAGTCACTTTCTGCTACTTTTGTATGGTCAATTACCAATTGCCAGGAAATTATGCAGAATCCTATGAATGTACAATCCAGTGGTGTTCCTTGGGATGCTTAAGTCAAGCCCATTGGGTCTGTGGATGCTTCAAGTTCACCTCCAACAAAGAACACGATAAGTGGTGTACTGCCTTGAAAAACCCTGCTTCTCTACCCCGACCCAATCTGGGATGACCAGCAGGTAGCTCTTAGAAAAGCTGTTCAATGGTACATCTCTTTTTGCTTAACACAGAAGTGCCACCATGTCAGCCTCTTCAACTGCCATTGCTGCTTGCTCTCGGCCAATCTTCTTCTCTCCTGGTTTCTCTCTGATGCACCTTGAAGAAACGTGGCCCTTTCCCAGATGTGTCTGTATCTGTATACCACTCCACCTGACCCAAGTGGAAGCCACACATACAGACACTCCATGAAGATGAGAGGGGGAACTATCTGGCCAATGAGCTACCAGAAGCTATATTAAACCTGTTGGCTGGTGCATTGGTGCCTGGATCAATCTCCCTGGCCACAAAGGAATCACAGAATAAGTGTCTGATTTCGTCTGCAAATTTGATGCTTCAGAGTTCTGCTTTTAGAGGAATACTTGTTAATAAGAGAGTTCTGTTACATCTCATTTAGTAGTAAAGACAAAGAGATCTTGTTAGAAGAAAGGGTGGTAAAAGCTGGTAAAGAAAGATGGTATCCCAACAGGTCACTCTACTGCCTGAAAGATCCAAAGATTCTTTGAGATAAATGTTTTGAGGATAGTTGGGTGATTCACTACATGATTTCCATAGTGAGCAAATTATTTAAATAATGTGCAAATAAGACAGGCTTGGTTTGGGGTTTAGAAAATTTGGCAATCCTGCTTACTGAAATTGGATTTTTCCCCATCCCCTTTTTAGTAGTTACCTTTTAATATTAATACTGTTTGTAACCAACATAATTCTCTCTGCCCCTCCAAAGAACACAATAAAAAATCAACTGTGTTTCTTCTGATCCACTGCTCATCTTTGTCCTCCTCCTCCTCAGTACTGTATTTATAGAATCGGAAAATTAGGACAAGGAAAGCCTGCTAGAGGTACTGCTGTATGAATCACATGTCTGCCTGGTTTTTTTTTTCCTTTTCTAAACAGACTTGTTGATTTACCACCCACTTTAAACTACAATACTGATGTTTCTCCTAAATACACCTTGAACCATTGCACTGTTAGTAATTCTTGTTTGCTACAACTGGGCTTAGTGGAACTGAATCCATGTACATGTAAATGTTCTGTATATCACTATTATCACTTCTAATTTCCTTCAAAACACAACACTCATAGTATATTCCTATACTCCACAATCATAGTAAGATAATTGTAAGGGCTGGGAAATGAGGCAAACATTGATAGGATAATAGTTTGGGCATTGAGCACTACAAAAGAGGCTACTGTGCAAAAAAAGGTTTTCCATGGTAGTGACAAAAATAACCCCTTTTAAACAGAAACTGTATTGTAAATCTTCCAAAGGCAAATTGATATTTTCCGCATGTAAAGCAGTTATGTAAATTAAGTAACAAGGACTAGGAAGTATGTGCATATTGTGAATGTCATCCCACTAGAATTATATAAACTACTAATGAAGTCTAATCTGCTGATTTCTGAGCAAACTTTCTCACCAAATTCCTTAATCTATATTGAAAGGTCAACACCACTACATTCGCTTTTCTCAGATGAACCACTGAATGCTTACGTAGTAGAGGTACACAAATGACTCATAAAAATCAGAAATCAGAAGAAATTGTAATCTTTGCAAGTCAGAAGCCTTTCTGAATAGTTAGCATGGCCCACTCCAAAAACTTAAGAATCAAAGCTGACCCCCTACTTTTTCGTTTCTGTTTTATAAAGCTTGGAATGCTCCCAGTCAGTTGCATTCAGTGCAAGGCAAGAAAGCAAGCTGCTACTAGTGAAAGGAAGCATAAACCTTTTTGCAGGGTACAGCGCCCTATAGTACATTTTGCTTTGTTAAGTCTCCACCAATTTAACACAATTGCTGCCACAAATTTTTTGGAGTACAACTACTTTCAAAATAAAGACCACACAATGAAACAGAAAATAATACTTTCAAACCAGGAACAGATTGTGTTAGTTTTTAAAAAGTTTTTTTTATAAAACCTTTGAAAAATCCCTAAAATTCTGTGGATAAGTGAAACGTTCTGAAATTTGGTGGGCTAACAGTGGTAAATTATTCTATCATTGTAGCAAGTTTCACCTCAATAGCTTTGAAAAATGAGAGAGATAGGAGCCACTGAAGTTTCTCTACTGACAGTGATGTTTTTCTTAATATACATGTGCAATTGCCATTAACGAAATAGTAACAAAATTTCATTAGTTTCTTTAGAGTTCTGACATTTTCACCTCTGAAATATTAGAAACACTTTAGAAACAAAGCGCCAGTAAGTACATTTGAACCATTTTAATGGATCGCAGTTGCCTAGTACACAGGGCCGGTTCTTCCATTACACTAAGTAAGCGGTTGCGGAATAGTTTGTTTTTCCAGGGGCGCCAAGGCGCCTCCGTAAATGCCCCTCCACAGTTGCCAGTCGCAATCTTTCTCTGCCTCCAGAGGCGGCTCAAGGCAAATTACACTTTTGCTTAGAGCGCGCGTCTTGGGGGGTGGGGGGCGCTCTTGAGCTCCCACGCATGGCCTCCGGGGGAAACGAGAACTGACGGGGGACTCGGTGGAGAGCATGAGGAAGATCAATATGGCGCTTCCTGGCCTGGGGAGGGCTGGCGAGAGAAGAGGGGGCAAAGTGGGCAAAAGGAGAGCCGTGGGAGGGGCAAAGGGACAGATGCCCCATCTGCCTGTCTTTCCCCTTCATTGGGTTCGGGAGTTGGAGTCTCAGTTTGGCCACAATCCGTGACTTGGTGTGGGAAACTCATTCCCATTTGGTTACTTTTCTGCGATGTTTTGGGGAGGAAAGGCTTGGAATATGGCTTCTCCTCTTCGTTCTCTTCCTCCTCCCACTACTTTGGGACGAGCAGAGATTTCTCCCTGGTGTCGCGAGGAGTCCTGAGGTGTTGGTGTGTTGCCTTCAGGGACTGAACTCTTTGTTGTTGCTCCTGCCTGCTTCTCTTTGGCTTGCAGCAAATGGTTTGCCCGAAGAGCAGGCTTCCCTTCTCTTCTCTTCTTTCCCTTCTCCCTCCCTCTCTCTCTCCCGTCCCCTCGGCCTTTCCAAGAGCAAGATTCCTTTCCTTTCCCCTTCCTTCTCTCTCTCTCTCTCTCTCCCCCCCCCCTCATCCTTTTCAAGAGCAGGCTCCCCTTCTTTTCTTTTCCTTTCTCTTCTCCCTCCCGCGTCCTTTTCTTCCGTGGAAGGAGAGACTTTCCGTCGAGATCTTCCCGAAGCTCTCGAGGTTTGTAAAGCGTCAGATCTGGATAATATGGAGCGTTTCCTAGTTTCCCAAGTTTCTCCTCCTCTCCCTTTCCCTCTCCACGAGCTGTGGTTTCTGCAAAAGGCTTGAAATCCAGCCCCAGGCTTTCCAGTCAGTCCAGGATATTTAATATTGTGTGTTCATATAATATTTATAATATTATAATGTAATATACTACTACTAATAATAATACAAAATAATAATTATATATTTTATAGTAAAGGTTTTCCCCTGACATTAAGTCCAGCGTGTCCAACTCTGGGGGTTGATGCTCATCTCCATTTCTAAGCCAAAGAGCTGGCATTGTCCGTAGACACCTCCAAGGTCATGTGGGCAGCATGACTGCATGGAGCACCATTACCTTCCCACCGGAGCGGTACTATTGATCTACTCACATTTGCATGTTTTCAAACTGCTAGGTTGGCAGAAGCTGGGGCTAACAGCAGAAGCTCATGCCACTCTCTGGATTCGAACCTGCGACCTTTTGGTCAACAAGCTTAGCAGCTTAGTGCTTTAACCCTCTGCACCACCGGGGGCTCCCAGTAATATAAAATATAATATATTTTATATTACATTTAATATTACTAATAATATTATAATATATTGTATGCATATATATCTTGTAAGCTGCTCTGAGTCCACTTCAGGGTGAGAAGGGCGGCATATAAATGCCGTAAATAAATAAATTATATAATATAATGCCAAGTTTTCAAACTATGATTGTGTGCATGTTTTCTTTTAAATCCAGTACAAAGGTACCCTTGGTTTGGTCTGATACCATAAATAAATACTAGGGAATCCTGGAGGCACCAGGACACTTTGGTAAAGAAGGCTAAAGATCTTAGGTGCATCAACAGTTTAGAATTAATGAAGTTAGCCCTGACATTTGCAAACTTTGGCCCTCTAGGCATTTTGGGCTTCAACTCCCATCATTCCTAACAGCCTCAGGCCCCTTCCTTTCCTCCCTTTTCCTGCTTAAGCAGCTGAAGGGGAAAAGGCTGTTCAAGGACCTGAGGCTGTTAGGAATGGTGGGAGTTGAAGTCCAAAACACCCAGAGGGCCAAAACTTGTCCATGTCTGAGTTGGCGCCACTTTTAAGTGCCAATGTTCAATGGTAGGGAATTCTGGGAGGTGTTGGGTGCTTCCACACTTTAGAATTAATGCAGTTGAGTCTCGCTTTTAATTGCCATGGCTCAATGCTAGGACTTGTGTTTTGGTGAGGCACCAGCACTCTGTTACAAGTATTGCAATCGTTATGGCCATCCAAATGAGGTCCTAAGGAAGAGTCTTACCCTCTCTGTATAGGTAAGACTGTATTTTCATTGCAATTCAGAGTGCATCTCCACTGTCAATGAATGTAGTCTGGCTGACTTTTAACAGCCATGGCTCAATACTAGGAATTTCAGTTTCTCAAGTCATTTCTGACACGTAAATTTTTTTTTGGTGAGGCAGCATTTTAGTAAGAAAGGCTAAAAACCTTGGGTGCATCTAACACTGTAAAGTTAATGCATTATGACCCCACTTTTAGATGCCAGGAGTCAATGCTATGGAATCCTGGAGAAGTGTAGTTTAGTGGAGCACCAGCACTTACAAAGAAGGCTAAAGTATTGTAGTTTGGTGAGGGACCAAGGCATTCAGCAAGTGGCGCAGTGGGTTAAAGCACTGTGCCGGCAGGACTGAAAACTGACAGGTCGCAGGTTCAAATCTGGGGAGAGCCGGATGAGCTCCCTCTATTAGCTCCAGCTCCTCATGCGGGGACATGAGAGAAGCCTCTCACTAGGATGATAAAACATCAAAATCATCCGGGCATCCCCTGAGCAACGTCCTTGCAGACGGCCAATTCTTTCACAACAGGAACGGTTGCTCCTGACATGACAAAAAAAAAAAAAAAGCAAGTATGGCAGGGACGTAGCAAGTATTTTTATGGCCATCAAATTGAGGTCCTTAAGAGAGTGCCTCTGTGCATGGATGAGACTATTTTCATCATAGGGGGTTGGACTGGATGGCCTATGAGGTCTCTTCCAACTCTAGGAGTCTATGAAACTGCATTAAGGCTACAGTGTATATGCACCCAGTAGGCTGGTGAGGCACTAGTCTTTGGAAAAGATGGCTCAAGACCTTACGAATCTTAAACTCCCAAGATTCCAGAGCATTGAGGCACGGCAGTTAAAGTGGTGTCAAACTGCTTTGCTTCTACAGTGTAGATGCACCTTTTGACTTTTCCAAAGTGTCTGGCCTCTGTCCTCAGCCTTTTCTTGGGCAGTTTGTGAGTTCTCTTGCATGCCTTGGCACCCTGCTTTCTTCCACACCCCACCCTTTCTCAAGCCTTCCTTCGCCTTGTAAAACGAGGCTTTCAGGAGATGCTGCAGGTCATGTGGCTGTGTTAGTGCAAAACTGGACTTTCCAAGAAGAAAGAACCTCAGGACAAAGTCTTGGCTTTCCATTGCTCTTTGGCCTCTCCTTCACTCACAGTGGAGAGTGCACCAGATTTTTGGAATTGTAGTGTTACTCGCAAGAACATGACACACTCAAAACACCCCATTTCCATGACTCATGCTAATGTTTGTATGCAAAAATATAGGCTGGCTCTACACCAGGTGTGGGTAAATTCTGGCCCTCCAGGGGTTTTGGACTTCAATTCCCACCATTCTTAACAGCCTCAGGCCCTTTCCTTTTCCCCCTCAGCCGCTTAAGCAGGAAAAGGGTGAAAGGAAGGGGCCAGAGGCTGTTAGGAATGGTGGGAGTTGAAGTCCGAAACCCCTGGAGGACCAAAATTTGTCCATGCCCATATGTGTGTATGTGTGTATGTGTGTGTGTAATTGGGTTTTTTTTGGGGGGGGGGTGCCAAAATACTCTTTGCTTACCATTGAAAATTACCTAGGGCCGCCTCTGCTAGTACATAGTGTTAGATTATGTGTCAAAGCTGAGAACGAATTTTCAGATACACCTGTAGATGCACCAAAGGTTTGTCCCACAGCATAATGCCTGCTTGTATAGAAAGGTTGCATGTGAATGCAGTTTGACTCCACTTTAACTGCTATGGCTCAATACTATAGAAACATGGGAGTTGTAGTTTTGCAAGGTTTTTAGCCTTCCCTGCTAAACCACAAGTCCCAGGATTCCATAGCATTGAGCCGTGGTGTTGCACTCCAGGACAGGAAAAGCCCTTTGACTTTAAAACACACCACATGTTGAGCGAAGAAATAAATCCTTTTTTAAAAATTAAAGCTTAATAAAGTAGCCAGTAGAAAGAAATGCTTGTAAGAAAATAGGAAAGTCCCAAAAAAGCAAAAGGTGAGTAAAATGCAGTAACTCCAAGCAATGTCCATAAAAAAATATAAAAGCAATCCAAGGCAGTATTTATCCAAATAGGAATCAACAGGATGCAAAGACAATCCAAACACTGCTAGTCAACAACAAAAGGCTAGAAGCATCCACAGGAACTAGACCCCTTAAACAGGATTTCCATGGCAAATGAACTTGATTCCCAAACAATATCTGATCTAACAGGTTTTCCCTTGAAACAAACCTTATATCCCAAAACCCAGAAACTGGTTTTGTTTTCCCCCTCTCTTATCTGACGAAGCCTTTCAGAGCGACGTAAATCTTGAGTTTGTTGTCTGTTCTGACTAAACTCCAGCCACCTGTTTTTCAACTCCCTTTCTGGCTGCTCATTAAAATTTCCAGGCGTCAGATTGTTTTCCAAACCCAAATCTTGAGAGCTCACAGAGAGAGGGAGTAAACCACCATCCCTATGCCCAGCAGGAATATTCTCCTGAGAAACTGCCCTTTGCACTGGGGCCGCTCTGTCATTGTCTGCATGAAAATCATTGACCAAACCATCTCCATCTTGCACCTCAGCCTCGGCACCATCATTTCCCTCAGCATTTCCCTCAGCATTGCCCACATCAGAAGCATCATGATCCTGGAACACAAACACAGGCTGATTCCCAACACATGGCAGTTAAAATGAGCTCAAAATACATTAATTCTACAGTGTAGATGTACCCCCAGTTAACAAAACTTCTGATGAAGAAGCTTCTTTTATGCAGTTTTTTTTTTACCAGAGCTCAACCTACCCTTCATATTGGGAAGATAGTGAAGGATGACAGGAAAACAAGCCTTTCAGTGTTGTACTGCAGCAGCATGTTGATAATAAACAATGCAATAAAACTTTACATAGGAAAGAATGGGATTCTACTCTACGTGGCCCTGTTGTATTTGCGTGTGTATATCTCACAACAGGGTAAGGTGAACAGCTGCATCCAGAATCATTTGCGGAATATATGTGAAGAGCAAGACAGAAAGAAAAGACAATTCGGGAATTCCATCTAGCTAGGGAGGTGTCATAGACCCTTTTACAGCACAAAATTATGGTGCTATGATTCCACTGTTACTGCACTGTTGTTGCAACTTAACTATAATGATTCCATTCCATGGAATCCTGGGATTTGAGCTATAAAGAGGAGAATTCTAATTCAAAGCAAGAGCACCAAACTACAAAACCACAAGACAGAATCTTGACAGTTAAAGTGGAATGATATAATTGAATCTCTACTTCCAGGTAGGCAATATCCTGTAGTCTTGCCTGCAGAGTAAGATCTTCAAACTGTCCTGACCTTGGAGAAGTCAACTCTCTGCTCAATAATTTCTTAACTTTTGTAAGATTGCCTTAGAGTTGTCATAAGTCATTAATGATTTAAAAGGCACACAGTGACAGGATGGAAAGCTGGGGATACAGGTCACTCTGCTTTTGTCTTTTCTTTTTATGCCACTTGAACCAAACCAAAAAGGCAATGAAAAATTCACTGAACCTCTCTGGCACCTTTCTAATTTGGGGGACCAATTTCATTCCCTATCCACGAATGGTCAAAGACAATATTGCCTGCAAATATTAGAACAACACTAATTTAACAGGATTGAAATTTAGGATCCTATTTTACCCATTTTGTTCTAAAGTGGCTGGATTGTCATTAGAAATTCTAATACCACAAGCAATGATTGGATCCCTAAGGAGATAATAATGTGTTGCTCAAATAAAGAAAGGCAAAGTACCGAAGAGAATGGAAGCATTTAAGAATTGCTGATAGGTTCTAACATCTAAGTAAGACCCAAAAAGAAGGAAAATACATTCAAAATGGTAGTAAGAATAGAACCCCCAAAGAATGTAAACCCAGACAATGTTTTTCAAATTGTTACCAATTTTCATTTCTCTGGATTGAAGGGATAGTTAATTTTTAAATAGAAGCTATTCTCTTAAATATAAATGCATCCAGATTTTTGAAAAAAATCTCAAATGATTTGTATTCCCCTCTTTGTTGTGTTGTAAACAGTAATGAAAATTAGCCTTGGGAACAATGAATAAATACACTTTGGCCTTGAATCACCAAGGATTTCTTTTGTTAGGATAGATTGCTGATGTATAGACCAAAACAGTCTATTGATGAGTAGGAACTAAGAGTGTATCTATATTAAGGGTGAGAAGACATTTAAACAAATTACTTGTTCTTAATGAGGCATACTATCCTGACATGTCGGTTGAGATTTCATGCCTTCAAGGGCAAGGATAAGTGCTAGTTCTGTTTAGGCTTTCACAATTTGTACATAAATTCTCTGCACAAAGCAAGTGTCTTTCCCCTTGTGAAAGCACACACATATGCACAAAATGCACCATACACGCAAGGACAGAAAAATTAAATGATTGAGCAAAAAGATCTAAATAATGGTTTTACTTTTAGTGTATGAACATTCACTTAGACTCTGGAATGTTTTTGGTCAGGTTTAACAGGTAAATACAAAGAATCTATTTTTTTGCATACCAAAATAAGACAGGTGCTATATTTCATGCCATAGCAGTTTCATATGACAGCTTTAGTCCAAACCTTTTAATTATAATTCAGAATTCCATGACAGTTACTTTGGTATCAATGGACTATAACAACAGTGAAGATACAGTCACAGGACTTTATCACACAAACCTGCAATTTCATTATAGCCACATGATCATTTATAGTGGATACATACCAGAGTTAGCATCTTTGATATTGCAATGGTGCCAATTCCCATTTGTAATCTCTCCCACATCATCAAAGGAGCTCAGTCAGAGTGAGAGTATGTGCAAATCTACGGCTTAAATTAACAAATCTGGCACTACAAAACTTCCAAGGATATTACAATGCTTCAGCATTAAGTTGGGTAAGGGATTGGTGCACATTAGAAAAAAAGAAAACTCCTGCCCTAGAGAGCCACGACCTAATGCAGGGGTGGCACTCCTACCTGTGGAGAGAAAAATCAGATAAAGAAAAAAAATACGCACTATTTCATAAGATCTGCCTTAATTCGAACCTGGATTAAATATAAAGAAATACTATATACGAAAACACCACTTTGGTTCTCACCAAACGAGGCAACCCACCTGAGAGAGCTAGCAAGAGAAAAATGGCTGACCTATAGTCAGCTATTCAAAATAGACAAACAAGAACCTACCTTGAAATCACAAGAGGAATTAAAAATAATAGACCCGACACCATCCTGGTTTCAATATTGGCAGATAAAAGAAAATTTTATGTTAGATAGACAAGTAGGTTTTGAAACCAAGGAGACGTTCTATCAACAACTATTAACATGGTCTACAGAAGAAGAGCAGGTAAAAGAGGTAATGACAAACTGGGCTAGAGAGATAGGTAGAACGATAAGTCTATCAGAGTGTGAAGAGATATGGACCAATAAATTAAAACATATTCAACAGAATTTAAAGAAAATTGGTACAAACTTTTCTATAGATGGTACCTAACACTGGAAAAACTAGCAAGGATTAATAAAGGTAGAACAAATGGAAAATGTTGGAAATGTGGGGAAAAAGTAGGCACGTTCATACATTTATGGTGGAAGTGCAAGAAAATCAAATCCTTCTGGTGGTAGATACATAAAAAGATAGAATTAATCCTGCAAATTAGCTTTAAGTTTAAACCATAATATTTTTTATTAGGACTAACGGATTTTGAAATGGACAATAACACAAACAGAATATTTATTTATCTATTAACTGCAGCAAGTATCAAGCTAGCCCAACTATGGAAAACAGGAGAAACACCGACAATTAAAAATTAGCTATTGAAAGTTTGGGACATAATGAATATGGATTTACTTACGCAAAAACTAACAGACAATAATATACAAAGACAAAAAATGAAATGGGAAAAGTTTATTGAATTTATTAGAAAGGACAGTGTAGAAACTCATATTCAGGAGATATAACGAAGTATCAATGGCTAGTGACTAGAGGGAAATAAGTCGGCAACCCGATGGAATACACAACAAATGAAGAATTGTTAACACAATCTGAAGCAACCTGGATGTAATCTAGAACTTTTACACCTTTAGGACTGTTCTATTTTATTTTTATTTCTTTTGTTTTTGTTACTTGTTTTTGTTCCCTCCCTACTTTGATCTTCATTCTTCCCCTTTTCCCACTTTTCTTTTACATATTGTTCCAACACTTTTGCTGTAAACTTATAGTGACTTTATTAATTTCCTTACTCTCCAATCTTCTGGAGACAAATTATTTTCAATAAAAATAGTTAATAAAAAACAAACAAATCATAGCCAGCTAGGATGTTTAAATCCACTTCTTAAAGTATGTAAGGCGAAGGTCAGCCCCATGCTCTTATACGGAACTGAAGTTTGTGGCCTAAACCAGGTGCAAACTCAATCACAGCACCTGCATAGCTTTCTGGGAATAGACAAAAGGACCCCAGCTGCTGCAGTAAGAGCAGAACTGGGAGGATATACAGTTGATGGTTTATCCGAACTTAGGGCATACAATTACTGAGTTAAATTGAATGCCATGGCAAATTAAAGACTACCAAAACTATGCCTGTTAGGGCAGACAAAACATCAGTACCAGACCTCTTGGTTTGTTCAATTGACAAAACTCTTTAGGAGTTGTGGACTTCTGATCCTATATCCAAATCTCCTAGAAGAACTAGATCCAAAAATTGTTGCACAACAAATACTGGATACTGAAGCTCAGAAAAAACATTGCTACCCTCAGTAAAGCAGGCTCATTGAAATGATTAAGTTGTTTTAAACATGCTTCTCAAACAGTCCAATATCTCAAGGCAGAAATGCCTAACACCTCAGGAGGGTGTTTACCAGAACTAGATTTGAACAACCGGACACAATGGTCAAACATGGAAGGTTTAACCAAGTTCCATATAATGAACATCTTTGTATCTGTGGAGCATCAGAGATAGAAGACATCACACATGTACTGTTTA
Source organism: Anolis sagrei (assembly GCF_037176765.1). Taxonomy (NCBI): domain Eukaryota; kingdom Metazoa; phylum Chordata; class Lepidosauria; order Squamata; family Anolidae; genus Anolis; species Anolis sagrei. Next base: position 130,482,542 of record NC_090025.1, on the reverse strand, counting down.
GCTGTAACTTTTATAAGAGAGAAATTCATGCCTCAGATCATACATTATACAAGAGACACACTGGGATCGTTATATTAAAACTACATTTTTATTGGCCAGCCAGAATGCTAAAATAACAAAAAAATGGCCCCTTTTTAAAAAAGCAGCTCAGCTGAGAACTGCATATTTGGAGTCAATTGGGGTAAATTGTAGGGGTGATGCAGATATTTGATCTGGATCTGGACCCCTTGTTAACAGCTTGTTTATTTTAACTTTGGTTATAATGTGGGTTGTATGCTGTATGAGTACGTGTAAAATGTCTTTGTCAAGTGTTCTGATATGGCCGATGGGCTAATCAATAAAGCAAACCAACCTTTCCTTATTTTTTTATGCAATTGTACAATTTTAGTATTTTAAAACCACAATAAAAACTAAATATAACTATAAAATAAAAAAAAATAAAATGGAAACGGCCAGCTTGAGAATAGCCAGGGGAATGCATGAGAGGTAGAGGAGGAAAATCTGGCCCCTGATGCCCCTTTATGCTGGCACAGAAAGGGAAAGGACCCATTGCACAAAGTAGGTGACAGGAATGTTGCAGGATTGGAAGTTATTGATGGCTTTTATCCATTAATAGCTAGTGATAGGGAAATCACAGGGAAGAGGCAAGCAGATTAATAGGCACAATCACCAAAGGTGACAGTCCATCTGCAATCTCAGTTGGCCTGCCTTGTGCAATAAAGCCCATAGCCATCATTCAAATACAGGGGAAAATCATGAGTCATAAAGCTAGTTTCAAAGTCAATGCAGTGGTAAGACCTTTAATTAAGCCAACCAAAAATGTACAAAATCTCGGTTGTAGCTATTAAAAACAGAATTTTCTTCATCAACCAAAGATGGATTAAAAAAAAGAAATAAAAGTGAAGGGAGACCAAAAGATTTGGGAATTATGCTATCTTGAGGGTATATGAGGATAGTATGCTGAGCAGAATCTTTTAGCTTAATGAAGAAAACTGCTCTTGATAACTGACAATGAAAAAATTGTTCTGTCATAGTCATTAGTCTCTCCTATGTTCTTTAATCTGCTACCCACTCTGTGCATGTGTGAAGAAACAACAGTTTGCAGTTTGGAACTGGCACAGAGATGAAGACAATATGTGAAGGACAGATTATTCTCTGGTTCTGTATGGAATCTATTACATAGTAGGGCAGTGTAAGTCTGTATGCTGGAAGTCTTCAAGTCGATAACCATGGTGGTATGTACCTTAGTTATATCCTGTCTGGATTACTGTAATGTGCTCTACATGGGACTGCCTTCGAAGAGTGTTCGGAAACATCAGCTGGTCAAAAGGGCTGTGGTCAGGTTGCTAACTAGAGCTGGCTACAGGGAGCGGACAATCCCTTTGTTACAGAACCTCCACAGGCTGCCAGCTTGTTTCTTGATACAATTCAAAGTGTTGGTTTTGACATTTTAAGCCTTGTATGGCTTAGGTATAAGCTTCTGGACTCATGACCGTATCTCCTTGTACAAACCTCCCCAGGCCCTGAGATGTTCAGGAGAGGTCTTTCTCTCTGTCCCACCTCCATCACATGTTTTTTGGTGGGAACGAGAGAGCGGGCCTTCTCTGTGGCTGCTCCATGACTCTGGAACTCCCTGCCCTGGAAAGCCAGAATGGCCCCATCCCTGCTGTCCTTCAGGTGGCAAGCTACATCCTTTTTATTCAAGTAGGCTTTTTAAAGAAGATGGCTTTAAATATCAAGTCAAGAGATGCTGTGGTTTTAGTTCTAAATATGTTTTTAATTAGTTTTAAAGAATTTAACAGTTTAGTTTTAATACAATTAATATTTAATTCTATTTTAATGTTTGTATATTTTAGGTTTTAAATTGTTTTACTCTTTGAGTCTCTTTTGTAGCGAGAAAAGTGGGTAATAAATAAACATCATCAACATAATAATAATACTTCTGAAACATCTCACAATTATAAGAAGTGCATGATGCACCACAAGTTTTTGTAATAACAGGATTTCTTATACTCAGAACATAATACTGCATTTATTAACATGCTAATCATTTAACAACCATTCAGTTCTTTCTTTGATAGGAAGCACAGAGGAGAGGGAGAGCTTCAAAAAAGCACTGGGGTTGTGGAAATAATTAGTTCTGCTAGTAGTACTAAAGATCTTTTCAATGCTACAGTTATAGCACTATGATTCCATTTTGACTGCCATGTTTCCAATCTATGGAATCCTAGGATTTGCAGTTTAAGAATGTGTAGTATTTAAAATTCTTAGCTAGAGAGCTCTAGTGCCTCCCCATACTATAAACCCCAGCATGCTATAGCATGGTACCATGGGTGTTAATGGAATCATACTGTTGTAACTGTGTATCATGAAATGTACCTCTTGAGATTCTTCCCAATGTCATCCTGAGCTAGACATTCATTTGGAAAGCTGGAAGGGGTTTTGCTAGAAATATTTTGCCCCACTCTTATTTTCCTATATCAAGTTAGATATAGGGAAGTTCCCCATCTCCATACTGAGAGGTTACCAAATGAGATTGAGAAGTTCTGTAGATCTCAGCCGAACCTTCATTAGAGAATTTGGATGCATTCTACTAGATGGTGTTCAAACTGGTCATCCAAAAGGCACACTATGGCAGGAAAGGAGGGAGATATAATGATTATACCCACATACTCTAGTCCACAACCTTGGATTTTAATTCTAGGTACAGATTAAGTATACTTTATCCAGAGTTCCAAAATTAAAATAATCCAATGTGAGCCTTTTGGAAAAGGAATTACTTTAAACACACTAGGCATTTTTGTGCTTTTTAAAAAACAACTCTTTAAAATTTGCATAATTAAATGATACTTTCTACAAAACGTACCATATTTTAGAGCTACAAAAGGTTATTTCAGATTAGAAGTCCTGACACCCTGATTAGAGTGGCATTTTTAAAATATAAAAATGCTAATGTTTAACTCAAACTTTTAGGTCACATTGAGCTTGAACTGGATTATAATGTGCAGTAGTGTGTGCCATTAAATGTCCCTTTATTCATATGAAACTAACAAATCTTCCCAGTCTTTTCTGGATTTGAGTCGAACGATTATCATATTAAACTTGGACACATGAACTCAAGGTAGAACAGTAAGTTAGAAATGTCCAAACCAGATTACTATGTTGCAAATACTTTTTTTAAAAAGAACTCATGTAGTCTAAGGTGGATAAAACATGAACAGGAGCAGGAAACATGTTGATGGAAGGGGTACACAGGATGATCTACAATGAGTCACACTGAGAGGATTCCTACGCAACCCTAAGACAGAATTAGAGGATTTCTGCATGAAAAGTGTACGCTTGATCCAACCCGTGGATAAACACCAATGTAATTATTACAATACTTGTGGCGTATATGTTCCTTGAAGCAGACCAGGTTTGCCAAGCTGCTCCAGACAAACTATAAGTAATGCTTCCCAGATTCTCTATTAGGGGTCTGATAAGATTAAGTTAGGTGACTTGTGGCCTAGAAGAGTGAAGGAACAAAATATTGACTGAGGGTGCATCCACACTCAGAGTCAACACAGCGTGATACCACTTTAGCTACTATGGCTATGGAATGTGGAAGCCTTAATTTTCCAAGGTCTTTAGCCTTCTCTTCCAAACAAAACCTAGTGCCTCACTAAACTACAAATCCTGCTGAGGGGAAAAATCTCCCAAAACCTCTGGATTTTTTCTGTATAAATCATTTTTTTTACATATCCACATTACATTTTTTTTAATCTCAAGCAAACCTCCCATATTTATCAGGTGTGCGCATTCTTGATATCATCATCTTCTATTTTCAACTCTCCTCTATATTCCCAATGCACATGTATGGTAGGAGTTGAGCACAGTGTCAAGCTGAAAGACCTAGAGATTCCTAGAGAGAACATATTAATCAAATCTGTGAACAAACAATTTAGCAGAAGTAAAACCTGCAAATGGGGAGGACTGACTGTTAGAGTGTCTGCTAGCTAAATAACCCCTAGATGCTTTCATAATAGACAGGCATTTACTAGAACTTTAAATATTTTTCTAACTCTTCTCAAAATGTGAAGAAACCAGAGGAAGACTAGGGATTGGAGGGCCTGCTGTGGAAGTACTAGAGAAGGTCTAAGTATAAGATGCCGATAAGCACCAAAGTTGGAAATCGTTTATGCTATGCTATTTCCATTTTCTAAATATTGATAAATGATTTCAGCTCCACAATTTCATGGGTTTGGGGTCCCAGTATGCTTAGGTTCCAAAGGATCGAACAAGACATAAATGGGTTGAAGGCAAAAGGATTAGTGGCACAAACCAGGACACTAATGTACATAAAAGGCTTTCTTTTGCATGCTTTTGTGGGAATTAGTCAACTGCTCACAGCAGTTTGAATCTAGCTTTGAACTGCATTAAATGGACAGTGTAAATGAGGCTTGAGTTCCATGTACAGAAGTACTTTGCAGAATGGGGACAAAAGAGGAGATGAATCTTTTCCTTCTTATTAGGTACAGGCAAAAGCAAACTGCTGAGGGTGTTTTTTTTCTCATTAATGCTCTTTGCCATCTTTACCATACTCTGATAATATTGTTTTACCTCATGTGTCTCATATTTAAGTGTTTGAGGGTATGTAGCAATGGGAAATCAGACAGTATTTGATAGAAATTATTCCATCTATGTGTCCCAGAAACTATTCCCCAAACAACCAAGACCAATCTAACTGGCACAACAGAACCCACAAAAGGGTAAAGAAAAACTTGAGCTATTTAATACTGCATTGTTCATATTTAACACTGTATTGGTTTTATCTTGAATGGGAACCCCGGGCAATGCAGAGATCTGAGATTATTTGTGGAAGGAGAAAATGTGCCACACAAGGTTTAAAATCAGGACTATGCTACATTTTTAGCCTTGTGAAGATTGAGCTTGGGAGATTAAAAAAAACATTTTATGCCCAAAGAATCAGACAAGTACAGTTCCTAATTCGAAAATGTTTTGAATTCCCTCCAGACAGAGCAAATGACTAGGACTTGGCTTACAAATCTGCCTGGTACATGACGCCAGCCGGAGGATAAGGCACATCCCCTACTGTACACTCTGCAAGGATCAGCATAAATTAGAGCTAGCTCATGATCACCCATCTGTGTCCAAAGCAGAATCTTCTCCCAAAGTAATTAGGCTTTTCTCCAAACCAAAAGCTCACTTTTTTATTCATTACTTCTGCAAATATGTCTGAGCACCTATTAATCTCTATAGAATCTTTTCTAACCTCAATTATTTTACTGTTGTCTTGCTTTCCATGATTCATGTAACTGAAAGTCTTGCTGTAGAACTCCTTTTTAACGTGGCTGGTACCATTCTATAAACCCCCTACCCTTCAGGGCTGCCTATGGGGTTTTAAACTTCTTCAAGCATTCTCCTTTTTGGTTTTATTTATGCAGCCACCAGGAATTTTACACAGCCCCATATCCCAGGATTAGCGAATATGATTTATTGTTAAATCTTAAACTATTTCTAGGCTCTTCTCATCTACTCCTTACAGTAATAGCCAAATACTGGCTTTCAAGCCATGAAACTAGACTAGGTTGTTATGATGATCAATATTTTTCTGCTGAGGGCAGAGATCATATATGGCACTTCCTGCTTCTTGGATTTCATTGGACTAAAGCATGAATAAGTCTAGTCAGCCGGTTGGCCAGCCAACTGGTCAGCCATCCAGAAATCACTGAGTTCATGTTCCCAGACTATTGTGCTCTTCTGAGTCATTTAGAAGAAAAATGTTAGAACCTTTTAGGGTGGAATTATCTCCTTATCCATCCTGCTTCTTGAGAAACCCTAAATATATGTTTGAAATGCCTGGTTGTCTTTTTCTCTGATGGGATAAATATTTCAGTCTCACATGTCATCTAGTCAGGCTTTAAAAAATTACAATAATTCAAGATTTCTTTCTGCTCATCAGTTTGAAAGGTGAAAAATTTCAAAGCTAATTTGGAGTCTCATATTTTTATTTTACTGGATTGTGTTCACTCACTATATGCCTCCGTCTATATTAGTCTGTGTCCCTGTTGTGATATGGCGAGGGCGTGTGAAAAATCTGCGCTTATTAACAGACTGATGCATATGGCGAAAATGCTGGGTTGTTGCTGAAAATTATTGGGTATCAAGGGCTAGTTTACTGCCAGCATTAATTGTATTCAATTAAGCTATAGCCGTGGGCTATTTCTTATGAAAGTACCTGTAATTGGATGGCTTTGAATCTAGAACCACGTGTTTCAAGCAAATAATATATGTTCTACTTGCTTGGTTTTTTTTATTATATTCCTTTTGAGGTTTCTAAGGCAAGGTGTTACAAGAACAAAGACTGTACAGTCTTTGCCTGAAGAATTTAGCAGATGTGGGTGTTGTATAAAAACTCCTTAGCAAAAGCTAGATTTAGTACAAAAAACCCCTCAGGTAAAGAGAATAAAGGCAACAATTTCACAAGAAAGTTCCACTTGTAACATCTAATGGCAGAATGGCGGTGTTCTAATAATACCACAAATGCCCTTCTTTCTTAGAGATCTTGTGGAGAGCTGGGAAGATGCCTCAGCAGTATTAAATTCAAATTTCTCCCCTTGCTCTGGTTCCAATGCATATTTATTGCAGGGTCATTATCTGATTCATGAAATTCTCCCCAGCAACATGAGGAGTGAGCTCCTTAGTTTGGAGATGGTTTGGCAATCCTCAGCTTTGTATTTTGTTACATTACCATTTGGGAATTTGATCTTCCCTCCATAGGTCATAAATCTGCCCTGCAAATTTTGCCAAATGTGTCTGTAGTCCTCAGGTGTGGTGGAGAATGACATTGCACTGTACTCTTGAAATAAGGTTCATTTGCCAATCTGGTTGGCTTCTCTGTACAGGGACCAAGTCTAATCTCTATTGGAAGTGAGTTCAGAACCCCAGGAACAGCCACCAAAAACATTTGTTCCTTCGTTTCCACCAGATGTGACACTGAGTGTGGCACGATAGAGAAAATGTCTGCCCTCAATGCTTGGTCAGGCACACATGGGAAGCTATGATTTTACAGATAATCTGGACTCAAATTTTATAGCTTTAGAGGTCACAATCAGGATTTTTGTATTATGTTCAGAAACAGTCTTACAGCATCCTCTGCTTTGTAAGATCATGAGTGATCTCAGGAGTGTAGATACAAAATGCTTGAATTTTATGTGGCGGAGTCCACAATACTATTGTCACATATAAGTTCTGATATGTTTTTGAGATGGGTGGTCTGAGATTTTATGTATGTTTATGGTTTTAGGTGTAAGAAAAATCGATTATATTCTTGATAATTTTGGAAGTCACGTGAGAATCCATTTCTGAAGCTACCCAAGGAGCCATTTGTTTCATTTTTATAGGTTACTCCTGACTTTTATATTTTTCAAAATAGTTTATTGTATGGGCCCAAGGCTATGACAAAAAACATCACGTGCACAATAGTACCCTCAGAGCAACAGGCACCAAAGATGCTAAACAGAAACCACAATCATGCTCCCACAAAGAGCAAAAACAATGCAAGTTAACCATAATTAAAGTACATTTTGGGAGAAGGTCCAGTTAGCCCTTAGAGTCTCCTTGGCAGTTGATAGCAATTTTATCTAACTCTGTCTTTCTGATCTTTTTTTTTTTTTACTTCTATATGTAATTTCTGAATCCTGCTGAACAAGTCATGAATAATTACAGATGCTTAGTTTTATCTTCCTTTTTAAAAAGTGTACTGTGGTATCTAGCATTCAAAATGCACCACATTGTTTTGGGAAAATCTAGCATTCAGTGTGGGAAAAACTCATTCAGCTCAGTTTGGGAAAAACTCAAATTCAGTTAATGAGCAAGACATGATTTTTTAGTTCAATCTACCTCACAGGATTGTTTTGAGGATGAAACAATGATAACAGTTTGGGGCAGAACCATGTAAATTTAAATGGCCAAAAGACACATTGTTGGAGATGAATCAAAGATATTTGACTTCAAATAATTCTTGGACATGGAACTTCCTGGATAACCTTGGAGTGACCTCTGGTGGATGATCTTAGTCTGGTCACTCTGTTTTCAGCTGAACTTCTCTGAATTGTTGCAAAATAATGTAGAGCAAAACCCAAAATAAGGATTTTACATCATGTAGAAAAGAATATTGCTTCTCACTTTTCCTTTAACAAAAACCTTATTTTTGTTATATTCTTTCAAACAGAGGCCTGCGACTTCATCACATGGGTCTTTGTAAGCATCCTAGGATGCTTGCGGCACACTTCATCTATGGAGTGCCATGCCACCTATCACACAATGCACACTCACTTCCAGCAGGGCTCTGTAGATTAATTGTGCTGCAAGCATCTTAGTACACTTCACCCAGAACACAAGAGGCTTCCTGAGTGTTGTAGGCAGCAATGGGGCCAGCAGGGGGGAAGTCACATTACAGTGCTTCCCCACATGCAATGAGCTTCCCCAGCTGCCCCGTGGATTCGCCCGAGAGAAGTACCTGGTATATTTGGGGAGGGACAGCATGTAAAATGAATTAACACAGAAAATGTAATATTCAGTGTGATTCCAGAGTGCATGGCTTGTTTTGGTTTAAGAATAATGTAATCACATATGATAAATATGCAGGGAGAGTCCAATGATCCCAATTGGGAAAAATGGAATTTACATTCCTTATAGATTCATATTGCGGTGATAAGCTAATGCGGAATCCAATTGTGGGTAGACAAATTCAGTTAATATATGTACATCATGGCTCTTCCAGCTCATTTTCATACATCACAGCTCTTCTGGAACTGAAATGATATTGTTATTAATCCTATGGAAATAGGGCAGCCTGAAAAATGGAAACAGTGTGGGGAGAGCTTGCAGTTACTCTAAGAATGAAGTATATTCTTCCAAGTCCTCAAACAATCAATTGTCCTTCTAAAAGTAACACTTTGCTTCACAAAGCAGCTCTTCGTTTTGTTTTGTTTTTTTAGAAGAAGGTACAAATTAACTTCTTTTGCATTATTTTGATCCATATTGTTGCTGCCACAATACCCTGAACACGGCATGAGGCAGCATTAAACTATAATAGTTCCCCTATAGCTGGGCGAGACCACATTCCTCTAACTATAGCATTAACTTAAACTTGCAGTTAATTCACAAAATCAATGCAATTGTCTCTTATAACTTACAATTGCAACATATATTTGTTATTGGGAGAGAAAGAAATAATGATAAGTTATCTGATAACACATATTTCCAAGATCCAGGAGAACTAGAAATCCATGCTCTACACCATAAGTTTTCCTGTTGGCACTTTGCACCCCATAGTCATAAGGAGGATGTGACATATTCTGATGTAGATTAACAATATGCCCTACTGTTTATGTACATGCTGTACGCATGGTATTTTCTAGTCTCTGCATTTTTACTCCCTGATTTTGCCTGATTCTGCCCCAGAATACACCAGATCCACACTTTTAATGCCAGGGTGCATTTCATTTTTCAAGGCTTGGTAATGAGAATAATAACAAATGTAACAAGTTCCTATACTCAATAATGTCCTCTTGAATGTCTGCTGATTTGGAATCCTACCGGAAAATGGATTATGCATACAGTTATTGTCTGACTTTCAATACTCATTCAGGATGCATAATAAACCATCTGGTAGGGATAGGATGGCTTTGGACCTAAGGGATCCAATTCTGACCTTGGATAAATTGCATAGAAAGCATCTCTCATCTCCCATACAAAATTCAGAGGGTGACAAAATATAGACATGCTTACTTCCTGACCCTGTTCATATGTACACACTTTGCAACACCTAAAAAGAGCTTGAATATATGTGATGAATGACACAGAGAACTGCGGCCTGTTAGGTACAGAACAATCTGATATTTGTTATCTAATCCATTATAACATGCAAATCTATATCCACTCTATATATAGAGCATTGTAGTTTACTTTTTCTCCCTGAGAGAGGCATGGGTATGCAGTGTATGTGTCCTTTGCTTGCAAAGGTCTTCCATAGCATGCAATTTCCTACAATTGCAACACATTTCCCTCTTTGGTTCTATAATAATCTCCCTTGATAATGCTGAAATGCCCGTAATGATAAGGAAGATCTTCTTGCGGTTTAAACTCCTTAAAAATGAAGAAAAACATTTATATGCCAAACCAGGCAAAGATTCATTTCAACAGGTTATTACAATAAATATACTCTTGGTTAACTTCACCCTCAGCAATTCGTTTTAGACCTGTCAGTGATGTCAAGTTAATATGCTTGTAGATTGTTCAGTAAATGCAGAGGATTTTTTAAACTGAATATTAAAAGCTGTATTTTTATACTTCTGCTCCTACAGCCTCATCTCAACTGATCATAAAAAGCTGAGTGATTGCTATTGATCTATGATGGGTTCCAACCCACTCCCTTTAATCTAACCTTTATCTTAGATATTTCTGCGTCAATTTCTCTACCTAAGGTTCTATAGATTAAGGTATATATTGCCAAGGGCAATGTTTCCACTTGGATCATGGTTTTATACACAAAGCTCATAAGAACTACCAAACTGGTGGCTTTTGTTCTTTTTGTCCTAATTCTGCTTGCTTTTTCATCAGCTATGTTTGAGGTCAATTGAGAGTTTATGCTCTGAAAACGCTTTGGTACATCTGTTTACTTCTTGACTGAAATATCTTTGGGAAGTAGACTTAGGACCTCTTCAGACGTGCTGATGGAATCACCACGTAATGTTTTTAAACCGATTTTAACGTAATGGTTTTATTTAATGTGTAATGTTGTGATGTATTGTGTATGTATCCTGTATGTGCTGGCATCAAATTTTTGTCATTGTAAGCTGCCCTGAGTCCCCCTTTGGGGGTTGAGAAGGATGAGGTACAAATGTTGGAAATAAATAAATAAATAAATGTATCATTGTGAGTCCGGCAGTGCTCATCAGGGGGTGTGGGGAACCCATCGTCCCATGCCCCGCATCACCCAATTTACCAGTATGTCCATCTCATGGCGGGGGGGGGGGGGGGGGAGAATCTGTTGCCCAGCTTCCCTGGTTGATCCACAGCCACACAGGAAGCCTCCTGTGATGCTTAGCCTTTCCTTTCACCATGCAAGCCCACTGGAAGTTGCAGTGTACGCGGGCTACATGGTGAAAGGTAAGGCGAACTGGCGCTTGCCACCGATTACACCACCATCTGATGAGGTCATAAATAAGTATCTCCCAGCTTTTGCTCACATATACACAGGAACATTACACCTCAGGAAATGTATTCCTCACAATGTCTATGGAATGATACTTAAAAAAAATGGTTCAATGGGTGAAAAAAGATCTCTTAGATGAACTTGTAAAAATTTGAAATGGTGGCTTAATTTAATAGCACTTGCTAATTCCACTTAAAAAAACTTTAGAGAATTTGCACTGTTCAAGTAGCTTCCAAAGAAGGTATCACATAGACACCACTTTGGACTCCAAAGTTCTGGGAGTCAAATCAAGGAATTTGGAGTGCAGCCACTACCAGCTATTCCGACAACAATAGAAGTCATAATGTGTGGTCTTGTGACATACTTTCCCTGTATAAGGTGTCAGGTTCAATCTACCTCTATGCTAAGTCTTCTCAAATGACAAGTTTAAAAATAAATGCATCTCTAGCAAACATCAGGACTCGGGAAAGTACAGTCAGGAGGGTCTTCCAATCAACATGGGCACTGGGAAAATAAATTCAAAGTTCTGGCAAAGATTTAACAGAGCCATTGCCAGTTGGACTATACAGTACTCATCAAGAACAATCATTTTCCTAACTCAGCATAAGGGAGCTTCTATTAGTTTTATAAATAGAAATACAGTTCACTCATCACTAGGTTTGGAAGTAACGCTTGCAATAAAGAAACATCAATCACCAGCCTTTAAATATCACTATATATTATCTCATGGGCATTGAGGTATAAAACCAAGGTGGCAATTTAGTAGCAGCATGGGTCATTAGTAAAACTTCAATAATGCCATCTGTGGTCTTAAAGAGAGAGGTTGCAGATGAGGACTTCCCAATGCTGTTCAATAAACCAGCCTGCCTTGACAGAGCCTTTCCTTTTGTAATTCTTTAATACGTTCCTTTCAAAAAGCCTTTGGATTATATTAATGGAAAAAGATCCATCAATTCTCTTACTTTTGTAGTGAGCCCTTTAGTCCTTAAGTGTTAAAATTAGCTATGATTAGGGGGAATCAGGGAGAGACTTACGGAATACATTGTGGGATTCTTGCTTTATGAAGATACTGCTTTCTTTGACCCCTCCTATAATAGGCATCAAACCCATCTACACCATCTTCCATTAATACAAGGCTGGACTTACAAACACAAGCTGATAGTATGCACTTACCAATTACTTCTGTTTTCAGAATAGACCTTTGTTTTTCTTTTTTCCAGTCTCTGTTTAGGGCCCTTCCAAACAGTCGCTTAAACAGTTCTACACCCTGGGAAATAATCGCACAACATCCAGAAAAGTTTGGTTAATGTGGATTGAAGGGAACCACAAAAAGTATGGCAGGACATCTGTAGGAAGTTTTCTTTTACATTTTCTCTCTCCGAGATTGGGTGCTCCACCTTATAGGCATTTTGCCAAAGTTTCAGTGCTGATGTGGCTATAATAAAGGGCACACAAGCAGATTTTCTGTTGTCTCTCCTCTCTCTCACTCCTGGTGCCTGCAGGTTTGCCCTTTTGAACCCTGTTTCCCTTTGGGGTCACTTGCATACATCATGCTGCTGACCACTGTGCAATCTCAAGCTCAATTTCCCTTCATAGGAAATGAGAACAAAAAGAATGGTTGGAGAGAGTTCTCATAGGAATTGCTTTCCTCTCATGCTTCCATTTAGCCACCTCCGTGTCTCCATCTGTTAATAATAATAATAATAATAATAATAATAATAATAATACTTTATTTATACCTTGCCACCATCTCCCCAAGGGGACTCGGGGCTGCTTACATGAGGCCAAGCCCGACAATACAATACAACAGTAAATCAACACAGCAATAAAATGAATGAAAATAAAAATAAAATACAAAGCCATTATAAATAACACATCAGCAATAAAACAATACATTTAAGAACACATGTACCCAACACTGTGGGCAGGGCCAAATCTAATAGATTAAAAATTTACAACTGGGTGTGAACAGCAGGTGGTTTTAGAGGGTAAGTTAGGGTTGATTGCCCCAACAAGTAGAATGAAGTGCTTCAGAGGACATTTCGCAGAGAATTGGCCAGAACAGGGAATTATTGTTCTTTTATTCAGGGAAGACACATTGGAACCATGTTTTCAAACTCCTTCTAAAGACTGCCAGTGTGGGGGCTTGCCTAATATCCTTGGGGAGTGAGTTCCAGAGTTGAGGGGCCACCACAGAAAAGGCCCTCTCTCTCGTCCCCACCAATTGCACCTGCGAAGTGGGCAGGAGCAAGAGCAGGACCTCTCTGGATGATCAAAGAGATAGCGTGGGTTCATAGACAGAAATGCTGTATTGTTGGGCTTAGCCTCATGTAAGCTGCCCCGAGTCCCCATGCGGTTTACATCCCTCTGCAGCTGTTTTGGGATTTGAAAATAAAAATAAGTGCTGTAGCAGTCTACACCACTGTTTTGCAAGGATATACGGTGCTCCATAGCAGCGCTGTGATATACAGTGCTCCATAGCAGCACATTTTTCACTTGATTCTGGATTTTGTTGTTGTTGTTCATTCGTTCAGTCGTCTCCGACTCTTCGTGACCTCATGGACCAGCCCACGCCAGAGCTCCCTGTCGGCTGTCACCACCCCCAGCTCCTTCAAGGTCAGTCCAGTCACTTCAAGGATGCCATCCATCCATCTTGCCCTTGGTCGGCCCCTCTTCCTTTTACCTTCCACTTTCCCCAGCATCATTGTCTTCTCTAGGCTTTGCTGTCTCCTCATGATGTGGCCAAAGTACTTCAACTTTGTCTCTAGTATCTTTCCCTCCAGTGAGCAGTCGGGCTTTATTTCCTGGAGGATGGACTGGTTGGATCTTCTCGCAGTCCAAGGCACTCTCAGCACTTTCCTCCAACACCATAGTTCAAAAGCATCTATCTTCCTTCGCTCAGCCTTCCCTAAGGTCCAGCTCTCACATCCGTAGGTGACTACAGGGAATACCATGGCTTTGACTAGGCGGATCTTTGTTGCCAGTCTGATGTCTCTACTCTTTACTATTTTATCGAGACTGGACATTGCTCTCCTCCCAAGAAGTAAGCGTCTTCTGATTTCCTGGCTACAGTCTGCATCTGCAGTAATCTTTGCGCCTAGAAATACAAAATCTGTCACGGCCTCCACATTTTCTCCCTCTATTTTCCAGTTGTCAATCATTCTTGTTGCCATAATCTTGGTTTTTTTTATGTTTAGCTGCAACCCGGCTTTTGCGCTTTCTTCTTTCACCTTTATTAGAAGGCTCCTCAGCTCCTCCTCGCTTTCGGCCATCAGAGTGGTGTCATCTGCATATCTGAGGTTGTTAATGTTTCTTCCAGCAATTTTCACTCCAGCCTTGCATTCATCAAGACCCGCACATCGCATGATGTGTTCTGCATACAAGTTAAAAAGGTTGGGTGAGAGTATGCAGCCTTGCCGTACGCCTTTCCCAATCTTGAACCAGTCTGTTGTTCCGTGGTCAGTTCTGACTGTTGCTACTTGGTCCTTGTACAGATTCCTCAGGAGAGAGACAAGGTGGCTTGGTATGCCCATCCCACCAAGCACTTGCCACAATTTATTATGATCCACACAGTCAAAGGCTTTAGAATAGTCAATGAAGCAGAAGTAGATGTTTTTCTGAAACTCCCTGCCTTTCTCCATTATCCAGCGGATATTGGCAATCTGGTCTCTCGTTCCTCTGCCTTTTCTAAACCCAGCTTGAACATCTGGCAACTCTCGCTCCATGTATTGCTGGAGTCTTCCTTGCAGGATCTTGAGCATTACCTTACTGGCATGAGAAATAAGGGCCACTGTACGGAAGTTTGAGCAGTCTTTCGCATTTCCCTTTTTTGGTATGGGGATGTAAGTTGATTTTTTCCAGTCTGATGGCCATTCTTGTGTTTTCCATATTTGCTGGCATATGGCATGCATCACCTTGACAGCATCATCTTTTAAGATTTTAAACAGTTCAGCTGGGATCCCGTCGTCTCCTGCTGCCTTGTTGTTAGCAATGCTTCTTAAGGCCCATTCAACCTCACTCCTCAGGATGTCTGGTTCTAATTCATTCACCACACTGTCAAAACTATCCTCGATATTATTATCCTTCCTATACAGATCTTCTGTATAGTCTCGCCACCTTCTCTTGATCTCTTCAGCTTCTGTTAGGTCCCTGCCATCTTTGTTTCTTATCATACCAATTTTTGCCTGAAATTTACCTCCAATGTTTCTAATTTTCTGGAAGAGGTCTCTTGTCCTTCCTATTCTGTTGTCTTCTTCCGCTTCCATGCATTGCTTATTTAAAAATAGTTCCTTATCTCTTCTGGCTAACCTCTGGAATTGCGCATTTAACTGGGCATATCTCCCCTTCTCCCTGTTTCCTTTTGCTTTCCTCCTTTCTTGGGCTACTTCCAGTGTCTCAGCAGACAACCATTTTGCCTTCTTGGTTTTCTTTTTCTTTGGGACGTACTTTGTTGCCGCCTCCTGAACAATGTCGCGGACTTCTGTCCATAGTTCTTCTGGGACTCTGTTTACTAAATCTAGTCCTTCAAATCTGTTCTTCACTTCCACTGTATATTCGCTAGGAATGTTAGTGAGATCATATCTAACTGGTCTGTGTATTTTCCCTGATCTCTTTAGTTTTATTTTAAATTGAGCAATAAGAAGTTCGTGATCTGAGCTACAGTCAGCCCCAGGTCTTGTTTTCACCGACTGGATGGATGTCCGCCACCTTTGGCTGCAAAGGATGTAGTCAATCTGATTTCGGTGTTGACCATCTGGTGAAGTCCATGTGTAAAGCCGTCTTTTAGGTTGTTGGAAGAGAGTGTTTGTTATACACAGCGAGTTTTCCTGGCAAAATTCTATCAACCTGCGTCCCGCTTCATTTTGTTCTCCCAGACCATGCTTGCCTGTGATCCCAGTTGTCATTTGACTTCCCACCTTGGCATTCCAGTCTCCTGTAATGAAAATAATGTCTCTTTTTGGTGTATTATCCAGTAGGTCCTGCAGATCCTCATAGAACTGATCTACTTCTGCTTCTTCAGCAGCTGTGGTTGGGGCATATATTTGGATCACTGTGATGTTGAAAGGCTTTCCTTGCACTCGAATTGAAATCATTCTGTCATTTTTTGGGTTGTATCCAAGCACTGCTTTAGCTAATTTCTTATTAATTATGAAGGCTACTCCATTTCTTCGATGTTCCTCTTGTCCGCAGTAGTAGATCTGGTGGTCATCTGATGTGAAGTGGCCCATTCCAGTCCATTTCAGTTCGCTGACCCCCAGAATGTCTATCTTTAGTCTTGACATCTCACCAATAACAACATCCAATTTGCCCTGGCTCATAGATCTTACATTCCAGGTTCCTATGGTGTGTTGATCTTTAGAGCATCGGATTCGTCGTTCACCTCCAGTACCGTCGGCCGCTAGCCTTCCTTTCGGCTTTGAGCTAGCTGCGTCATCACAACTGGGGCTAGTTGAACTTATCCTCTGCTCCTCCCCAGTAGCATTTTGGCCATCTTCCGACCTGGGAGTCCCATCTTCCAATGGCATACCGACATATCTCTGGTTATACTGGTCCATTTAGTTTTCTTGGCAAGGATACTGGGGTGGTTTGCCGTTGCCTTCCCCAGGGATCACGCTTGGTCTGACCTCTCTGCCACGACCGTCCCATCTTGGGTGGCCCTTCACGGTTTCGCTCATGACATCATTGAGGTGCTCAAGCTCCAGCGCCACAACAAGGCGGTGATCCTTTGCTGGAGTTCTGGATTTTATGTGAACCTTTTATCATGTATTCTTTATGCTGTCCTGCAATCAAGCACACATGATTTCAGGCCTGTGTAGATGGGCCCTTCTGTTTAGGGTTCCCCAGACCAGGATAATTATGATCATGGCCATTTATGAATATTAATAGACAACTCTGCCTCTTTTCTTGTTCTATCTTGAGCTGCTCTCTTATCCTTCCTTTTGCCTAAGTTTCATGTCATATACAAAAGTAAGCCCGATTCTTTTGAATCCACCATGGGATCTATTCAAAGAGTCTATTCCTAGATCAGATTATTACTTTTCCTTAGAGGATGCCCTGCATTTCATTTCTGTGACAAATTCTCTTTCACAGAGATTCATCCTAGTACAATTGAGTACAAAATATCTGGTGCACTTTAGGTGGCACACATAAAAGCAAAACAGAATAAATTGAAATAAAGGAAATAAATAAAGAACAAAGCTTCTTAAAACCACCAGAGGAAAATGGGTCTTGAAGAGATATTTTCTATTTTTCATATTAAAATCCTGGATAAATGTAAGCTGTGTAAGCAGAATTCTGATATAATTCAAAATTATGCAGCCTTGCCTTAGAATTATGGTGTACTCCAAGAAATATTATTGCATTAGTATCAATACTACAACTTGCAATGGTTAATACATTAGTTGTCATTGCTATTTTTCATTATTTGTTATGTAGTCCTTTTTACACTGAATGATTAATTTGTTCATTTTCAATGGAAAGAACTGGATGCTTGTAGATGAAACTTTGAACATGCAGCAGCTCTGCTTCACTTATGTCAACTCATAAAAATTGACAGGAGATCCAGAGGTCCTCATATTCACTTTGTGGGTCCTGCAATGTTTCCCCATTGAGTCCTTTTTTTAATTACAAGAGAAAAGTGAATAAATGCAGAAGAATGCCTCTTGACTGTGAGTAGGAGGAGACCTCAGGATGGTAGCTCTTATTCTAATGTTAAAGCCAAGCGGGTGACTTTATTGAGAAGCAAGAAGACATGGTCAGAATGAAAGCAACAGAAGATAAAAATCATTAAATAAAAAGAGGGAGAGTCTCATCTCCCCAAAAAAGATTAAGGACAGAATGTGCTTAACAGACATAAAATGTTGCCTGTCCATTGGAAAAGAGAGGTGACACCCCTTTTAGAAAGGAAGAAAAATTTGTAACATTTTGTTTTAGGTTGCCATTTTAATCCTGGTTTTGAGGAAAACAGTATTCAGCTATTTGTAGCAGGATTTATGAGTCCAAAATTGTTAGATTCATGCATTTATGAAGAGGAACAAATCTGAAATGAGTGACCATATTTATATTTTTCATTGCCAAGCATTATAAACATTTGCAGATTGGAGTTCTTGACTGCTCTCCAGAGAAGCACACAATGATTTTATTTTTCCCAGGGAACATATTTTGGGATATCCAGCTAGAATACTTTTTGTGACTCACATGAGTGATACAGGGTTTCTTAGATATAAGCAGAGTAAATAACCTTTTTAGGATGTTGTGCAAGGAGCTATTTATTGCCTCCTTGTGCGACATTTCCTCACTGGCTGCACAATAGTACCTGGATAGTACCGGTATAGTTCTTCCTTCAATCCGAGCAGCCTCTCATTGACTGGGATGTGTATTAGGACATTTCCATGGTGCTGTTAAACTCTTTCCTGGGCCTCTTACATAATTGTGTTGGTGAAGGTTTACACGTTACATCTACAAATGGAGCCCCCAGTGGTGCAATGGGTTAAACCCTTGTGCCAGCAGGATTGCTGACCGACAGATCAATAGTTTGAATTTGGGGAGAGCAGGTTGAGCTCCCTCTGTCAGCTCTAACTCCCCATGTGGGGATATGGGAGAAGCCTCCCACAAAGATGGCAAAACATCAAACATTTGGGGATCCCCTGGGCAACATCCTTGCAGATGGTCAATTCTCTCAGACCAGAAGCGACTTGCAGTTTCTTAAGTTGCTCCTGACCCAAAAAATAAATTTTCAAATGGGATCTCAGCCAGCATTAAAAATTGTTCTCAATTGGAATGCCTTTGAATATGAAAAAATAGCCTGTCCTTGGGAAAACACAGCCTTATCCAATAAGTGCTTATTTATACAAAATGCCATATAACAGCAAACTCTACACAAGATACCAAGTTTTCCCCCACCCCCTGGAGGAACAGCTTGGAAATATTGCTGGAAAGAGAAGCAATAGGAATCTGTTGAAATTTTAAACAGACTGATGCCATTATGGATGTCAGTTCTCAGGCTCAAAATACTCCTCCGTTTCCATGGTGCACAGATCTATAGATTTTTGTCAAAGCTGCTGAAAATGCAGTATATTATACAGTTCTGTCTCAACTGTGCTGCAATATATATATATATATATATATATATATATATATATCAAACAGGGTTGTCTACTGACATTACAGTTGCAAAATTGGTTTAAATATTTGAAAGTATCCCAAGTTTTTTTTACTGATACAAAAACACTGAGGAAATCATTTTTTATACATTCATCTATTCATAAAGATGAACTTTTTTTATTGTTGTTCTTTGCTTTCCCATTCCCTCCTACTCCCACCTGTGAACCCCCCACGCAAGACTTCCGTCACCACACCATATAGAACTAGCATCTCAGAAAACTCTATCCTTATCATTACACTAATAAATTCCCTGTACAGCTATTTCAAAATCTATTTTCTGCCTTCTTTTTTAAATACCCAAAGGGAATTCTCCATTTTCTAGCAAACTCTTCATTGTTTCCTCCCCTTATGCCATTGAAGAACTTGGCCATTTGAATATATTCTACCAATTTTCTTCTCCAATCCTTAATGAGTAGTTCTTTTTACCTTTTTCAAGACTTTGCTATTGTAATTCTTGCAACCTCAAAACTGTATTGACAAATTTCTACATCTTCTTTATTTATTCTCTCTTGAAACAAGCCCAGTAGGTATAGTTCTGGGTTCCTCTTAACCTCTTCAGAAATAATTTTATTACTTTCATCACCTTTTCCCATTTTTTACCTCCTTACAAGTCCATCAAACATGGAAGAAGGTGGCTTTCTGCACCTTGCTTCTCCAACATTCCCCCCTTTAGGTTTTTATCAATTTTAGCCATTAAATTCAGGAATTTATTAGAATGGGAACTAGAATCAAAAGAGTGAAAGTCATACATGAGAAGATGGAACGAAAACATAAGAACCATCAAGAAGGAAGAATGGGAGGAGATTTGGAGGAAAAAATTAAAATATAACTATGCAATAGATTTGAATGAAAATTGGGTAAAGATAGCATACAGATGGTATATGACGCGAAAGAAGTTAGGGAAGACCTACAAGAACATGAACACACAATGCTGGAAATGTAAAGAAATAGAAGGTTCATATTTCCACATGTGGTGGTCATGCCCCAAAGCAAAAGCATATTGGAAATAAGTACAGAGAGAAACACAAAAAATATTGAGGATCAATATTCCATGGAAACCAGAACTATTCTTGCTTGGAATGCATGGACTTGATATAGAACAAAATACGGACAAGTTATTGTTTCTGATTACGACGGCTGCCAGAATTTGCTATGCAAGAAGATGGAAGCAAAAAGAAACCCCAGATGAAAAGGAGCGATTAACGAAGATATTGGAGATTAAGAACATGGATAGGCTTACCTTTCTTGTAGCAAAAAGAAAAGGAATAAACATGAAAGAAACAAATTGGGGAAAAGTAAACGAATACTGCAAAGAATGAAACAAGATCTTAATAAATTTTAAAAAATTAGCAAGAACAAGGCAAGAGAGTAAGGAGAGAGGAAGGAACAAATAAGAAACAGAAGACGATGGGAGAGAGGAAGAAGAGAGAAAAGAGAAACCCCTTTAGGAGATACTGGGAAGTCAAAACAACTACCTTGTCTTTCTATCTTACTTTCTTATATTT
This sequence comes from Anolis sagrei, assembly GCF_037176765.1. Lineage (NCBI taxonomy): Eukaryota > Metazoa > Chordata > Lepidosauria > Squamata > Anolidae > Anolis > Anolis sagrei. The sequence continues at coordinate 130,461,653 of NC_090025.1, read as the reverse complement.
TCCTTTTCTTGTCTTCGATTTTTATTATTTTACTATTTTTCTTTATCTACTTCTTAGTACCTTTTTCTTTTCTCTTTTCATTTTTTGTGTTTTTCTTTTCTTTTCCCTTGTTTTCCTCCCCCCCACACTTTTTTTGTTTTGTGCTTTTCTTTTTTTCTTTTTCTGGTTTTAATTGTATATTGAAAACTTCAATAAAGATTATTGAAACTAAATTCAGGAACTAACAACAACTTTATTTATATCCCACCCCCTCTCCCCAAGGGGACTCGGAGCGGCTTAAAACAATATAACAGTATAAACGAAGTAAATGATTATAAACATATGAACAATTTAAAATTAAATAAACAAGCAATAACAACGCAAATGCATAGAAAATTTAAACAAAGCATATTAAGTATAATACAAGACAGGTTATAACGCTAAACAATCATGAATCCCAGGAGCTGCCACCACTATAAAGGAAACACCACTATAAAGGAATCATAATCTGGGCTCTCAAAATAAATCTCTTGGCACAGAGCATATAGATGATTGTTGAGGTAACGTATATAAACTGATAAGGTTGCTGCCACCACCCAAAGAAATTTGGGAACACTAAAGATGTTGTTCCTGAGGTAAAACTTCCCATCCACCAGCTCTCCCTTTGGCTCAAATGACTGAGTTGTAAAGATGTCAAAAATCACTGGAAATACTCTTATAGAATGAATCACGGCTGAGACTGCTTGAACAGTGAACTAGAGAAATGTTTATATTTGTTTGTATTTGAACAAACAACTGACTTCTTCAAAGAGGCACACAAGCTTAGATGGTTACAGAGGCACACTATTCTTAAATGGTTTCTTAAAGATGTTTCTTCACTTAAACGTGAGCAAGACCCCTCACTCTACCCTGATCCAGTAGCAGTGAGTTCCTCAGACAAACCTAACCCGGTTGTCCCCCAGAGTAAATAGCTTCACTCTGAACAGAGTTCTCTGACAGCTAAACTACTCTGACCCCCAGAGAGCAAAACCACTTGTGTCATAAATACAACACAAGCACACAGGTGTCTACTTTGACCCTCCTGGCCAAATAAATGTAGAATCACCTGCCCCAAAACTCTTTGTCAGTAAAAATCTTTGCTCACCAGAAATCCGCTACCTTATTTATTTATTTATTTATTTATTTTATTTGGAAGTTTTCCATACCGGCCTTCTCACCTCAACGAGGGACTCAGGTCGGTTTACAGCATATATGCAAATATCTTCTCCCTTCAAAGCCAAAATCAATCTCCTCTTTTGTGAAAAGCTGACAGCTTTTCCCTCTCTCGGCTAAAACTCCTCCCAGCCTGCTTTAACCAATCCAGAGAGAGCTTACACAATTAAAACATCCCAACCACTGTCCTAATTAATCCAGTTTTTTTCCAATTTAAACCCTCCATCCATTAGATAGCAATACTTTCTAATATCATTTTAAAAGGTCTGGGTTCCATAGCCAGGTTTTCAGTTCCTTCCTCTCCCTCATCCCCACTAACCACGCTTGTGACAGAGGTGGGCCCGTGAGAATGGCCTCCCCAACCAATCTTAAGGCCCTATCAGATTAAAAGAGGGAGACGCAGTCACATAAATAGGCTACACCCAAACCATGTAATAACCTGCACTTTGAATTGGGCCCGGAACACATAGGTAGCCAATGGAACTATTTTAACAGGAGGGTGATATGTTCCTTGTAATTAGCTCCTATTAAACATCTGGCCACTTATTTTGAACTAATGGTAGTTTCTGAGCCATTTTCAGAGGCAGCCCCACATAGAATACATTCTAATTAAGGCATGGACCACCGTGGCCAGATCTGGCTTTTCAAGGCACAGGTAGTTGGCCCACAAGCTTTAATTGTGTGAATGTCCTGCCGGCTATCACTGACACTTGAGCCTCCAGGGGCAACACTGAGTCCAGGAGGACCCCCAAACTGTGGGCCTGCATCCTTAGGGGGAGTGTTACCTCAAGTACAGATTGCCACCCTATATCTCGATGGACCTCCTGAGTGACCAGGGGGACCCCTGTCTTGTCTGTATCTTGTCTGTATTAAGATTCAATTTGTTAGCTTTCATCCAGCCCATTACAGCTGTCAGGCACTGGTTCAAGACCTGGACTACTTCTTTGGCCTTGGGTGGAAATGAGTAATAGAGTTGTGTGTCATCTGCATACAGATAACACAAAACTCCAAAATTCCTGTTGGCCTCATCTAGCAGTTTCATGTAGATGTTAAATAGCATGGGGGATAGAATCGAGCCTTGTGGAACTCCACAAGCCAAAAAACCACAAGTCCAAGCAGGCATCCCCAGCAGCACCATCTGGGTCTGGTCCTCCAGGAACAAACAGAACCACTGCAAGGCAGTGCCCCAAGTCCCATCCCAGAGAGCCAATTCAGAAGGATAGCATGGTCAATGGTATCAAAAGCTGCTGAGAGATCCAAGAGGACCAACAGGGACACACTCCCCCTGTCTAGTTCTCTGCGGAGGTCATCCACCAAGGCGGCCAAAGCTGTCTCCATTCCGTGGCAAGGCCTAAACCCAGATTGTGGTCATTCTAGATAACTGATTTCATCCAAGAATCCCTGGAGTTGAGTTGCGATAATGAGCTCCAGAAACTTGCCCAGAAAGGAGAGATTGGAGATTGGCCGATAATTATTTAGTACCAAAGGGTCCAGGGATAGTTTTTTTCGAAACTGATCTTATGCCCGCAGTTTTCAGGCAATTTGAAATTTCCCCTCTGTCCCAACGAGGCATTAACAATGCTTGTAATCTACTTGGGCAATCCCCCTCTGGCTTGTTTGATGAGCCAGGAATGAATGGGTCCAGAGTGCATGCAGTTGCCCTCACAGCTCCAAGAATCTTGTCCACGTCAACAGGAACAAACTGAAACAAACCTATTAGGATAGGACAGCCAGTTGCCTCAGGTACATCTATCAGCACTGCAACAATGGTGGTGTCTAAGTCAAAGTGGATCTGAGCACCTTTGTCTGCAAAATGATGGGTGAAATCGCCACATGGAGCCGCCAAATTGACAGGGTGAAGAAGTCTTCTGACCCCTCAAAACAGCTCTGCTGGTCTATTAGTTGCAGACATAATGTAGGCAGTAGAGTAAGCTTTTTTGGCTACCTTGCTATGGAGTAGACCCTAAGAAAGGCTCTAGCTCGTCTTCTGTCAGATTCATCCCGAGTCTTCTGCCAGTGGCACTCTAGTCTCTGTCTTGTTTGCTTCAACACCGCTAGCTCCTTGGTGAACCAAGGGGTTGAATTGACTCTGATGAGCGAGAGGGAATATTCAGGGTCAATTGTGTCCACCACCATGGCCATCTCCTTATTTCAGAGATCCACCAAAGCTTTGACAGGATTGCTTACCACCATGATAGGAAAATCCCCAAGAGATGTCACAAATCAACCCAGATCCATGTCTCTTGGGGCGGTCATCTTAATTGGTCCCCCACCTCTGCAGAGGTTAGAAGTCATGGTCAGTCTAAATTCGGTCAGGTAGTGATTGGTCCATAACAACTTCCAGTGACACCCTCCTCCATCCCCACATTTAAAAACCAGGTCCAAAGTGTGAGTTCAGATATGGTTATGGGATAGCCCCATGGTTGTCATGGCAACCATGAAGTCCTGAGCTGCAGTCATGCCAGCCACATAACCTTGGAGGTGTCTACAGACAACGCAGTTTAGAAATGGAGATGAGCATTTAATGTCAGTGGAAAATCTTTACTTTTACATAACGAATATTGATTGAATTCTCTGTTCTTGAAGTGTACTGAACTTATCAAGACCTCTGCCTGCTCTCCTAATTTCTAGCATCAAACTTCTGATAATAACTAAAAGCAATCTACATGATTAACTTTAAAATGATTATTCTTCCAAAAGTGTATAAAACTTTGTAGATTAAATTCTGAGTGCTTCTTACCAATATCAGGCAAAACCTTAGCTTGAAAAAGTAATAGTATTTTCTCAGCAAGGTTACACTTTGGAGTGAGATGTGAATAATCTAATCAGAAAATTGCACCCCGCCCCCTTCCCCCCCCCCCCCCCGGTAAATCTTTGGCATTATCTGATACTAATACTGAAAAAAGTATGCAAATTATGCTTTCAAAAGGATAATTATTACTAGTATTTAAGAAATTGGTCAATATGTCACTACAGAAATCTTCTAAAGTTAAAACTGAAGGGCTATCATGTGGTGTTAAAAGTTCTGTAGAAATCCTGAAGCTTAAATAAACAGACGGGAAACTAGATGGAGAAGCTGCAGAAAGGTTTGGAGTAGAAACATCTCATGATAAATGGTGTAATGTAACACAAGGTCACAACAACACAAGAGGGGATTTTAAGCAGAGATGTGCACATGATATTCTTCCTGTGTGGTCATTTCTCTTTTTGGCCAGCTGCAGTTGTTTGCGACACTGGGAGAGAGAATCCATGCAGGGAAGACATAAACGTCATCTCTGGGAACTCAAGCAATTTTCCAACTGGGCTTCATTAAAATTTAGTTGGTCTAATGATGGTAGTTCCCTCTAGTTAACCTGAACTTAATATAACAAAACCAATGTCAAAATAACTGCTAGTTGTTTAACTCCTTCATAAAACACAAGATATAAATGTGGTTTAGATTTCTATTTTGTTTTAAGTCAATTAAGAGAAATGCTGGCAATGCTCAAAGCGTTGTGGATTGAATTATTTTCCATGACTGACAGGTGGTCACCGTTTCTTCAGGTGTGTCATGATATTAATGAAGCACAGGAAAATTTTCCTGTTAATGTTTGAACATTTTGTGCCTTGCAGCCTAAACTTGAACACAAAATTATAGAGGAGTGTGATCTGAATACCAAGTGTGTTGCCTGCACTGACCTGTCTGCATATGTCAAAGATCACAATATCCAGCCATCCATTAGCAACACATGTGTTAGATTCACAAATACATTGAAATCAGGACATGACTTAATAAAAGACAGCCAGTCATGCTGGCATAAACTAAAGTTTTCCTTATTAGCATCTGCGTTCATCCTCAACATTTTAAGCATATGCACATGTTACAAGACCAAGCAAGAAGATGGAGAATTTGCATTTTAAGAGAAAATAAAAAGCCTTCTTGAAATCTTTTTATGTTGGAGAAAATGATCAACTCCATCCTATATTTAAGTGAATGCTGAAAACAAAAGCAAAATCCCACTGCAATCTTTTGCTTATAATATCCAGTTGCTAGTCTTAATTGCAAGAGAATAATTGAATTAATTGGTAGTTGGAAAATCAACACTTATGAAAGTCCTATTGACTCAATGCATCCATTGTAATTGGGACTATGGACCTTATGTTCTCTCTCCCTCCCTCTTTTTCTGCAGAGAAATAAAAGCAGCAGGAGCTTTTTTTCACCTTTTTCTTCACCTTGCCTCATTTTTGAGGGTCCCACCATGTCTGGCCGCACCAGACCTAGAACCAGGGGCAGAGACTGGACCTGGAGGCTGCCTTCACCACCATGAACATTGTGGGAGCTGGAGGTGCTGCAATGCTCCTGCTCTCTGAAAGGGGTTATGGAGCCCCTTGGCCTGGGCAGCAGCAGTAGCATCTGCAGCCTCATCCGTGGGCAGAAGAGCCGCCCCCCCCCCTCTCCTGGGCCATGGGCTCCAGACAGGAGGAGGAAAAGGCCTGCCTGCCCCCCCCCCCCCCCGCACCCAGGAACTGTAAATCTCAGCAGGGTTTCAAGAAATTACGTTGGGGGAGAGAGGCAGGTATCAAAAGAATTATAACACCTCTCAGTCAATCAATCATGTTACAGAGGCAAAGACAGTTGGTATTTGCGCTGGGTCCTCCAGGACTGAAGGGGGAAAGTGGTGGACAAGCTCAAAGTGTGCTTCCTGGGAACAGAGCAACGTGGCACCTGACCCTGGGGAACAAGGGGCCAAGAAAACCCTCCTGGGCAAGTCACACTCTCGGCCACAGGAAGCCTGGCAATAGGTTTGCCCTCAGTTGGAAATGGCGTGAAACCATACAGTAACATCATCAGCAACAATCATAGTAACCACTGGATTGCGCATGTTTTAATCACTTACTATTATTGATTTATTAGAGAAATGTGTCTCAGTTGTTTTGTTTATTTAAATTTGCTGTTTTTGAGTTGTTTATCCTGATATTTATTTGACTATCAATTTGATGTGTTTTGCTTTGTTTTTCTGGCATTGAATGTTTGCCATTTTTTGTTGTAAACCATCCTGAGTCCCTTCTTGGAAGAAAAGGAGAATAGAAATAAAGTTTATTTATTATGTACTTATTTGTTTCTGAATGTTGGGGAAACCAAGTCCCATGGAGTCCATCACATTACACAGGGCACCTTCCGAAGGGACTAAGTTGGGCTGCTTCACCAGTGTGCAGAAATGGATCCCAGAATTACTTTGGAGGAATATGAAGAGGAAGCAAGGAAAGGACAGGGAAAGAACAGGAAACCACATGGGATGGGAGGCCATGCTAGAAGACAGGGAAAGATGGTAAGGAATGAAGTTGCCTCAATTTCTCCCTGCTATCCATCTGATGAGGCCCTAAGAATGCTATTAAGGCCACTATCTGGTATTAACTTTTCATCCCTTACTTAGTTTCAGTCCACCTGTGTATCTTTATATGGTCCTTGCATTTTTATTTTAATGAGCTACTTTTCCATTGACAAAATTTAGATTATAATATTTTAAGGCTGAGCATATTTTATTTTTCCTATCCCTTGGACTCCAGATCAACTGCACCTTCATCATCAGAATTGCCTCCTCTCTTGGGATTTGAAATTTATTGTGGGGGATAGGTTAGGATGATGCACAAAAGGGTTACAGTATATTACATATCTCCAACCAAAAATGAGACATATATGCAATAAGTTGCAAGTATATCAATAACAGGGTTCTGGTCATACTGTGATAAAAATTGTGTTAGGCTGTGCATAGATTTTGAAAGTTTTAAATGCAAATGACTACAATGTTCTGTTTCTCCTTTAGTTCTTTCAATTTGTCCTTTATGTCCTCTTCTGCCAAATAAATAAATAAATAAATAAATGCCCCAAAACCTATTCAGCAGTATTGTTACAGCAGTGAGTTCTATTTTAAAGTAAGTTCTTTAGTGATTTGAATATTTCTTGACTATATAAGCAATAGCTCCAATCATTCAGTGGTACTATTTTACATTCTTAGCTAAAGTACTGTTAGGGATAGGTGAGCATTTCCCTTGATTCCCATTTTTATAAGAACTAGCTCAATTTCACTAACTTCTCCCTAAAGTTGAATTTTATTTATTTATTTATAACTAAATACGAATTATTTAAGAATGTGAAACTGACACATTCAACCCTTGTGGCAGGAAATTCTGAGTGTCTCATTCTTACAATTTTGGCCAACGTCCTGTGTAATCATTCGTACTTGTGCTGAAATACAGTTGGTAAGTCATTTTTCTTAATAGGGCTCTCATCTGTGCACAATAACAGTGAAGGCAAATGAAATGTGTTCCACAACATCCTGGAAATAGCTGTCCTATTTGAATTTGGCCATTGTAAGTGCACTTTTCTTTGCAAATTTCGTGGGTAAGAAATTGATATATATATATAGGAATGTGAGAGGAAGAAAAACTAGTGGGCTGAGCCATCCCTATGTTCCATGTCTTGTCTTTCTGTTGTTGCAATGAGCAGATCTGCAGTGAGAACTGTGAAAAATTATTGGCAGATCTCTAATAATTTCCAGTTTAATTTGGGGGTATAATTTGCAGCTCTTTGTCAAAGTTTGTCCTTTTAAGCAAGTATAATAGTAAGTAAGAAACATGAATTCCCGCTTATATACATTCTTCCATATACTTCTTAGTAACATATCACAACACAGAATAACATACACAAGCAACTCTCTCTCTCTCTCTCTATATATATATATATTTGAAACCCAAACATTGTGGTGACTGCTTTTCATACCATGGGCACAAATCAACTGTGTATATACATTATACTTTAGTATTAAACATTTTGCATAATTTTGTTCAAAACTGAAATGTGTAATATGAGCTTCAAAACACTCTGCCAAGAAAAATGATGGAACAGTGGAAAGATTCAGAAGTGTGTGAACAAATGTTTGGAAGGTCCTTAGAAAGAAACTCCATGCCAATGGCCAAGTTCCAGCTGCTCACTCGATGAGTAACTACAAGCTTTTTCAAAGCAGTCAGAAAGATAATGGATGTAACAGAGGTAGGAGGATAACTTTAAAACTGTCCTGGTTTTGTACATAACTCTGGTTACAGAAAGATGAACTGATGAGTCCGTAAAAATAGCAAGTGCAAATATAATGATATACCATGCTTCTGTGATCACTGCATACTTAAGCTTGGAAAAGTTGTTGCTAGACTGTAATTCCAAAATAGCCAAATTGTATTTGCATTAAAAATGAACAAAATACCCCAACAAAATCAACACAAAACTTTACAAAGTGTGAATCTGGAGTAACAATAATTATGTGGAATCACAGACACACATGTAGAACATTAACCCAGATCAAACAGCATTTTTTTTTCTGTAGTGAACACCCATTGCATAACAGCTCTGAAGAACATCTGACCTGGAGGAGTCATCGAAATAAGGGACTTTCCACACCAACACTGTTGGGGGGGGGGAGCAATTTGCCTCTTACCCTGAAGGAGAGAATGGTTGGTTCCAGTGGAACCATCCAGAAAAGTGGGCGGGGCTGGCTGACTGTTACGGCCAGCCTATCCAAACTATTGTTGTCCAGTCTTGTCATTTCGGGGGTTAGAAGGCAAGAGACTTTCCACACCAACACAGTTGGGGGGAAGAGCAATTTGCTGGGAATATGCGGCTCAGGGATCCTGTTCATGGAAAAACTGGCACTTCCTCCACTCTTTCTCCATTTGTTTCAGCAACCATCCAACACGAAACTGCTCCAAGAGTAGGTCAATCAACATTCCAGGTTGCCACCCAACAAGGTGTCAGACTTGACGACTAGGGTCCAACAATTCATATATTGGAAAAAGATCACACTAAAAGACTTTCAAGAGCTAATCGGCCACTTAAATTTTGCCTGTAAGGTGGTGGCCGCAGGGAGAGCATTCTTATGAAGACTGCGTGATGCCGTATCAGGTGCTACGATGCCCCATCATCACATCAGGGTCACCCGATCCATTAAATCTGATCTAGCAATACGGCTTAAATTTTTATCTGACTTTAATGGGGTTTCATTTTGGAGGCAAGAGTTAATGTTAAAAGATTCCCCCAAGGTTGCCTCGGACGCCTCTGGTTCAGTGGGTTTCAGAGTATATTTCCAAGGCCACTGGTGCACTGAAGCCTGGCCCAAGCTTTGGCATGTACAGGGAATTACTGCGGATTTGACTTTTTACAATTTTTTCCCATACTAGTTGCTGTTACGTTATGGGTTGAGAGTTTTATTAATTCAATAACCTTGCCACAGTACAGGTTATCAATACCCTGACATCCAAGTTGACCAGAGTTATGGTGCTCTAAGACAATTCACTTTACATTGTCTAAAATTTAATATCATGTTTCAGGCCTTTCACATCACGGGTCTAGACAATTCACTTGCTGACGCTCTGTCTTGTATGCAGATGGAGCGCTTCAGGCAACTTGCACCCAACGCAGACGTCCGTCCACAACGCATGCCAGACCATCTCTGGCAGGTTGGAGGGACAAAGTATTAATGGGTATGGCATTAGCATTGGCACCAAGTTCTAGAAAATCTTATATGAGGGTCGTTAAAGAATTTAGCGAATTCAGACAGTCTTATGAGTTACCTTATACCATGCCGATTCCCTATGAACATATTGCACAATTCTGCGTTTACTCCTGCAGAAGGGGTCTAGCACCACATTCCATTATTGTCAGCTCTGGCATATTGGTCAAAGGCTCAGAGCCTCCCTGATCCTACCAATGACTTCCATTTACACAAAATTATTGCAGGATGGTCCCGACAGCATTGACTATCATGGGATGACAGGGAACCCTGTCTCCCATGACGTTAAAATGTTTGAAACAAACATGTTCCAAGGTTTACCAGTCACAATACGAACAGTTGTTGTTCCATGCTGCGGCTCTGATGGCCTTTTTTGCCGCCTTAAGAATAAGTGAGCTGGTTGCCACCTCCAAAAATGGTAAGTCCCAGCGCACATTGCTAATTTCTGACATAAATTGGATACATGAAGGCATTCAAATTTTGATTAGATTGTCTAAAACAGACCAACAAGCCAAGGGCACCGTTATTAAGTTATCTAAGTGCAGTGACTCTGACTTATGCCCAGTTTTGGCGTTGATACAATTCAGGGAAAAAAGGGACAATTCCCCTGGATATTTTTTTGCCATCAATACTCCACCCCTTTGACTAAATACCAGTTTTGGGCAATCACGGACAGAGCACTTAAAATGCTCGATTTGGGTCACCGAAGATTTGGAACCCATTCCTTTCGTATTGGGGTGGCATCTTCGGCTGCACAATTAGGCTATGAGATTGAAGCCATAAAAGCTATCGGCAGATGGAAGTCTAACGGCTATAAGCACTACATTCGCTCGCCCCTGTTCTAATCTTGTTATTTATCGTTTCAGACTTGGCCGCGCAAGTGCATAGATGGAGGATTCTTATATGTGGACACAGTTATGTCCACTGGGCTGAGATATGCCCGAAACACTCCCTTTGGCCAGCATCTCAGTTTTGCCTCCACTGCTTCAGTGGAGTGGAAAGGCGTTAGGGGCCTTCGTTGGGACGGTTTGATCGCCGTGTTATTCCAGAACAGGAGCAGGCCCCCTCCTGATGTTTTAGTTCTCCACTTGGGAGGTAATGATCTTGGCCTACTAAACGGTAGGGCCCTTTACTTACAGGCACGGGACGATATACTTAAGATATGGCACGCATGGCCCCGGGTTCACATTGCTTGGTCAGCCATGTAAGAGGCAGCGATGTAAGAAAACCCAAAAGGACAAGGAAACGAGTGCTTGCACATGGCAGGGGATCTTACATTCATCACAACGAAATTACACATGAAAAAACACATTACTACCGCTTGGATGGTATACACTTGTCAGAATTGACTAATTCACAATTTTGACTAATTTACAGTTTGGGATTCAAGTGATCTTAAAGGACTTGATGGGGGATGGGGGCAATCCGTGGCATAAATAGCATAGGAAAACAAAGATCGCTGTATACACAAGGCACCTCTTAAGGGTATGGGTCATTGCACAACAAACACTCAGCTAGAGGTCATCAAATGGGTAAGGGGACATCACATGGCCCAGGAATGGGAGAGTCTGATATCAATAATTTGAGACAGGCTTCTCCAGACGTTTACCTTAGAGGTTGAATGGGTGTGAGCTCCAGGGGACACAGATATTACACCTTGAATAGCCGAGGATACTACCTCGGCTTTGCCACCAAGTTCAAGACACATAGTTTAATTCAGTTAAAAGTTAAATAGGTAACATTTGATAAAATTGCCCAAATTTGAATCCAAACTATTGTTGTCCAGTCTCGTCATTTCGGGGGTTAGAAGGCAATAGGCTGTTTTTTCTGGCAGCAGTTCACACAAGATGGATCCAGAAGTTTAAAAATGATCCTTTGTATTTATCTGAGTTGTCTGGTGTTGGAGGCATTGAACAGTGTGGCTGTAAAATTTGATTTGGTCACAGACAATGAATAAGAATAATAACAAAATGGGAATGCGTGTCTATGTCTTATTTGAAAGAATTGAGTACTCTATATAGCTAATATTAAAGCATTTTATTTAACAATATAATTTGTGTTAGGTCAACTAAAAATAACAGAAATATTTATTTCCGTTTGTTAATTCTTTTTAATCAAACAGACTGCAGCAAGCTCTAGAATTTCTCACTTTTTGCTCCTAGATTGGCTTGCCTTTTTAATTCAAGGCTTAATGGTGATCTACAAGAACAGGGTGCTTCCCCTTCCTATGCCATACAGAAAAAACTATTAAGGCTGCACATTAAATCTTTCTTGATAGCATGGTTCACTGCCTCATTTATTTTACCAATTTGATACTATTTGCTGTTTGACTGCTATACTCTGCTAATGGTAGATCTAAAAGAACAGGGTGGTTCCCCTTCCTATGCCATTGAATGATATAGATGAGGATTATCAACCCGACACAGTAGAGGTAAGAAGATTGGGACTGCAGAGATCTAGGTAGGGCTGGAACGAGAAAGATTTAAATTACCGGTGGAACACTTATTACCAAGATCTTCAAGGTACAGTGTATAGGAGCGAAGTCATCTAAGTCACAGTTCAAAGTCCTTGCACTCAATTTTTTGACAGGCTAAATTTGCCACAGACCCAGAGTGCTCGTTCAAAGTGTGTCACTTTGAATATACTTTAAATGCCTACCAATAACACGCTGTTAGCTGCAGAACACATTCCCCCAGATTTCACTTAGTTCTTTTTATAAATGGATACATTACAGACGTTTTAGATGAGAAAGATAGAACGGGAAATTAATCATGAGAAAATAGCTAATGTCAAAAATCTGTAATTATACCGTTAGTCATGCCACTGACTTTGGACACTTTATTGAAGAAGGAAAATAAGAAGGTTGATGTGACAAAAATGAATCCTATGTAATACGTATAGCCCCAAAATGGACTAGGATCATTTAAGGGAAAGAAATGAGACCATGGATAGACTTCTAGTTGAATTGACCTTTAGCAATTGACCAAAAAGAAAGACATGCAACTAAAAATCCTGGCTGCAGTTATTGTCATTTATACATGAACACTCATTTTTTCTTTAAAAAGCAATATATTTAGAATACATAGTATTCTTCTGCTTTCCTTTTATTTAAATTTTTAGAGATATAATGTTATGGTACATTAGTAAAATAGCACTTTTGCACTGTAACTCTATAACTTGGCAAGAAAGGAAGATTTCCTGGGGCAGCCCAAGGATCAGACATGTTTTTGGGAGCCCCCACAGGAGACCTGAGAAACAGCAAATTGCATTGTTGCAGAAGCAAAAACTTTTGCCAAGTGTCTCCTGTAAAAGAGATATCAGAGGGAAATTTTTGTGAGGCGAAAATGCTGCTGAGAAGCTGTAAAACAGTGGCTCTCAATCTGTGAGTCCCCAGCTGATTTGACCTACAACTCCTAGAAATCCCAGCCAGTTTATCAGCTGTTAGGATTTGTGGGAGTTGAAGGCAAAAACATCTGGGGACCCACAGGTTGAGAACCATTGCTGTAAAAACTTCCAAAGAGGACTCTTGAAGCTGCCATGACAACAAGCTGAGAGAAACTTTCTTCCCCCTTCGGAATCGTGATCGAGTGCCACTCAGTAAAAACCAGGTAAATGATTGAGCTGGGTTGCCCTCCTGACAGCACCAATAACATATAAGGCAAGATTTACAAGCAAATATTTTTGGGAAACTTTCAAGTCACCTATTATTTTTGAATTAAGGAGACTGCTGCCCATGTGAGCTATTTGTCTGCTTTCTTTTTTCATACTGTTATTTAGTCTCTGCTTGATTTAGTAGTTATTCAAAAAGGAGAACGAACTTGACAAACAGGTTGACTGAGTTTTCAGGATCACAAATAGAAGAGTGGACTATAGAAAGTATCAAGAGATGTGACTGCCTATTTTGTCAAGAAATGTTTCATTGATGAGATTCTACAGAAATATCGAGAAACTAAATGGACATATCAAGGAACACAGATTATTATAAAGAAAGACATCCCAGAACATTTATTGGGAAAAGAGAAGAGACTATTCTTTCTTGACAGAGAAGTTTAAAAAGAAAAACATTATATACAGATGGGGGAAACTGGTAGGACTATTTGTTTTTCAAAAACACAAGACCCTGGATTACAACATTACAACAAGCGAACAAATTCTACAATAATCCCAAAAATGATCTGGAAGAAGAGGAACTAGAAGGAATTGGGTAACTTGACCCGTTTTCTTAAAGATAAATCAATACAATGCTTCAAAAGAAAACTGGAAACCGTATGTGGAATAGATGAGTTGTCCTCATGATAAAGCACTTTCCCCAAACCCCACTGTTCTTCCTTCTTGGGCTCACTACTTCACTACCTCTGAGGATGCTTGCCATAGATGCAGGCGAAACATCAGGAGAGAATGACTCTAGAACATGGCCATATAGTCCGGAAAAAAACCTACAACAACCCAGTGATTCCGGTCATAAAAGCCTTCGACAATACAATACACTTTTTATTCATATCTCACCCAGGGTTTTAACTTTTTAACATTTTATCCCATACATCTGGCCCACCCTTTGAGTTTGATTTTACTATGCTATTTTATACTATTTTATTTTGTTATTTTATATATTTTGTTATGATGTATTTCTCTGTTGTTTTGCGTCTAATTATATTGTATTATTTTTGGGCTTGGCCTCATGTTAGCTGCCCCGAGTCCCCTTTGATGAGATGGTGGCGGGTTATAAATAAAGATTATTATTATTATTATTATTATTATTATTATTATTATTATGTTTAAAATGGTCTGTAATATTGTTCAGTGACTAAAAATAATTGATAGAAAGAACAATGCTAAGACAAATAAATAATATTTTTTTTGTCTAACAAGTAATCTTTTCCCATCTTCTTTCTTGTGATACACTGTTGGTTAAGAGAAATCATAACATCTTGTATGTTGTAATCCTGGGGTAGGGTCCAAGAACTTTCTCTAAAATATGACATATAGTTTATTATTACTAGAAGATTTGCAATCACCAATGATAGAAAACTAAGTTTTATGGGTGAGGCAGTATTTGAAGGTCTGAAGATAATTGCAATATAGTAGTCGTGGAGGAGTGGCACAGTGGGTTAAACCCTTGTGCTGGCAAGACTGAAGACGGACAGGTCGCAGGTTCAAATCCAGGGAGAGTGAGGATGAGCTCCCTCTGTCAGTTCCAACTCTCCATTCGGGGACATGAGAGAAGCCTCCCACAAGGATGGTAAAAAAATCAAAACATCTGGTCATCCCCTGGGCAAGGTCCTTGCAGATGGCAAATTCTCTCACGCCATAAGCAACTTGAGGTTTCTCAAGTTGCTCCTGACATGAAAAAGAAGTATTAGTGGACATTATACAGATGCAGGTTTTTGTAATTTCACATATCACTTGTGTGTTCTATTTTATCTTTTTTTTTAAAGAAAATTGTCATCCCCCCCCAAAAAAAAATTGTTTGGAGAAAACTTGCTCTTCAAACCAGAGCATACCAGGTCACTCATTCAGAGGGAAAAAAACTCTAGGAAGGTACAAAATTCTCCCAGACAATGCTAGTAAATGAAAGGAACAAGTGAGTACAGAAGCAAAAACAAATGTTAACAATTGAGGAGATGTATTATGAGAACTCGTGCTTCCTTAGACCCGACTTGAAGATATCTCTCATTCATATTTCATCACAGAATGTACACAAAACTAGACGGACATTGCCCTCTGTTCTGTGATATTGTCACCTGCATACTGTATTTGTTTTTGCCGCTGGGATTTTTTCCCTCGCCAATGTTTGTAGAATAAACTTCTCATGCAATTGTGGTGCAAAGCAAAGTGCAGCAAAAGCCAAGGAGGTTGTCTCCAAATGGGGAAAACTGAATTTTTCTTTGTTGAAAGTAATAATGGAATTCTGTCAGGTCAAATGCTTCATAATATACATATATTTTATTTCATTTTATTTTACTTTTAGTCTACCTTCTGTTTCCTGCTTTTGGTTATTTGATAGACACCCTCAATTCAGCATATCCCAATACTTCTTTGTACATGAGGAATTTTACACTCTACAATACTATGAAATTCTTAGAGTACCAGAGAAATTATACAGTAGATTTTTGAAAATTCTAGTGCCATAAAAGTTAAATGAATTTTGGCTTGATTCTACTTTATTGTTGTTTTTAGCCTTCAAGTTCTTTCTGACTTATGGCTGCTCTTAAGGGAATCCTACCACAGTTTTCTAGCACTGAAAATGTATTAGCTTAAGGTCATGCGGTTTTAGTAGCCAAGTGGGCAGAATGGAAATCAGGTCTCCAGAGTTATAGTCCCACTATCTAAACCACTACACTGTGC
Source organism: Anolis sagrei (assembly GCF_037176765.1). Lineage (NCBI taxonomy): Eukaryota > Metazoa > Chordata > Lepidosauria > Squamata > Anolidae > Anolis > Anolis sagrei. The sequence continues at coordinate 130,445,577 of NC_090025.1, read as the reverse complement.
TATGCAGTTTTACTAGAAATGTAAGAAATCCTAAAATACATTTAAAATTAGTAGCTTTCAGAAACCAATGATCTCGCAGACTCATAGAACCCTTTAGCATCTTTGGGGTAAAACTGATAGGGAACACCAAAGTGATCCTTCAAGCCAATTTCATTCTCTGTATACTCACATCTCTAAAGAGGCAACTCTACATGCTCAGTAGCTCACCCAATTAGGAAGACACAAGGATTCTTCTACACTGACCACTTAGGGCACTTTGCAATTGGTTTGGCAGAAACCGGTTTTGCTGTATGGATGAATATATTACCATTCTTGGAATAGGTCTAAGGCCAAGATGGCGATACATGGCTTCACAGCCACTGGAGAATGCATACTTTTCCATTTCTGGGTGAGATGCAGATCAACACACAAGAGGCATATGAGGTAGAAAAAAAAGAAGAGAAAGTGACAATAGCGGTGGAAGTATTCAATTACCTGTCCAAAGGGTCAATTGGCTTTCTGTTGCTCAGTCATTTTCAGCAGCCCCACATTCTGAATTCTGCAAAACACTTCAGCACCGTGGATGTCTGTAGCAAAAGCTTCGATTTCACTGTGTGACGTGGTTTAGATTGCACCCATGATGATGCAGCTTATTAAAGGACTTATTTCAGACTCCCTCTCCCCCAACTTTGCTGGATGTAACCTTTGCTACAGCACTTTTTGATGCTATGCATTATCTGGCTGCCACAGTTCAAAAGTAACTTGAAACTGCATTAAATTAAGTGCCCAGTGTAGATGAGCCCTAAGGCACTACTACTAACATGAGATAAAATATGTTAATTCAGACTACATCCAGATCAGGTAAAATAAACAAATACAATGTTACCTGTAAGTCACAGAACTACTCTTAAATGTGTTGTAATACATCATGAGTTGGAAGAACAGGGCAACATGCCAATCAGTTAACAAGATCTGTTCTATATCATGAAGGGTGATCATGTCATGAAAAGGCAGCAGGTTGTACGTTATTAATTTATTATTCTATTTTAAAAACTATCAAGTGAGAGATATTTGTGATTCCTAAGAGGACAAACTAACTTGGCTGACCTTTGGTCCTGTATACCATGACTAGAACAGGCTAGATTCCTGCTCTCAGCTAAAACAGCTGTGCAGGGTCCCCGAGTCCTGCTCACTTGGAATAAATCCCAAAACTGCAAGATGAAGTGTGATGGAAGTGCTGAACAGCTTTTTGCTGTGTAACAGATTCCATAAACAGGTTGAGTGTGAAAGCAGCTGACACAGAACAACATGCTTTGATGTACTAGCTGTACCCTCCTAGAAATAGCAACCAGACAATAAATTGACTGAGTTTATACCTACATCAAGACGAAGTTGAAAGACTTGGAGGGATTGTCAGAAGACCAGTTTGACATAAGTGAAGCCATGGCTCAGAATATGTGTGAAGTATTTATTATGCTTCCATTTGACAAAAATAGAGAGAAGGGTGATGCATCACAGCTTGTGACCTGCACTTAACTTCTGCTTGACACTGACAACCTGGTATTAGTTTGAACTGGAAAAGGTCAAGCAAATATGGCTGAACATTTATTTTATTATTTATACAAAGCATTCACTTGTCACCTTTACAGTCACATGGAAGAAATAAGAAGAAAAGGAGGATGTGCATCAAATATGTGTAAAACTGTAGGAAATTATGAGATGATACTCCATTAAAATAGACTCATAGGCTGTAGGCAGACCCTGCATACAAACACTTAACAGCTGACCATTCTCCTTTGCTGAGAATGTTCACTGAAACTGAAGGGAGTCAATTAAGCAATTATACCCCATTATAGTTGGTGTCTTTGGGGAAAATGTATTGAAAACTATTATTTAGCAGTTGGTCATTGACCGTGTGTGTGTGTGTGTGTGTGTGTGTGTGTGTGTATGCTGTTTTGAAGTAGCCAAGAATATCATACCAACTGATGATAGCTTGCCTTTGTATTGTCCTCATCATATTTGTACTCTTTTTACATCTGGGTTCATGTTCTTGAGGGCATAAGTTCTAGACAACCTTTGTGATAACTAGTATCATAGCTTATACAGTACTGTTAGTAAATTTTCTATAGATTTGAGGATCATTCATCAATATCTAATCAAAAATGAATTACAATGGAAGGCTATAAGCAACATCTCTGAACTGCTAGAAGAATATTTTGGTCTATGTTTGCTTATGTGGGTGATAACTTTTCCTTTGTATAATAGTAACCAGGAAAAACCCAGATGCCTACATTAATGGAATACTTACGGGCTACAATGGATTTACTCATTCCTGTACTAACCTGTAGTAATCTACTAAACTTGAAAAAATGTTTTCTAGTAGTTCTTTAATAGGATTGTGTCCCTAGCGAATTGTGTCCCCGTACTAGGTTAGGAACAGTTACTTCTTTTTGAGCATCTGCTGCAGTAACTGGATCTCAGGTTCCCTCAGCTGACATCTGAAAATCGGTTTTCCAGTTTATAATTAAAGAACGGATTTCTCTCCCCCCCCCCCCCCCCCAAATAACACCAATGTTAATCTGCTTGATCTGTCTTCCTTTTCCACTAGGAAAAGGGCTTTGTGTCCAAACCTCTCCTGATGAGCTTCCTTCCTGTGTGTCACAATCTGCTGCATCTGTATAGACAATGAATCTCGAATCTCCCTGTCTGGCAATAAATCCGATTGGAGTAAGGATAGGTGGGAAAACTGTATCAGAGTATCTTTTAGCTCAAGGATTTTGTTAATTTTCCAAATGAAAAAAAAGACAGGGGCAGTCTTCTTAGATTACTCTGACCCATATATAGCAAAACCAAGTTTCTAATCCTGATCAAAACCTTGGATTTAAACCAATGTGTATATCTGGAATATGTCTCTATATCACCATGCATGCTTTTTCCTCTACATTATCATTTGTGAACCACATGCCACATTGTTTGAAACAAAAGCTTTCACAGTTTAAGGGTAGAAACAGTACTGCCTTCCCCCTATTTCATTTTCTCCACTTGTTTCCATATATAATTTTGAGACATTTTCTCATCCCAATCAATGCACAATCTGGCAATGTTGACAGGCACAAAACATTCTATGCCCTCATTTTAACTCTTGTGCTTGCTGCATGCAAACACTGGATTAATCTAATCCAATCTAATTTCACAGGATAGAGAGCTCAATCTCTAAGACATGTGTCTGACCTAGAAGTGCTGTGCAAGCACATTATGGCATAGCACTTGTACGGCTGATTTTGCCAAACAATGCTGTAGAGAAAAATGTTTTTTTTAATCATTTACTTCATATTATTTTAAATTATATATGTTATCCATCTCTTAAGTGGATGAAAAGTAGTCTTAATCATTATGTATATCTATTTATCTATTTATTTTCAACATTTCTACCTCGTCTTTCTCAACCCCCTGAAGGGGGACTCAGGAGGGGCTTACAATGGCAACAATTCAATGTTGACAACATACAAACACATTACATACAACATTATATAAAAGTTAAACATTAGATTAAAATACAGTTAAAATATTAGTATTCATCATATGTAATAAATAACATATATTAGGAAATGAAGAGAATTCTTTTAAGGCTAAAATACAGGCACAAATGTATTTGTTGCCATATTCTAAAAGTGTACATCTCTTTCAGGAATGCCAAGCTAATAGGTTTTTCATGAAATTCCAAATTTTGTTCTAATGATATCCCAGGTCATTTGGAAACATTCAAATATTGTATCTGGATTTTCAAAGATATTTGTTCGACAAGAAATTTTTTAGGCAGAGTGCCTATATTGCAAACTTCCCCACTGCTCCATAGTTGACCACAAATAATTTGGTTTAAATTGAAGTTCCAAGTGTTCACACTATTTAATGTATCATATTGTGTGTTGAGGGGAAAGGACAAAACCTTTTGCTGCCTGAAGTATTTCAGAAATTGTATTCTTCTTCCATTCTGGACAAGATACATAAAACCTAAAGCTATTCAGGTTGTCTTGACATCCATGGATGTCTGTCTGTATTATTCCAGAACTAGTTAAGGTGGCCATTGACAAAAAATGCAATGATTGTTTCCAGGACTTGGGTTCAATAGAGATCAAGCAAGGGAAAAAGGGTATGCTAGCAATAAAAGACAATGATTTTCATGCTTAACTAGTGTAATATTGTTAAAGCACTTTTAACACTTTGGCTACCTTCTCCTTGTAATAGTAAAAATACTGTTGTTTTATTCCCTAGCATATTTGCCTCTCCTAAAAAGCAGATACTCCACATATATCAGATAACCTGGAAGCTTCCAGACTAAATTAGGAAAATGCACTAAACAGTATGTGTCAAGATGCTGCAGTTGATACACATGTGAGATAACTGACCTTATGTTGGTTCTTGTATCATTGACCAAAATGTGTGTATATTTTCTGACAGATCAGGATGTAGAAACAATAATGTGGATGCTTTGGATCAGATTGGTGCCAACTATTCAGCATTTGATGTGAGTACAAATTCACAAATAAAAATGATAACTACTTAACATTGTCATGGGGGCAAAACACTGTGGGATTATCAGTGCTGTAAAGCTAGACATCTACTTCAATCAGCCATCATAGGTTATTGGGTGTTGTTCTGAGTTTTAAATTGTTGTTTTATATGCTATTGATTTTACTTTTTTGCATTGTGCTGTGTGTTTATTTTATGCATTGTTTTAGGCACTTTGTGTCATATTTAAGCCACTCTGAGTCCCTTTGGAGAGATAGAGGCGGGCTACAAAAATAAAGTTGTTATTGTTGTTATTATTATTATTAGGCTGACCCTCCCAAAGGACACTGTATTTGGCTATCCCCAGATCATAGAATGATCTGCCAGAAGATATTTGTCACCTCAAGATACTGTCTGTATTCAAATCACCATTCTCTTCTACCAGTCCTATCCAGATTATTTCTCAATTATGGTTAATAAAGTATATTTGTGTTTTTTAAAGACATAGTTATTGTATATGCTCTTCTCAGTCTATAGGGAGAGGGAGCTAAGAAAGAAAAGGTTAGTTTAGGAGAACCAATTGCTGAGTCTAAAAACTGTTGCTATGAATGTGTAAATGATATCAATGAGATCTTTTGTTTTTTTGTGCAACTTTGCTTCTCATAGGTCTTATCAATATTCTAAACTACCAAACTGCACTTTCCCTAGATTCACACAGTGGGCAAAAGAAAGCCAAACACTGTAGGCTTATTTTTCACCTAACCAATAACTTCCTCTCTGCTGTCACTGCTTCTGTCTATTTGCTGTCTTTATCTAAACCAGTATATTTATATCAACCAGTAGAGGGTACCAACAAAATCCCAACCTTTATCTAGATTGAGGGTCTTGGGTTAAAAAAAAAAGAAATTCCCATATGAGACTAGGTGTTATGTATTTAAGATAACATATACTTTGATTTGGCATCATAAGCTGGAAGGTGTTCAGTTAAACCAAGCTTTCCTAGGAAAAATATTCTACTTTGTGACACCACTAAAAAGACCCTATCCTTAGAGCATTGCTGTTGTCATCAGTGGTTCATGGTCCTTGTAGGTAGAGAGGCATCTCACTTTGCCATTTCAAGTTGAGGCACCTTCCCCTCCAGGCCAATCCTGGATATTTCAAAGAGAAAAAGGAGATGTCAAACAAACATTTAGGGGCATTGAAAGGAAGGTAGTCTAAAACCAAAGCCTTAACCAAAGCCACCATCTTTACTTGGAGCCTGAGAATGAATACACAGTGAGGTGAAAGGCACTGCAGGATTTCTTTAAGCTGAACAGGACTTTTTAAAGCTTTGCCAAGATACGCTGTTGGGTTGAGAAAACCGGATGGTACTCGTTGATGAATACACCATTTTCTTCAAGTAGCCCGTCATTTAGTTGGGGCGGGAAGCTAATGTTTTCTCGCAGCAGCTTCCTTTGGGGAAAAACAAATTCCAACATGCTATTCCAGTGTGGGTGTATTGTCTTTCTTGGAAAGGAAACAGCATGCTGTGCTCCAGTCCTTCAGATTTCGAACAAAAACCTTTCTTTTCAGGTTGCTTGGCAATGGAAGAAGAGTGTGGGAGTGCAATTCCCTCCCTCTCTCCAGCACCTCTTACTTCCATTTCATTTTGTCTTCCTTTTAAAAAACTGAATAACTTCCAGAAACTTCTTCATTCACCCCAATCAATATTTCTGCCCTTAAATCAAACTAAATCATACTAAAAAAACATGGCACTGCCAGTTCTTCAAAAGGTGATGTTTTTTATTAGAAAGAGCCATAGATCCTACAGTTCAGATTTTCTGAAGGACCTTATTCTCCCACATAAACCTCCCTGTGTTTTGATAAAGGTCCTTCTCTCTTTTTGCCCACAGGCAGTGGGAATACAAGAGAAAACCTTCTTGATGGCAGTTTCCAGGTTTTGGAATTTCTCTTCCCAAAGAGAAATTCTATCCTTCTGTAGACAGGCAAAGGCTTTCATTTTGTTTTGATGGGTTGGAGGATGGACAGTTCAAAGAAAAAGGGCCTTGCACAATGTGAGCCCTCCACATTCACTAGGGTTAGGGGCTCAAGACTACCACAGACATTAAAAACCAGATTATAAAAAATGCCACTTTTAAACCTAAGAGAACACCTCTCTAGGAATGTCTAGGTTCTCCAACACAACAGTATGGTCAGCTTCCAGTGGAGAGTTCACTAGGAATGTCAAGGTCCTCCAGCATGATTCTACAGTCAACTTCTGGCAGATAGTGGCCATAGATTTGCACCAGAGAACACTGAATAATCAAATCTGCAAAGGCCAAATCCCTAAAATGTAAATCTGCAAATGAGGAGGGCTACCTGTATTGTCTATTTGTTGTTTTTCATTAATGTTTAATTGTTTTAAACATTTCTTTGGAAGCAGGCCTTTCCTAAAAAACAGTTGGTAGATAGTTACCTATGATGTGCAATGTGTCAACCATGGAGTGGACCTTTGGCAAGGTCATTGTTTCTACAGTCTAAAGGAGTGGATATTACTGAAGCTTTTAACCTGAATGTCTAATTTATATTTTGTGTTAGTAGAGTTTTTTATGTTATATAACTGTCTTCTGATTTTATATGATGTAAGCCGCTTTGAATCTTGCTCTGGGAGAGGAGCGGGATAGAAATAAATAAATAAATATTATTATTTTAATTATTTTGTTGATCATTTGAATGGCCCTTTAAACTTTTGCATGATTTTTAGCTTTATTTGGCTTAATATTCATAAGCTGCCTTGAGTCCTCATTGGGAAAAAAGCAGATTCATGTTGCCAGCCATAATAAACTGATGAAATTGCAAACTAACAAGTGTATATTACAAGCATTTCCCGTGATTTTATTTTATACCAGTCTTCTGCAGCCTGATGTCTCCATGTGTTCCAGCTTCCTTTATCCTTACCTCCACGACCAATGTAGGCTAATATTCAGAAGGGTCCTGGCTGGCGAAGGCTCACAGGTGGCCTCTCCCTACTCAGCCCCAAAGAATAGTTTAATACGTAGTGTCACTATTCGTTCAAGTAAAGTGTTTTTAATGTGTATGAATTATTTGCATGCTTATTGCCAGATTCACAGATGTATTCCTCATTCAGAGCCATAGACAAATCCTATCACATGGGTTTCTGTTCTGCATGATTGCCAAATTTGAAACAGGAGATTATCTTGAATGTGAAATTCATGATAGATTGATCACCGCCAAGGAAAGACAAGGAAATTTTCTATCCCTTGATTGAATTGCATATCTGAACACTGCAGAACATGGCTTTTCATTATTACCCATTAATCACACTGGTGCACAATGTATGAAGGAACAGATTGCTTGTGATGGGAGCCATGTTCACCCATTGGATCCATATGCATATCAAACAGCACAGGCATTAGTGTTGTATGAAGACCTCTGTCTGCATTGGTTCCATAGCCATTCTGAAAGGCTGCTTCAATCTTTCATTCTCAGCCTTTGTGTTCGAAATGCTGGTTTCCAAATGAAAGGCAACAGTATGCAAAGACTAACTGGAAGCAAGTTTTTCTTATTGGGACTGGATGACAAGTAGCCTTAGTGACCTTTAGCTATGACAACTTCTCATAACTTCTCACAAATGTTATGCACCATGCTTTCAAGAAATAGGTCTTGGAAGCGTTCTCCTGATTTGGGGAAATGTTTTCAAGCAGAATTCTAAGTGTTAGGAAGATTTATAGTTTGTGGGCATCAAAATCAAAAGAACTACATTTTCCAATATAAGCCAACTTTCTTTTTCAGGGCCGTTTCCCATGGAAACTGATACAGCAATTGCACCTTTACAGTTTGATACAGGCTGAGTATCCCTTATCCAAAATGCTTAAGAGCAGAAATGTTTTGTATTTCAGATTTTTCCTGGATTGTGGCATATCTGTAGTTATATATATGTACATAATGAGATACTTTGGAGATGGGACAAAGTCGAAACACAACATTCATTTATATTTCAGATACACTTTCTATGCATAGCTTGAAGCTATGTTTATGCAACATTTTAAATATTTATGTTTATGTACACCAAACCACCAGAAAGCAAAGATGTCACTATCACAGTCACCAAGTTAGACAACTTTGGAATTTTTCAGATTTTGGATTTCCAGATAAGGGATGCTCAACTTGTATTTTAGCACCATAATTCTAGAATAGTGCTTCTTGGCTATCTAGCATGGGAAACTGGTAATTCCTGCCCCCAATGTGCCAAGAACTGGCATCATATTTGTCCCTATCGGCTACAGCTATTTCTCTTTTCTGGAAACTCTTAATGAACAGGCAGCCAGCTGCTTGCTGGCACTGGTCCAGGGACTACCACTTTGAGTACTAGTAAGGGAAAATATTTTAATGAGTGCCAGAGAAGAAATAGAAAGCGATCACATGATAATGGTAATAAGAAACCTATCTATAAGCAAACTGGGTAAAGATGTTTGATAAGAATTAATGGTACCATGCTACAGCAACTCCATGATAGATCCCCCCCCCCCCCAAATGTACTGGTAGGTGGGGAATAAGAAGGGTCATGAGGAAAACTACTGTAGCATTATTTGGGGTTGACTTAAAATCCAAGATTGGAAGTATAGCCTCCACTGCTTATCAAGCAAATGGCTCTAGGTGGTAGTATCTGCTAACCATCCTCACACCACAAAACAACTTTACCCACCCAATCCCATTCTAAAATGGAATGTGAAAACTGCATTTGATTGGAGGATGATAAATTAGCTCCCACCACCCACATCTATGCTTTTCTGTTTCTTGTATGTTAATTTACTTTCTCTCATGTTGACCTCAACTGGTTGCGAATTGTTTCAGAAGCCCCTTCAGTATGCAGTTCAGAAAGAAAATGTGGTTTGCTTATTGAGAAATGCTGAAATCAGTATATGCTTGCCATGAAATTTCTTTCTATGGATGGTGACTTTGGATAAGTAACAAACTCTTAGCCCCCAAAAACTCTGTGAGAAGTTCACCTTAGCATCTCGCTAAGTTGGAAACTACTTAAAGACATACAAATGTGAACATCCTAAGGCCTCAAAGTAATGTATATGGTTTGCAAAATTGTGTCTCAAAATTATTTTTAGATCTGGAAAACCTACAGGAAAAGGCATACAAAATTATCAAGGGGACGAAAGTAACCCACCTGTTAGAAAAGATTGCAGTATTTAGACCTTTTTAATTTGAAAAAGTAGGGGTTGGAAGTGATAAGAGATTTGGAGAAAAATGATTTTTTAATTTCTCTTTTTATAGTATAATGAAGAGTCATCCAGTGAGACTGAATGCCAAAAGACTCAGGAAAGAACTGGAAGAGTACTTCATCAAACAGCAGTGCTCATTTCAACCAAGGAACCTTTTACTACAAGATATGGGATTGACATCGTTTTTGAAGATGTCCCCACAGCTGGAACAAAATTGTTTAAATTACTCCTGTTCCCTCAGGGGAACATATAATTTAAAAGAGCAAACCCCTGCCTCCAACAAGCTCCAATTTTCAGTAGTGTAATAAGAAACCCTGATCCTGATTTAGATATCTGGTGATTGGCTGGACTTCCTGATCAATTACAACTCAGATTCTTGCAAACACCTCCCTTTGAAGTTTCTTTGCTCTGCAGTGCGATTTTATGGTCTTTGAAAGACTGTTCTAGAAGACTGAAGGTTTCTCCCCCTTGGCTTTTGGATACTGCCACTTCTGATGTGAGATCTAGATCTCTTTATTCTTTTGCTTGGCATGTTTTTCATAGAATGCAGGAGAGAAGAGCTGATAGATGGGTAACCCTCAGTTTAGGACAAGATGTTTGCTGAAGCATGTGCTTTTCCTTTTTCTGCATTAAATCCTTCCTATTGTTTCCATGTTATATCTGCCTCCGGTATTAAAAACAGAGTTAAAGAAGCAATGCCTATGAACACTTTCATTTATTTTACTGAGTTGTACATATATGATGAGAATGTTGGTGGATATGCTCCGCCATCACCATGAAACAATCACAGCTGTATAGGCCCCTGATTCTTAATTTCTTTCCTCCCTATTTTTTATTTATCATAGTGTGCACAAGAAACAAAACAGATAACAGAAAAACAAACAAAAAAAAGAAAAATGATGTACAAAATAGCAAATTTACAGAATGCTATACAGTCATTGCTCATTAAACATATGTTAACACCACACGCGTGAACCTGACCCCCATGAATATGGATCACATTACTTACCCACAACTATCCACATGTCTTCTATCATTAAATCCCCTTTATGGCGATATTAAAATCTACTTCCCAGTTTCTTAATTTTGAATCAGACTGTAACGCTCTGAAGCCCTCTTGAGGAACCATGGCCAGCTGCCAGCCACGCTTCCTGGAATTGCTTGAGAGAATGAAACCATTTCAGTGAAGCCACATTATTCATTACATTTTGAAAACCCAAAGGTATTGCCAGTAAAATGGGAATAGTTAACTAGGGTAATTCCTATCTTCTTGTCCCTTACTTTGTAACTTCTTATAGGTGATGTCAATACTAATTCCAAGAAATTCCAATGTATTTATGCATCACAGCAGAAGACAAGTAAATGATGTATTGTATGGCATCATTATTGCTGTTAATATTTCAGGCTACTGGTTGTTGCTAAATGGTTGTTTTTAATATTGTGTTATGTGTTGTTTATTTCATATTGTTTTATTATGCTGTTTTATGAATTTTAATGAGTTATATTTTAACTATGTTGATCGGGATTGTCTCCATGTAAGCCACCCCAAGTCCTTTCAGGAAGATGGAGGCGGGACACAAAAATAAAGTTGTTGTCATTATTATTATTATTATTATTATTATTATTATTATTGGGTTCTGAAACAATATTGGCAAAGTAGGCAATGGAAACAGAGTTGGCTTCTAGACTTGCTGCAAGTTTTGACTCAATGTTTTTTTTTACCTTTTTGTATGATCTTTTGTTTTTTGAGATAATTTTTTGAGACAGCAATGGGGTGTTGTTTGGAAGCAAGCAAAGGTCTACCACCCATAGTGGGATGGGAGAGTTTGATTTTTTTCTGTATTCTTTCCAAAAACAACGTCACTACTAACTTTATTTGTTTATCAATTTTTTTTTCAATGTATACACCGCCTCTCTCCTGGCATGGGATCCAAGATGCCTAACAATGTTAAAAACCAAATCAGTTAAAAACCACAATCTAAAACTTCACATTAATGCCATTAAATGTTTAAAAGAATAATATCCCTTAAAAGTGTAAGTTTTTTTTTTAAAAAAAGAACACACACACCCTATAAAAGGCTCACTAGGAGCAGATATTCATTAAAAGCTTCGTGAACAAAAAGGTTTTTGTGTGTCAATGAAAAAAGGGCAGAAGGAAGGACCAGCCTAGCCTTCCATGGAGGGAAATTTTACAGTGTGGGAGCAGTTGCTAAGAAGGCTCTTTCTTGTATCCTCAACAGATGGGACTGTGATGGTGTTAAGATTGAGAGAAAACCCTCCTCTAAGGATCTGGAAAGCTGATTAGCTCTAGAGGATAAACCGAAAACTTAAAAACAAGAACATCCCCTAATTATCTCTATAATCAAATGCATTTTACTATAACATCAGCTAGTTTTTCCTCCAAACCCATGATGGAAGAAAAACTAGATGCAATAATAACAGCCTATTTCATTGTAGAATGCTATAGAAATAGGGCCTTGAATTAAAGGAAAACAGGATGAAATGTGTGTGAACATTCATTGGTTATGATCCAAGTCAGTGGCCTCAAAGTGCAAGAATGAAAATAGTTAATGCATCTGGCTGAGTTGGACTAGAGAGCTGCCTTTAAGTTCTAACTGAGTAAGATAGCCAGCAAATAGAACCAAACTGGGTGAGAAGTAGTCGAGAGCGAAGACGGAAGGGAGGAGAAAGGAAATTATCCTTCTCTAAAGTCACAACCTAAGAAGCCTCTTTAAGTGCATAGCAGGGCTGACGTTTATGTTCTCCTTAAATAAAATTAGCTCTCACAGATTTCCTCCTCTTTCCACTCTGATGGCCTAAATTACATAACTGTGAAATTTCCAAATGAGCACATTCCATTATAAAATTAAAAATTATGATTGCAAAATTTAGCACAAAGAAACTCTACACCAGGAAATAAAGCTCTCCTTCATGTATTAATTAAAACCAAAGGAAATAGATGAACATTGGTTCTCTCTATTAATATCTTTTTTCAGATTAATCCCAGTAGGAAACTGAGTAATTTCCATAGTAGAACGAAAACCATTCCATTTGTGCTAATGATGTGGTGATTTATTGGGTATTATTAAATTATGCAAAGAAGCGAAGTAACAAGAAAAGTGAGCAAGGAAAAATAGATGGCAATCATAACATACACCATGAATCCATAAACACTTTCATTTTCTTTATGTAAAGGTTCCAGTAGAAAGAGATTTATGATTGCCGTTACAGAAGCATAGAAGCAATGTGGAAAAATCATCTGAATGAGCGAGTGAGTGGACAAGATCAATGAAACCAGCTAATTACATAGAACTGAATTGAAATAATAGGACTTTATATAACACCCTGATTTAAGCCCCGATTGAATCTTTCAAACATACTTTGTTTTTTAATATGATTGTGAGGTCAGGAGTATTATGCTCCAAAACTCTGTCTGTCTGAATCCAGAAGTTCCAGAGGAGTCTGGCGTGTTCATTCTCTGTAACTTTTTCCGGCTTGTGCTCCCACCAGTTTGTCGCAGGCAGATGGTATTTGTGGCACAAGTTCCAATTAATCATCTGAGCAACGGTGTTGTGCCTCTGCTTGTAGTCTGTCTGCACGATCTTCTTGCAGCAGCTCAGGATGTGGTCTATTGTTTCATCTGCTTCCTTGCAGAGTCTACATCTGGGATCTGTTGCCGACTTTTCAATTCTGGCTTTGATGACATTATTCATTTATTGCATCTGGGGAACTGGGTGTCTTGCTCACATTAACTGAGGAGTTCTTGGATGGGCACTGCCTCAACTTATTCCACACAAAGTTCATACCCCTTAAAATTGGTTTGCAGGTCACACAAAAGTGATTTGTTTTGTTTTTTGTCGTGTTAGGAGCGACTTGAGAAATGCAGAAAAGTTAATAGGTAACATTAATAGAAGTTGAATGTATTGTCCAAGGCTTTCATGGCTGGAACCACTGGGTTGTTGTAGGTATTTCAGAGGTTGTGAGGATGCTTGCTACAGATGCAGAAAAAACGTCAGGAAAGAATGATTCTACAACATGGCCATACAGCCCGAAATACCTACAACAACCCATTAATAAAAGTTGCCCAAGGTTATCCCATATTACTGTGTTGTCTCATTTCAGTGGTTGGGGGACAAATGGATTTCTGTGGGGGAACCAAGTTGGCAAGACCATGCATGCAGTAAGAGGCTTTCCTTTTCTGTAATCCTTGTACATGCTTTTTTACATTAACTACTCCTCAGACAACATGGTACACTTGGTTTCTGTAAACTATTTTATTTTAACATGAAATTGCATTTGTGAAGTAAATACTTTTAAAAACTCAAAGTTAATTATTAATGTAAGATTCCTGTTAAATGAATCAAAGCTGCCAGATTTATTGCCATTCTGTTTATGCATCTGAAAAGATTTTTCTTTTGAAGTTTTTCTTGTGTAAAGGTGATATACAAAATGTAAAAGAAAATATAGGAAATACATCAAATACGGATAATACAAGCACATATGTCTAACGCATTCACCCTTCCCCACCCATGAACCACCCATGACTTCCGACACGACTCAATGTGAAACTAACATCTCATTAAAATCTACCCTTATCTTATTTTTTATTATTTATTTATTTTACTTCCCCTTGCTGCTGTTTTAAAGTCTACATTTGTCTTCTTTTCTAGACTTTCAAATGCAAACCTGAAATGATTTCTGATGAGTTTAAGAAATAACTGTAATTTAAAATGTATTAATTTTTTAACAAAAACTGTTTCTGCAGCATGATAAAAGCACTGCAACAGAGCTGACATGATCCTATCTCAGTTTTCACTGTAACAGATATTATAAAAAGCTCAGAGGGAAGAACTGCAAGCTGTTGAAAAGATTCCCACTGTATCTCCCACACTGTCTTCCTTCCATAAGGATTTGAAAACCTGGATGTTCCAGCAAGCGTTTGAGAATGATTAGTAGTTATATATGCCCAGTCCCTAGGTGACCACATAGTACTCTGTTTTGCACTTCATCCACCAGCAACCAATGCAACTACTGAAGTCCCCATCTATCAGTTTAATGTAGTACAGAGCATAATAAGTATATCTTTAACAAGAGAAGTGGGACTTAGTTTAAAAAAAAAAAAACAAACAGAAGGAAATGTAAAGGTTGGAAATGAGGGACAGTAAGCATCAACCAATTAATTTATATCTTGTAATAAATTATTTATTTTCCATAAATTAATCCCGTTTATGAGAGTTGGTTTATTTAAATGTTTCCCTATTGAAATTAGTAGCAAATGATAAATAGAAATAATTATGTTTTCCGGTTATGTGATTTGTATGTGTATTTGTAATTGTATGTGATTTGTATGTGTATGTGTACTGAGAGTGCCTTGGACTGCGAGAAGATCCAACCAGTCCATCCTCCAGGAAATAAAGCTCGGCTGCTCATTGGAGGGAAGGATACTAGAGACAAAGCTGAAGTACTTTGGCCACATCATGAGGAGACAGCAAAGCTTAGAGAAGACAATTATGCTGGGGAAAGTGGAAGGTAAAAGGAAGAGGGGCTGACCAAGGGCAAGATGGATGGATGGCATCCTTGAAGTGACTGGACTGACCTTGAAGGAGCTGGAGCTGGGGGTGGTGACGGCTGACAGGGAGCTCTGGCATGGGTTGGTCCATGAGGTCACGAAGAGTCGGAGACGACTGAACGAATGAACAACAACAAACATGTTATTGTAAAATATATAGAACTGGTTGAGACACCATCTCCTCCAGTGAAAAATCCTCTCCCCTGTCCCACATCTGCTCTGATGTAAGAGTTGAGGAATCTCAGCAGCACCAACAGGAAATGGCAAATGCTACTTATCTTAAGCATTCTTAAATGTCCTTTATTGCTTACCTGTAGTTTAATACATGTTTCAATACTTCCTACAAAGCCTACAGAGCACTCATCAGTGGCTGATTTAAAACGAGAGCTGTTGGCTATGATCACAATATTAGAAGAGAACAGTAAGTGCTTATTATTTACAGTGGTATGCATGCCTATTATGAAGTCTTGGCTCTGCCTTTTCCTCTTCTCTGCTTTAGCTCCCCCTGTTTATAGGTTTTCCCAATAGTATAGATACCTTTCTTTGAATTAGTTTTTGGGCGGAGTATAAAAGCTCCCTAATGGCCAGCTTTAGTTGGTCTATTCCATTTGCCTGTATAGAGTCTCCTTTGCTGGACTCCTTTTTCTGCAACAGAGCTACAGTGAACAGAGGCTTGAGCATTGTCTGGTAATCCTAGGCCCAAACAATGCAAAAACAGGCAACTTTAGCAACATTCAGCAGTATTCTTATACCATCAGTCCCAGTGACAACAGAAGCTTTCGATCAGTTTAAGCTTCACAAGAAAGAAGATTGAGACAGCTTATAAGCAGCAGCTTGTAAACCATCGGTTTGCACCAGAGGCAGAAGACTCCAGAGAGATCATTGTAGCCAGCAAAATCTCCTTTTGTAATGTATTGTTTTAGGTTACCTTATTATAGCCCCATTCAACAGCATGCTGTGAGGAGCTTGCCCATCGTTCAGACAAGATCACTCAAATCCACTGACTTAGATGTCACAGTTGATAAACTTTCTAGTGCATGTAACCTTGGCTCCTGCTTGTCCAGTATTATGGATACTTTTCAATTTGTGCAGCCTGAGGATGTGGACAGGATTCTTATTTATTTACAGTATTTATATTCCGCCCCTTCTCACCCCGCAGGGGAATCAGGGCAGATTACAATGTACACATACATGGCAAACATTCAATTCCATAGACCAGGGGTCCTCAAAGTAAGGCCCGGGGACTGGATGCGGCCCTCCAAGGTAATTTACCTGGCCCTCGCTCATGGTCAACGTAAGTCTGTAGCGACTTGGAAGCAAACAACAACAATCCTATTTCATCAGCCAAAAGCAGGCCCACACTTCTCATTGAAATACTAATAAGTTTTTATTTGTTAAAATTGTTCTTCATTATAATTATTGTATTGTTTTAAAATGGTTTTGCACTACAAATAAGATATGTGCAGAGCGCATAGGAATTCATTTTTTTTTCAAATTATAATCCGGTCCTCCAATAGTTTGAGGGACTGTGACCTGGCCCTGTTTAAAAAGTTTGAGGACCCCTGCCATAGACACTAGGCCTGTCGGTTTCGTTTCGTTAATTCGTTATTTCGTATTTAAATCGTTTTTTTTTGCATATCCGAAGCGATATCAAAACATATTTTCAAACCCGGAAGGGTTTGAAAATATCGAAGCAGCAGCCCCATTTTTTTTACGAGCTGAAGCTCCGCTCGTTAATGGGATGGAGGCTGCTGTGCTGCTGGTGCCTGGGAGCCAATCCGGCGCTCCCAAGAGCACCCCAGCAGTAAATGGGGCGGGCGGGGCGAAGGGGCGGCGCGAGGAGGAGGAGGGCGCAGGAGCGCGCCAATCGGATGGCACGCGCGCTCCTGCGCCCTCTTCCTCCTCCTCCTCCTGAGTCCCGGCACTTCCTGCAACACAGCTGGGAGGAGGGGGAGGAGGAGGGCGCAGGAGCGTGCGCGCCATCCGATCAGCTGCGGCTGCTGCGCCCTCTTCCTCCTCCCCCCAGCTGTGTTGCAGGAAGTGCCGGGACTCGGGAGGAGGAGGAGGAGGAAGAGGGCGCAGCAGCCGGAGCCGATCGGATGGCGCGCGCACTCCTGCGCCCTCTTCCTCCTCCTCCCGAGTCCCGGCACTTCCTGCAACACAGCTGGGAGGAGGGGGAAGAGGAGGGCGCAGGAGCGCGCGCGCCATCCGATCGGCTGCGGCTGCTGCGCCCTCTTCCTCCTCCCCCTCCCCCCAGCTGTGTTGCAGGAAGTGCTGGGACTCGGGAGGAGGAGGAGGAGGAAGAGGGCGCAGCAGCCGGAGCCGATCGGATGGCGCGCGCGCTCCTGCGCCCTCTTCCTCCTCCTCCTCCCGAGTCCCGGCACTTCCTGCAACACAGCTGGGAGGAGGGGGAGGAGGAGGAGGAGGGAGGCGGCGGCGAGGAGGAGGAGGAGGAGGAGAAGCGGGCGAGAGACGAGAGAAAGGCCGAGCGCGGGGCCACAGGCAGCCCTTCACGGTCCGGGATGCCCTACAAGCTGAAGAAGGAGAAGGTGAGGAGGGGCCCCTCTCCCCAGCAGGGAAGGGCTTGGCGCAAATGGGAGGGGAAGCAAGGCTGGCCGGGCCTTGCAGGGAGAGAGCCAGGAAGGCAGGCCTCTTCTCTGGGCCTTGGATGGGCCACTGCAGCAGAAGCAATTTGCCTTTCCCATGGCAAGAAACAGGATTTGCAGCCATGCCAGCCCAGTCCCTCCCCAGCACACAAACATTATGTCTATTTGCCCTACATAGGCCTGTTTGATCAAGAAAAAATTTGTTTCTAAAATGTTTTGTAAATATTTACGAAAATTCGTAAATAACAAAACATTTTTTTTGAAAGTTTTGTAAATATTTTAAATATCGAAACAAAAAAACACCCCAATTAAGAATCGAATTTAGAAACAAATTTTTTCTTGATCAAACAGGCCTAATAGACACACAACACATATAGACAGACAGTCAGAGGCCACTAGGGGAGCTGTCACTTCACCATCCATCTGCGACACTAATGAAATACTTTCTGCATTCCCCGCATGCTTTGCTGGAGATTTTTTATGGCCTTGTAAATCTGTTAAATTAGCCTTCCCACACATAGGAATTTCCTACTTTACAGATGCAACTATCTTTTGGGTTGCAAAGGACGACAACAAGCTACACACATTGGCCGGAAGCTCACTCTGACTTGGGCTGGGTTCAAACTCATGATCTTAATGCAGCTGACACCTAGCCAGCTGCGCCACAGTCACAGTCTTAGAGAGGTGTGAACCACCACATGTGCTCTAGAACCCTGTCTGGCTAATAAAATAGGTGAGGGGGGTTGGTGGAGTAGATAAGGGAAGTGATTAATGCCTACTTACATCTGGGCAGGATCTCCACGAGCCTTAAGGAGTCTGTAGTAACAGCACATCTAAAAAACCCTTCCCTTGGGGTGGGATTATGGGGGCAGGGAGTGCAAATTTTAAAAGCTACTTTAATATATTTTCATCTGTTTTTACCTTAATTCACACTGTACTATTTAAGTGTATTTTAGCTTTTGTGTTAAATTTTTTGAACTTTGCCCAAAGTGTGGGTTTGTTAGCCACCTTGAGTCATCACGGGGTGAAAGGAATATAAATAAAGTTACCAACAAAAACAACAATAACCAGGTCTGTCCCTGCTTAGTTTCCAAGATTAGACAGGATATGTCCAAACCGGTACTTAGGAAATCAGATCAGTTCTGATTAATCAAACTATTTTATATAGAAGAGGCTCATCTATCCTTGTAGTTTCTCAGGGCTGCCTCCGAAGATATGTACTTGCAAGAGGTTCTTCATAAGACAAGAGGTTCTTCTTAAGACCCTTCATTTCTTTACATTATGTCTGAACACTGTGGTATGTTGAAAGGGAAACACAAACATCAAATAGGCAGAAAATGCATGCTATATTTCATTAGTTTGCTGTGAAGCATTGCCAAAACTGAAAGGAAGTAAGGTTTCTCAGGGATGCCAGTCGGAAATTGATTGTGTCTGACTTTCGTAGCAATGTTAGAAACTTAAAATCTAAAATGATAATGGAACATTTAGGAGAGTTTATAGTTGAAAGGAAAATGCTGGCATAGAGATTATGGGGAGATATTTTTAGGTCAAAAATAGGCAAAGAAATTAAGGGATGTAAAAATAACCTGGCTAAAGATGCTATGGAGACATGGGTCAATAAGAAAAAGATATTTCCAGGAGTTTCCCCCCTAACCCCAATAGTTTTACTGGAAATTTTTCCAGAGAATTGAACTTAAATATAAAAAATTAGTGGATGGGGGAAACTCCTCTTTCCTGGAAGGAATGGATACAAAATTCAATGGGCAACTTTAATAAGTTAGAAGAAAAAGGTGCCCTAAATTGGTTTGAGACAACAGTTGTATAATTGGAAAAAGGACTGGTTAAGTAAAAATCCCAGATGTGGAGCACTGAATAAATATGAGGAATGGCTAAGTAAGCTTAAAAACCAAGAAATAATGGGGAAAGGATTAATTGGGAAAATATATAATGAATTAATTGGCGAAGAAATAGGGCTGAAGCTGTAAGAAAAGATATGGGAAGGAGACCTAGGGCCTCTGACAGATTTTGATTGGAAAAGGGTTCTGAAGTGGTTAAGTTAAGAATCTATCAATAAGATTCAAAGAAAATGTATATAAAGTTATCTGGAGATGGTATACCACACCGGTCAAAGAACATCAGCAAAGTAACCTCTGCTGGAGATATGGCAAGCACAAAGGGACATATTTTCATTTACGGTGGAAATGTCCCCAAGTAAAGAGTTTTTGGGTTGATATATTTATCGAACTAAATATTATACAATCAAATATTACTCCAGATGCTAGGTTAGCATTTTTAATGGACACCACTATGTTAAATTTAGAAACAAGTAAGAAAGAATTTGTGATTATTTTACTCACAGTAGGAATTGGCAATTATTTTACTCAAACCAAGGAACTGGAAAATAATAACTAATCTAACACCAGAAGCATGGTATAAGGAGGTATGGAATGTAGCCTTAAATGATAAACTAACAATAGAATAGACTTTCCCTCCCCTGCATGCTGGGGAGGAGGAGTAGTTTGTCCCCCTTCCCCGAATAACTGGCCAGCCCCCAATACTCATTCAGATGCTGACCTTCGAGGATGATGGACACAGGTCGGTCTCGGGGCTGCTGGGGATTGGGGTCTTGTTTCCCTCCCCATGCATAACCTGGCTGCTGGCCCACTCCGGGCCGCGGCTTGGCGGGGCCCCACTTTTTTTTAAATAATCTTTATTGAGAGTTTCTTTTATGTTACAAAGTCATATAGAAATAGAAAATATGGGGGAGGGGGGGGGAAAGTAGATAGGAAAAGATGGGGGGAGGGAAGAAAAGTGGTGGGGAGGAGCAGAAAGAGAGGGGGTAATAGAGAGTAAAGAGAGGGGGTAATAGAGAGTAAAGAGAGGGGCCCCATTTTGACTGGGCCCTTTGGGACATGTTCGGCGGGTAGCGCGGTTCCCCTTCCTTCACCAGTCCTTTCCCTTCACCGTCCAACCTTCGATCGGCAGGTGAGTTTTGCTGCTGCCCTCCATCAGGCTCTCGGCGGCATGCCGGGTGCATGCCTGGCCGGCTGCTCGATGGAAGCTGGAGAGATCCTGGGCCGGCGATGGACCTTCCTTCGCCGTCTGCCCTGCCCAGTCCCCAACGGCCGAGCTCTGGTTATTGTCAGCCTGCGACGCGGGGAGGGGAGGAGTTTTTGCTTCAGGCCTCTGGCGGCTCCCTCCTGCAGTGGCGCAGCTTCCCGATTGCACCGGAGCACCGCTTTCCCAGCTGCCTGCAGGGTGCGTTATGGCCTCTCTTTCCTGCCATGCAGCTGAGTTGTCTTTATGGCGGCTTCTTTTCTTTTTTCAGGCCTGTGTTCTATATAGTGGAGGGCAACGCCCCGCTCCGCGCCCTCCCATCGCTGGCTGGCAGCCATTTTGGCCTCGTGGCTGGACACTGCCTTTTGGGGTTGGGCTAGAGGCCATGTTGGCCGCTTCCAGTTAGTTCTCGGGGCCAATTGGCATTTATAGTTGCCCCCCTCCTCTGGAACTAGGGCCTTTACAATTGGTTCTTCAAGGCCTACAAAGCCATTATCATCTCCCTGCAAGGGTTCCTAACCAACGTGAGGCCCTCTTGTGATTGTGCCTTTTCAATTGCTAGATATTTCACTATATCCCCCTTTTCTATTATGGTCTTTCTGAATCATGTATGCTGTGGCAATTATAGGGCCAGAGTTTTAACACAAAGGATAATTATCACCACCTTTAAGATTTCTCAGCTAGAGGGGCTGCATGTTCCAGGCCCCGGGTTGGAGTGAGCTGCCAACCAGCTGCCTACCTCATTATTTACCTAAGGAGTTCACAGCAGCCTTAATTACATTTCTTTAGCAGACCAGCCCATTGTTTACCTAAGCAATTCAAAGCAGCTTTAAGCACAAGGCTAAGGGGAACCTTTATATTGGATTATATTCAAAACGGGTTGGTGCTGACGTTCCCAGCCCGGAGGAACTCAAGCTATTACATTACAGACAGTTCTCATTCTAACTATCATGATTGAATTTCCCCTTACAGGATGCCACCGAAGAATATTGGAGGGCCCAAGGGCAAGGGCCCAGCAAGAAACAAGCAGCACAAGCGCCCCCCACCCACTACAGCTTCCTCGTCGGATGACAAGGGCATATCAGCGGATGACCTCAACGCTCTTCTTCGTGTTAACCAATTAGAAAAGGAGAGGGGGGTGGAGGCGCCTGCTGGCCCTCGTCCAGCTAGACAGGCAAGTAAGGCGGCAATGTTCAGCGTGTTTCTGTTTTAGAGACTGATCACGTGGCAAGCTCAACTGCAGACATGGACGCTTCCTGCCCCACAACCGGCCACAGCAGAGAGGTTCCCAGACAGCCGCCAGAGCAACAACACACCTCTCAGGGAGATCGCTCAATACAAGATGCCACATTGTCGGGTATCAACTTCGAGTCGTTGGTGGTGGTTTCCCCTGGTCCAGCTCAGTTGGTAGTTGTGTCCACATCTACAGGTACTAACACCATAGGGGCATGGCCCTGGAATCAGATACAGGGTCATGAGCTACCTGCCAGCCAACACACTCTGACTGCAGCATCAACATCAGTTAGCTCTACGCCAACACCAATGCAACAAACACCGATACAAATCATTCCAGCCAACACGGCTGCGGTCACGGCAGAGACCAACCAGTTCTGGGGCACGGATAGATAGCTGTTGCCTGCAACCCCAAAATTGAGCTCACAAAAGACAATAGAAAAGATATTAAAAAACAAATATATTGATATATTTTCCCTCTATTTTAGGGAACTAGAAAAAAGGAAAAGGATGAGCTAGATGATGAATCCAAAGGAAAGATAAAAAAAGAGGCGAATAGATCATACATGGGAGAACTGGTTGGCATGCTACATGATCTATGCCGGCGTTTTAGCTGAGGCTTTCCCATATAAGGGAAAATCATTGTTTCAATATCAAAACATCATTTATTGCACTTATATTAATTTCACAGGCAATGCCTGGTTATCTTATGATAAGCGCTTCCACTTTGATGCTGCTCGGTCACCCACAAGTCGATGGGATCTAATCGACAACCAATTGTGGATGGACGTTTTAACTCCAGCACATCCAAACATTGGGGGAAAAGCGGATAGTGGTCACACAATCCAGAACTACAAGAGGGGCCAGTCCTTTCGACAGGTGGCCACCCAACAACAGCAACCCCAGCGCCAGAGGGCTCTATGCTGGGAATTTCCAGCTCAAGGCTCTTGTTCCTGTAAGGCATGTAAATACCAACACTTCTGCTCTATTTGTAGCGGAACCCACTCAGTGAAGAATTGTAATAGAGGTAAACCGAGCAGAGTGAGCCCAAGAGATGGTCAGTTTCCCAAGAGAAATGGAGCTCCTGCCTCCCTTTCAAAAGGGGCCCAGCCCAATTAGGCTGGCCCAACTACAAGACTGGCTAAAAAAAAAAATACCCTGATAGGACGGCAGCTGATTATTTGTTGTGCGGCTTCGCCAACGGTTTCCGCATTCCAGCTCAAGGCCCCAGAACGCAATTTCAGTCCCATAACCCGAAGTCACTGATCGGCATGGAATCCATTGTTCGTCACAAAATACAAAAAGATTTAAAAGAGGGTAGGGGTCTGGGCCCATTTTCATCACCCCCAACATCGCAGTTTCAGGTTTCCCCAAAGAAGACAGTAGGTGAGTATCGCCTCATTCACCATTTGTCCTACCCCAAGGGCTCATCAGTGAATGACACGATATCTGATTACCAATGCACAGTCCACTATACTTCCTTTGATGCCGCGGTCTGCATGGTAAAAAGTCGCGGCTATGTGGCTGAACTGGCCAAGTGGGATATAAAATCAGCCTTTCACCTTTTGCCAGTTCACCCGCTGGATTTTAAGCTATTGGGCTTTCCATTTGAAGGTTTCTTTTACATGGACCGGGCCCTCCCAATGAGTTGTTCGGTCTCTTGTGCCGCTTTTGAAAGGTTTAGTACCTTTCTCGAGTGGGCGTTGAAAGTTAAGTCTGGCATCAAGGGAGTGGTGCATTATCTAGATGATTTCCTCTTTGTCGGAAGACAGAGATCGGGCGAGTGCACAGCTCTTCTTTTAAAGATCTCACGGCTCAATTGGGGGTCCCATTGGCTGACGAAAAACTGAAGGGCCCACTACCATGTTAACCTTCCTGGGCGTTCAAATTGACACGGTTAATCAATATTCTTGGCTGCCCCCTGAAAAGGTGACAAACTTAACACATAGGATTACAAATTTTATTCAAAAGAAAAAGGCCACACTTCGAGAGTTTCAAGAATTAATCGGAAATTTCAACTTTGCCTGCAAAGTTGTGGCTCCAGGCTGGGCTTTCTTGTGCCGAATGTGACGACACGGCCTCCCATCATCACATTAGATTGACATGTCAAATTAAAGCCGACCTGGCTATTTGGTTAAAATTTTTGTCCCAGTTTAATGGTGTTTCATTTTGGAGAGACGACTTGATCTTGAAAGATGCCCTTCAGGTTGCATCTGATGCGTCTGGTTCTCTGGGTTTTGGAGTCTATTTCAGTGGCCATTGGTGTGCCCAACGATGGCCGCTGGAGTGGCAGGAATGGGGTATTACGTCCAATTTGACATTTTTAGAGTTTTTTCCAATATTTGTGGCAGTGATAATTTGGGTTCATAGTTTTGCTAACTCCACCGTACACTTCTGGTGCGACAATATGGCCACAGTTCAAGTCATCAATAACCTTATATCTAAATCCCTCAGAGTAATGGAAGTGGTTCGTCTATTCACACTCCATTGCCTAAATCGTAACATATTATTTTGAGCATTTCACATTATAGGATTAGACAATTTGCTGGCTGATGCTCTGTCTCGTATGCAGATGGAGCGAGATAGCTAGCGCCCAACGCAGACATCCAACCAGAAGCCATGCTAGACCATCTTTGGCAGGTTGGAATAAAGAAATGATAAGGGGAATGTCTATGGCCTTGGCGCAGAGTTCCAAAAAAAAGCTACCTTAGAACTGTACAGGAGTTTACAGAATTTATACAAGTTTATAACCTGCCCAATGTTGTCCCCATACCTTATGAACACATCACCAAGTTTTGTACTTATTCCAGGCAATGCAGATTGACTCCCCTCCCCATTCAATTCGGTCCAAATTAGCAGCCCTGGCGTATTGGCTTAAAGCTCAGGGTCACCCTGACCATACAAATGGCTTCAGGTTACAAAAGCTTCTGGCTGGGTGGTTGCGAGAACATAGGCGACAGCCTGATGACAGGGAGCCTTTGACGCCAGACATTCTGATGTGATGTTTTAAACTATTGTTTATTAATCTTTTGTTGTGAATCGGACTGAGTCCCTCTGCGGAGGTCGAGAAGACCGGTATATAAAAAGTTCTAAATAAATAAATTCTGATGGGCCTGAAACATGCCCTTCAGAATTTCATGCCGCTGCTTTAACTGCATTTTTCGCGGTGCTAAGAATAAGTGAATTGGTGGCAGCCAACAAAAACGATTCTTCAAATAAAACCTTGCTGTATTCCAATATTAAGCTAATTGGCCTTTGCCTACAAATTCACATTAGATCCTCAAAAACAGACCAATTGGCAAAAGGGACCTTAATTTCATTGTCAATGTGTAGCGACACAGACATTTGTCCAGTTTGAGCTAACGTTCAATTTATGACTGTTAGGGGCACCAACGCTGGTTATTTTTTCGCCCACCAAGATTGTTTGCCACTTACAAAATATCAATTTTGGACTGTCACTAATAAGGCCCTTAAATTGTTGGGCCTACAGCACTTAAAATTTGGAACCCATTCCTTTTAGATTGGTGCAGCATCGATGGCAGCCAGTCTGGGTTATGGTGAGGAAAAAATAAAGAGCTTAGGGAGATGGAAGTCTGAGACCTACAAAGGTTATATTTGCCCTGTTACTCTTTAATGATGTTTTTTATCATTCCAGATGGAGTTTCGCTGGTCCATAGAAGGAGGGTGTTAATCTGCAGGCATTATGTACACTGGGCCGAACGTCATGCCCGCAGGTATGGCCAGCATTTGGGCCTCACCTCCATAGCCTCGGTTGAATGGAGAGGCAAGAGGGGCTTGAGGTGGGACAGTTTAATGTCTTTGTTGTTTCAAACCGGTGGTTGCCCTCTGCCGGATGTGTTGGTAATACACCTTGGGGGAAATTATTTGGGCCACTTGCAGGGCCGGGCCTTATACCTACAAGCATGCAATGATTTTAAAACAATTTGGGAAGTGTGGCCTCACATGCACATTGCATAGTCAACAATGATTCCACAATTAAAATGGCACAGTGGTGGAGAAATTCAAAAAATGTAAAGGGCCTACCGGGCTTCCACTCCCACCTGCAGGTGGCCCACCTGCACCTTCCTGGCCGTCAGCAGTGACTTCGTGGCCAATGGGGCAGAGGGCAGCCACAGCTTCATTTGGAACCGCCACTATGATGTCTGCCTGGCGAAGCTGCGCCATGGAGAGGCGGTCCACGCGGTGGCATTCAACCCCACGGAGTAGGAGCATTTGCTGACCGCCGGGGCCGACGGCGTCATCCGGGTCTGGTGCTCGCCCAGCAGGGTCCAGCGGATGCGGGCCGATCGGCCCCTTGGACTGAACAGGCCTTAACCTCTGGACACTACTTGCAAAGGAAACCCAACACATTTCCTCCCTGATGTGCAATGTGTGACGCTTTGTGCCACAGATACCAATAAAAGCTTTCCTCGAGTGCAAAAAAAAAAAATATATGGAAAGGGCCAGAAAACTTGTTAAGAGGGCCATCCGAGTATATTTGGCTCGGGAAAGAGGGTCCTTTATGCACCTAGGTGGCATCACTCATGACAACTTGTTGCTATACCGGGCTGATGGTATCCATCTCTCGGATGAGGGAACCAATAGTTTTTTGGCTAACTTACAAGTTGGAATCAGTTCAGCATTGAAAGAATTAGTGGGAAAAGAGAGGAAGGAGGAGAGAAGAAGGGGGAAGAGACGGAGTACCACCTCAGGGAAAGAGAGTGAGAAGCATCACAAAGGCAAGAATTTATTTTTTCTCTCCCCAAAAAATCTCCCCTCACCCCTCTCTAGAATCCCCCCACCCTGACTAAGACTTACCTCCCCCACCTCCACAACCTGAATCTGGGAAAAGAAAGAAAAGGGAAGAGAAGGCAAACGACTAAAAATGAATGAAGGGCCCCTCAGGCCACCAAATTAAAGACACAGAACCACTCTTCCCGCTACTTCTCTTTATCTCATCAAATAGGAGCACTCGGACTAAGAAAAATAAAAAGAAGGGAGGAAATATACATGCATGGAAATACAGAAACAAACAAAAAAAGGTCTAAGCAAGAGAACAAACAAGACAAACAACTACCTAAAGAAGCTTCCCCCACCCCTCTCTATATCCCCCATACCAAACAATACTCTTCCTCCCCTACCTCCTGAACTAAAAAAAGACTACTTAACGCAAGTCTAGCAAAAGGAGAGAAAGAAGAGAAAAGAAAAGAAACAAATCGGAGAATTAAAGAAGGGAACTTCAACCTTTGATAGAGAAAATGAATACGTCAAAGATAAAAGCAGACAAGACTGATAAAGAAACCAAAGAAACTAAAGAAATGAAAGAACTTAAGGACAACAAAGTCCAAGGGAGAAAAGGCTCATCGGCAGAAGAATTGTTTAAGGAAATCTTAAAGGAAATTCTGAAAATATCAGAAAAACAGGATGAACTCCAGAAAGATCTCAAAAGGATAGAAACAAAACAAGACGAACAACAGAAAACACTACAGGAAGAAATGCAATCCCTAAAAAAGGAATTAACTACCGAAGTAAGTACAATAAAAGAAGAAATGAACAGTATGGCTACAGACATAAAGACAATTAAAGAAGACAAGGAGAAATTTGAGAAGGTTCAAAAACAAATGGATCAGAAGATTAAAAAAAAAAAACTAGAAACAGAAATCACAAAAACCAAAGAAATCCAGGAAAGAATGGAAACGAAGGAGATGGAATCCCAACTGAGATACAGAAATATCTTAGAAGAACCAAACGAAGACCTAAGACAAATAATTATCGATATAACAGCGAATCTCCTTAAAAGACACCCAAGAGAGCTTGAACAAGAGATAGATCTTACAGAATCACGACTAACTTCTCAAAAAAGAACAAGACAGCAAGAGATACAATAGTACACTTCACCAAAAAAAGAACTCGAGATGAAGTCCTGAAACGCAATAGCAAAAACCCACCCCATTATAAGAACAAAGTAACAATTATGAAAGAATTTCCCCAAACTATGATAGTCAAAAGAAGAAAATACTTCTACCTAACAGACGAACTCAAGAAAGCCAACATAAGATTCAGGTGGGAGAAGCCCGAGGGTCTGATGGTGACCTACAGAGATCAAAAATATTGGTTGACGAATGAGGAAAAGGCTGCAGACTTCTATGAAGATTTCATGAAAGACCAAGAAAAATCGCCCATGGACTACAGGCTGGTAGGAGGAAGACAGAAGAAACGCCGCTTTAGCTCACAGGAATACAGAAAACATCATAAACCCAAGACCAAAGAACAAAACACCAAACCCACAGATGCAGAAAATGGACCAGAAAGATTTGATAATGACCAGGATAAACAAAATGTTAAAAATGTATAAATTCGAAAAAATGATTGACAATACAAAAGAAATAAAATTATTTTGCAATAATATTAATGGTCTTAACTCGTCATTTAAAAGAAGGAAATTATTCGACAAAATTAAGAAGGGTAACTACGATTTAATAGCCCTCCAAGAAACCCACACAGCACAAAGACATGCTGCTCATTTAATAAATAAAAAATTAGGAAAAGAATTTTATTCACTGTCGAAGGAGAACAAGGGGTGATAATATACGCAAAAGAAAGACTAGCACCGCAAATAGCTTTTAAAGATTCAGAAGGAAGAACAGTAGGTATAACAATCAAACAAGGAAACCAGAATATCCTTGTTTGCAATATATATGGGCCAAACGGCCCAAAAACGAAATTTATTAACTTCTTAAATGAAAAAATCCATGAAACACAACAAGATAACATAATTTTGCTGGGCGACTTCAATGGAGTGATTAATAGTAAACTTGATAAAAGTAAGGCGGAGAAGAAAATCAAAGGAGATAAATTAAGCACCCTACCAATGAAATTCTTAAAATTAAAAGAAGACTGGAACTTGGAAGACACCTGGCGAACCCGAAACAATGAAAGTAGGGACTACACCTACTTCTCAGGGAGACACAACAGATGGTCAAGAATTGACATGATTTGGTCCTCCAAAACCATTAACTCAGAAGTGTCAAAATTCAATATACACCCAAGAGATCTGTCGGACCACTGTCCCTTAGAGATGACCATCAACCAAAGAACTGAATCGTCCAGATGGAAACTGGATGGAAACCTTCTTAAGGACGAAGAAGACATAAAGAACAACAAGATACTACTAAAAGAATACTTTGAATTGAATGACACCCAAGACATGAAAACGAAAATCCTGTGGGACGCCTGTAAGGCGGTTATGAGGGGTCACCTCATTAATCAAAAGGCAAAGAAAAACAAACTAAAAAGACAAAAATTGGATGAAGTAAATAAGGCAATAGAAAAAGAGCAGAAATTCAAACTAAATGTGGAGAATAAAACAGCAAAAAAAGAATTGGAATCCCTAAGAAGACAAAAAAGTCTGTTAGAAATAGATGAGATGGAGAAACAATTGAGATTCGCCAAACAAAAAGATTTCCAACACGCTAACAAACCAGGGAGATGGTTAGCGTGGAAGATTAGAAAAAAGAAACAAGAAAATCTTATAGTAAGAATAAAAACCAACAAGGGCGACGTAACAACACACCAAAATATAGCCGAAGAATTCCAAAAATACTATGAATCACTATACTCAGACGACCAAGACAAAATAGAGGAGATAATGTCATATTTGGGAGAGCTGAAAGTAGAGAAAATCACAGACACTCAGAGAGAGCTGCTGAATAACGAGATCACAGAAGAAGAAATAAAGAAGGCAATCAAAAAATTAAAACCATCAAAAGCCCCAGGACCGGACAGCTTCACGGCGACGTTCTATAAAACCATGAACGACGAAATAGCACCCTACCTTAAGAAAATCATGAACGAGGCAATGAAGGAAAGGGAGATACCAGAGATGTGGAAGTCCGCGAACATCACAGTAATCCACAAAGAAAACACCGATGAAACTGAGATGAAAAATTACAGACCTATCTCCCTTCTCAACCAGGATTATAAGATCTTCACAGCAATACTAAGCGAAAGATTGAAATTGTTCCTCGATAAATGGATAGGAGAAGAACAGACAGGCTTCCTCCCCGGAAGGCAGATGAGGGAGAACACGAGGAATATTATAGACTTATTGGAGTACTATGATCATCATCATGAAATAGAGGTAGCCTTCATAGCGGTGGACGCCGAGAAGGCATTCGATAATATGAGATGGGAATTCTTTAAATCACTCTTGAGAGAGATGGACTTTGGCCATGGGTTTATCAATGCAATCGTGGCAATCTATTGCAAACAAAAAGCCACGCTGTGGATTAATGGATATCCATCAAGTCCAATAGCAATAAGAAAAGGCACACGACAAGGCTGTCCCCTCTCCCCCCTCATATTTATCATGTCCCTATAAATTCTGCTGAGAAAGTTGAGAGAAAATAAAAATCTGCCTCCATTGAGTGTAGGAAAACAGGCCAACAAATTTAGAGCTTTCGCCGATGATTTGATATGTGTTGTGGAAAACCCAAGAGATCAAGCCCAGAAATGGATTTTGATGATGGAAACATATGGTAATCTAGCGAGCTTTAAGATAAATAAGGAAAAAACAAAAATACTAACCAAAAATATGACCAAAGAAAATCAAGAGAACCTCTCTAAATCTACAGGAATGCAAATAGTGCCAAAAATCAAATACCTAGGGATACACATCTCTGCTAAGAATTCCCAACTATTTAAAAATAACTACGAACCAGCCTGGATCAAGATCAGAAAAGATATGAAAAACTGGACCAACCTCAATATATCACTCCTGGGAAGGATTGCCATTATAAAGATGAACATATTCTCGAGACTACTCTTTATATTCCAAAACCTCCCAATAATACAAAGCAAGAAAGTATTTAGTGAATGGAATAAAGAGATAAGACGTTTTGTATGGAAAGGAAAAAAACCAAGAATTAAACATATCCACATGATAGATGAGTCTAGCAGAGGAGGTTTGGGGCTACCAGATCTGAACCTGTACCACGACACTTGCAGGATCTCGTGGATCAAAGATTGGATCCTCCTGGAAAAAGAAAAGACCCTAGCCTTAGAGGGGTATGATTTAAGAATTGGATGGCACTCATATCTGTGGCTGAATCAATCTAAAAAGGAAATTTCAATAAGAAGGCCACTCTTAAAGATATGGGAGAAATATAAAGACCACCTGTATCTTGGGAAAACACCTATGTGGCTCTCACCACTGGAAGGAGAGCAGAGGCGTCTACTAGGCTGGAGGAAATGGCCCACATACAAATCATCCACCATCAAAAAAGAAGGAACTCTCCAATTAAAGACAAAAGAAGAACTCTCAAAAGAATTTAAATCCTTCTCTTGGTTACTCTAATTTCAACTCAGAGAGCACTTTACCAAAGATCTAAAAAACGGCTTTATGGAGAAGGATGACTTCTGGGAAAAGATCCTACGAAAAGACAAAAAAAATATAACATCAATATTTCTAAAATGGGCAACTGAATCAGAGTTAATAAAAGAATGTATGACAAAATGGGCAAAGAACATCGGAAGAACTATAATGCTGAAAGAGTGGGAACAAGTATGGTTGAGAAAGATTAAATATACATATTTCTCAACACTGAAAGAGAACTGGTACAAAATGCTGTACCGATGGTACATGACACCGCAGAAATTGGGACAAATGTACAAAAACAACTCTACTAAATGTTGGAAATGCAATAACCAGACCGGAACCTTTTTCCATCAGTGGTGGTCTTGTCCCATGGCAAAGAAATATTGGAAAAATGTGAATGAAATCTGCGGAAAAATTCTGAAACTTAAAATACAAGAAAGAGCGGAATACTATCTATTAGGATTATTTAAAGAAGAATGGGAATTAAACACAAATGAAGACATTCTGCTCACATACCTCACGACGGCAGCAAGAATAGTATTTGCGAGGAAATGGAAATCGAAAGAAATACCAACGCAAGAAGAATGGTTAGAAAAAGTCCTAGAAATAAAAGAAATGGACATGCTAACATACGCACTAAAAGACACATATGGATGCCCACTCAAAAGAACAGACTGGAACCCATTAAAGGAATACATGGAGAGAAGCGAAACCCCTGAAAAAAGATGAGTAGATTAAATAACAAGAGACAGAAAGGAACTACAAGGGATAAGCCATAAAACATAGTAAAATAGAAGAACCGAACCTGAGTACGTGGAGAAGACAGAGTTGGAAGTCACACCCCCAAGATTCCACCCCCCTCCCTGATGTTTTCCCGCCTCGATCCCGCATGTCCCCGAAATCCTAGTTAAACATTTGATAGGGAACCCCTCCCCCTCTTAGTGGGGTAATTGGGGGCAATTAGTGGGGTAATTGGGGGCAAAATATACATTTGCCCCCAATTGGTGGCGGAAAATCAGCTTAATAAGTTGAATAATTAATACAGTCCCTAGACCCCCCCCCCCTTTTTTTTCAGGGCTCATAGGCCATTAAAGAAAACACTCACCTTAAGTTCTCTTTGGTTAGGTGAGGGGAAGAAAATGGCCTAGAAATGAGGGGGTGGGGGGAGTTGGGGCTTGGTTACCTGTTTAAAGTTAAATACATTGGTTTAACAGGTTGCCCATATTAGGACTGCACGGGTTACAACTTCTACCCCAGATAGCTAAGATTTGGCTAAGCAAAGGTGCTATCTCGACATTGCCCCACTAATTTCTGGTCACTTAATTTCAATATCAGTTATTTTCCAATAGGAAACAATAATAAAGTTGCCCATAGTTAAATCCAGTCAAATGTTGTTGTCTCGTTATTTCGGGGGTGGGAGGACAAATGAGGGTATTCAGGGGGGAAATTAACAGATCAAATTTTGAGGCATACTGGTCGGTCTTTATTAAATATGCTTTAGAGAGCGAAAATGGAAAACAATATAACCTTGTCTGAACTAATCTGAACTCTTTTTTCGATAGAGTTACAAGCTGGATAGATGCAGGGAATGCCGTGGATGTGGCGTACCTGGATTTCAGTAAGGCCTTCGACAAGGCCCCACAACCTTCTGGCAAACAAACTAGTCCAATGTGGGTTAGGCAAAACTACGGTGAGGTGGATCTGTAATTGGTTAAATGGACGAACCCAGAGGGTGCTCACCAATGCTTCCTCTTCATCTTGAAAAGAAGTGACAAGTGGAGTGCCGCAGGGTTCTGTCCTGGGCCCGGTCCTGTTCAACATCTTTATTAATGACTTAGATGAAGGGCTGGAAGGCATGATCATCAAGTTTGCAGACGACACCAAATTGGGAGGGATAGCCAATACTCCAGGGGACAGGAGCAGGATTCAATACGATCTTGACAGATTAGAGAGATGGGTTGAAACTAACAAAATGAAGTTCAACAGTGACAAATGCAAGATACTCCGCTTTGGCAGGAAAAACAAAATGCAAAGATACAAAATGGGGGATGCCTGGCTCGAGAGCAGTATGTGTGAAAAAGATCTTGGAGTCCTCGTGGGCAACAAGTTAAACATGAGCCAACAATGTGATGTGGCGGCAAAAAAGCCAATGGGATTTTGGCCTGCATCAAGAGGAGCATAGTGTCTAGATCTAGGGAAGTAATGCTACCCCTCTATTCCGCTTTGGTTAGACCACACCTGGAATATTGTGTCCAATTCTGGGCACCACAATTCAAGAGAGATATTGACAAGCTGGAATGTGTCCAGAGGAGGGCGACTAAAATGATCAAGGGTCTGGAGAACAAGCCCTATGAGGAGCGGCTTAAGGAGCTGAGCATGTTTAGCCTGAAGAAGAGAAGGCTGAGAGGAGATATGATAGCCATGTATAAATATGTGAGAGGAAGCCACAGGGAGGAGGGAGCAAGCTTGTTTTCTGCTTCCTTGGAGACTAGGGCGCGGAACAATGGCTTCAAACTACAAGAAAGGAGATTCCATCTGAACATGAAGAACTTCCTGACTGTGAGAGCCGTTCAGCAGTGGAACTCTCTGCCCTGGAGTGTGGTAGAGGCTCCTTCTTTGGAAGCTTTTAAACAGAGGCTGGATGGCCATCTGTCAGGGGTGATTTGATTGCAACATTCCTGCTTCTTGGCAGGGGGTTGGACTGGATGGCCCATGAGGTCTCTTCAAACTCTTTGATTCTATGATTCTTGTTGGTCAGGAATTTTGGATATGACATTTGATTAATGGTTGATTTATAAATATATGGCGAAGGAACGGATACTTGTTCAGGCTTTGGTGGTGCGGCTACGTGTTTGTAAAATGTTCAGTTTTGTGTTTTGTTTACACTTTAAGTTGTTATTGTATGTAAATAAAATCTTTTTTTTAAGGAGAGTTTAGTCTCTAAACAAGTGTGCATATATAACCTGGTCTGAGAAAAAATATGATAGGGGTTGACTTAGGTTTGCTATAAACCGGAAAGAACAAGAACTAGGAGGCACTTAAAGAGAGGAGGAACATAGCTAGCTAGTTACCCTCCCCTACTCACAATAGAATAAAACTCAAAGCACAGTATAATTGATATAATTGATTGGAAACAGAACTCTATGTAAGTATAAGCATAATATCTTTGTAATGTATATTATTTGATATTTAATTACACTGTGTTTAATGCATTGGCCTTCCTTTGTCAGTGATCCAGAAACTGAAGCTGGTGCAAAATGCGGCGGCTCGTCTTCTCAGAGTGCCAGCGAGGTGTCGTATCACCCCAATTCTCCAACAGCTGCACTGGCTTCCAATTGAGTACCGGATCACTTTCAAGGTGCTGGTACTAACCTTTAAGGCCTTACATGGTCTGGGACCAGTGTACCTGAGGGCCCGCTTATCCCCCTACCAACCCCAGAGATTACTCCCGTCCAAAGACCAAAATTTGCTTGCACTCCCTAATGACTTATCATTTGTCATCTACTAGGCATAGAGCTTTATCGATCGTAGCCCCTTATTTATGGAATGCCTTGCCGGTTGAAACTCCAACCATCCGAGACCTACTTGCTTTTCGGAAAGCCTGTAAAACTATTCTTTTCCGGCAAGCTTTTGACGGGTGGACTATGCCTGTTCTTGCTTCCTATTGTTTTGTTATTGTTATTTTAAAAGCTAATTGTATTGTTTTAATCTGCTTCTGTAAACCGCTCCGAGCCAAATTGGGAGCAGCGGTATACAAGTTAAATATTTATTTATTTTATTTATATATTAAGACAACAACTTCTACTGTATGTTCCCTATAGATTCCATGCTATCTATCTATCAAAGATTTCACGGATAATTGATTGCATTCTTCAATTGTTTGAACTAAATAAGAAGAATAAGTAGTATGTACTAATATAAGTTAAACTTACTAAGTCAGAAAACACTTTGTACAATTGTATTACTGTCATGTTACACTTACAGACCATACCACCAGACTATGGTGTAGTCAAAATCGGTTGTGGACTAGGAGTCTACTCATCCTTCAGGAAGAATCAAAGAAATAAACAAGGACAATTTACATCATTGTAAATGCAACGACTATGTATCATACTGTGAATGTAACAGTTTGATTGTGATTTGTAACTGACTATCTGAAATGTACATTCATTTATTACACATAATATAATGTTCAATGATATATAATACCTTATTCCAGGAGGGGATACTTGTCAGTTAAACTCTTGAGAAGCCATTTTTTTCTTATAGTACCCTCTCTTTCTTCCCTTTAAGTAGAGCAGGGTTCCCCAAACTATGGTCCACGGGTTGGATTATGTCCTCCAAAATCATTTACCCAGTCCCTGCCCTAAAATTTAGACTTCAGGTCACCCTAAGTCTGAAACAACTTGCAGGCACACAACAACAATCCTAATTAACTTGACTATCTCATCAACCAAAAGAATGCCCACAGTTTCCACTGAAATACTAGTATGTTATTTAAATTTGTTCTTACTTTTCAATATTATACTGTTCTTTCATGTGTGTTTTTTTTAAAAAAAATTACAAATAACATATGTGCAGCATCCATAGGAATTTGTTCAAGTTTGAAGATCCCTGGTACAGAGTAGAGCCTGTAATATTATGGAACACAAGTATGCCCATGACCTGGAAGACTTTCTTGCAGTGCACAGGTTCATACCCTTCAGAATCTGTTTCTTTGTAACTCACTCTAATCCCTTACAATGAATTGTATTGCATGCCTTGCCTTCTGTGCTCTGCAGACCACAGAAGCAGCATGAGGCAGTCATTCAACTAGCCTACTGTACTTCCAGTTTATAAACCACTCAAGGTGCATTATTTTTATGGCACAAAGAATGCCATTCCTTTTCACAGAATTATTATTTCAGTCACCTGCTGAAGCTATCCTGAACAAATTAGAGGCTTTTATTAATCTGATAGTTTTTGACTCACTGCAAAATAGGGCCAGGACCGTGGAAGCCCATTGTTCATTCGCCCTTCACTCACTAGGAGACCTTTTAATTAGAATTTTTCCTTTCATATATACCATAGATTGTGTCATTCATTGCATGTGTGCAAGAGATCCTGCTAAAAATAGCTCTGCATGAGCCAAATACCTATAAAAAAGGAAGGAGAGAAAAAGTTCAAGTGCTACATAACATTGCTGTGTCATTGCTATAACCATCTGCATGCACTGCTTTGCCAAACAAGGTAATAGAATGAATACCTTTTAAAAAATGCAACCTGCAGTGTTTTATTCTGACGGCTCATACTGCCTTACTGTACACAAAAGCAGAATAAGAATTAAGCAAATTTTGCCCTCCTCTTTCACAGGGGCATAGGTACATATACAAAATGGACAGTGTGTAAGAGAGCCTGGAAATAGATTCTTCTTTAATGACCACTGGTGCAGCAGAGGTTGCTTTCACGGTTATTAAATATTCCATTGAGCATAAATTAAAATATGCTTGATATGCTATGTCACTAATAGATAAGTACTCTTCAGATTGATGTCTGCACACACAAGGCGTCTTTAAATCATTTGCATTTGAAAGGGTTGAGCAGTTTTAGCTTTGAGAAGTTTAGCCTACAGATGTGCACCCACCTTCACGTGGCACTTTTTAACATTTTCTCCTAGGCTTTGAGTTTTTGATTGCTTTGTTCTACTCTTGGAATATGCCATCCTGCTATGTCCTCCCCCCAAGGCCTTCCATTAGAGCTGGTTTAAATGCAGAAAGAAAAAGAAAGAGACCAGCCTGTTCTATATTCTCTCAACCCAGTTAACAATCGTCTTCTGGGGATTAGATGCATGAAAAAATAGTTTAAGAATCAATTTAGTACATAAATCCCATTTTGGCCTCATGTTATTTTCAATCCAATTAGCATTCGAACTTGCAAAAGCAAAAAGTGATCTTCTACCACAAATTCTAGGGGGAAGGAGAAAAAAGGCAGTAAACTACACAGGAGAAATGACTGAGCCTCCTGATCACCATCCCCATTTTTAATTGCATGATAAAGTCCTGACAGAAAACTTCAACATGAAATAGGTCAGACCAATGAATGGGACCCACTTCGGCTTTAGGGGCCACTGTTAAAGTCACAAGAAAGCCCACCTCAATTTATATGCAGTTGTGCGGCAGTCTTCTCATTGATCTTTCTGTCTCTTGGGATTCCTCCCCAAAATTTCTGTTTAAATCTTTTCTAACTAATCAAATATATATTGCTTGCCAGTAAAGCAAACCACTAGGAAAGGCAGGATAGCAAACTTGTGGATTTTCTGTAGAGTAAGTTCTGAATTTAGAATAGGCTTCAAAAACAAGTTTCTGAAAATTTGCATGGGGGGGGGGAGGGGAGATATATTGCTTCCTTTAAGAAGAAATTTAGTACAGATCTACATTCCACAGAGAATGGTGGACCTTTCTTCTTCACTGAAAGCAGGGCAATATGATTAAAGAAGTTCTGTACCAAAAATGTAGACTTTCATTTAACAGCAGGCATGATCTGTATGTATGTGTGTGGAGGTTCACGTTTGCTATTCTCTTGGGCCCTTTTTTCTACAAATGTTGAAAAATAGACTCCCAGTTCTTGGAATTCCCTTCTTTGGAAGGCTATAGGGAAGTGAGGAGTTATGAAAAGTTTCAAACTCCTCCAATGTGCAAAGAACTGGGTGGCTCCATATGTGCTTAACTGAGAGTAAAAGAAAAGAAGACCCCTTATACGAGATCATAGTAAGCTCCCAATTAAAAGCGGGAAAGGCCAAACTTCCAAAGGATGCCTGGGGATATTGATTTAATTTACAGCTATATGACTTTACCATAGCTTGAGAACTCTTGGGGATAGATTCTCATGTCAAACGCCACCTCCTCACAAGTACATGTGGTGGGAACATGGGAATGGACTCTTGATGGGTACTCTGCCCTCCCTACCAGATGACAATCTTGTTTTGACTTTGAGGGGGGAGGGTTTTTTGGGGGGAGGTCTTTTATAGCTTGTGTAGTTATTATTTTAATGGGTTTGTTAGTTTTTGGGGGGGATTTTTTGTTTTTGTCAGCAAGGAACCTGCCTGCTGCAGAAATTGACAGATTTGTGAAGTGTACGGTGATACTGTTATGAGTGAAAGCAAAGTGCGTAAGTGGGTACGACAATTCAAAGATGGCCGTGACAACGTCCATGATGAGGACCACTCCAGTCGCCCTTCTTTGATTACAGACTATTTGGTTATCGGAGCAGGCGGCAAGTTTTTATGAAGAGGGTATTTTAAAATTGGTTCAGAGGTATGACAAATGTTTGAACAAACTTGGCAACTATGTCGAAAAATAGAGTGAAGTATGTACTTTCTGAAAATAAATTGACTTTTTTGAAATAAACTTTTGTTGTGTACTTATGTTCCAACGGACCTTACTTAAAAAAATACCTCTCGTATGTCAGTTTGCAGCCAAGGAATATTAAATAGGATGATTCAAATGTATTTATAATAGTCGGACTGCTTTGCTGACATAGGCCACTATAAAATATATTCATAAGAGGCCCTGAGGATTTTGAATTGATAGCATCAAGCTAGATGTTTGGACACTAATCACTTAGCTCAAAGTTATAAAGCTACAGTATATGTCTAATTCCCTTAAAATGTATTGATGCAGAGAGATGAGAGAGCATTCATATTAATGGAAGAATTATGGTGCGATACTTAGCTATTTCAGGAATGAAATGTTTTAAGAGCTCCCTCAGGTTGGATTCAGCATCTTGTGTGCAAGAAGAGTTGCTATGGAAACGTCACTTAGGACTTGCATCACTAAATACTATGTTATGGTCCCATAGAGGTACTTCCCTCATGCCTTTTGCAGACAAATGGCAATGAGGCCCAAAGGTGCTTAATATTACCGTAAATGTATTTTCAGAAATAAAGAATGGAGGTACAAGCGTGACTTTAAAATTGGTGTTAATGTTGTTCTCTTAGAACTACTCATAGAACCACTAAATGGCTGCTGAACTGATGCTGTAATTCACATCAGGATTGTATATTTATTGTGTGCTATGTAAGAATAAATTTGGTCACAAATTTCCATATAATTTGAGAGCTGTGGCCCCATACACACATCTCATGGTCTGCAATGATACCATGCCTCAAATGGGGAGGAATGGGGAGTCTGGCCTTAACAACCTTGGGGGAGACTTCTCCAGCATGTTTCCCTTAAAGGTTTCCCTGGTTAGGTCAACAGGGGACCCAGGTATTTTGCCCGAGGGGTAGGCCAGGCAGGAACGCTACTTCGGCTTTATCTACACCAAGTTCATGATACCCTTAGAAATATATAGTTACAAAGTTAAATAGGTAAAAGTTAATACAAGTTACCTGTTGTCTAGTCTCTATATTTCAGGGGTTGGCAGGCAAATAACATCTGGGAACTCAAACTGGGTAAAAATTAAAGTCCACTGGCTACTATGCAAAAACGTATGTTTAGTCCTCTGTATCCACAAATTTTCCATTCATGGATTCAACGGCCATTTGAAAACAACCATAAGGCTGATGTGGCCCTAGATGAAAATGGGTTTGACACCCCTGACCAAGGCATTCTTAGGCAAAGATTTTCACTTTTGCGGGGGTCCTACACCCATAACCCACAGAAGCAGCGTATCTGCTGTACTTAAAAAAAATGGAATGGCAGTGTGAGGGGAGCAGTTGTCCGAGCCCCGGTTAGAAGTGTGTGCAAACCTCAGATCTTGGGGAATTATACATCCAAGTTTAGAGAGTGAAACACAGCTAATACTGCTTTTTCTGTATGCTTTTTGGAATTATTCCTACCTTTCAATTCAATTGTTAAAATTAATGGAGGGGAATAATTGAGTTATCCAAGAAGGGTGAAGTATACATTTTGATACGAAATATCAGGAGTCGAGTTTCCAGAGCAACAGTAACAAACTCAAACCCCATCAGTTTTTTGTTTTGTTTTTTTTTTTTTGCTAAGGGTGATATATTTGCAAAGACAAGCAACAAAGCTCTGCAGTATCAAAAGCAGATAAGCACTCATTCAATGAGTCCATTCACTTCAATGAGATTATTATGTCAGAAGAACTGGTGTAGGTTAGCAGTGCAATTTGCATGCAAAATAACTAATCTAAATTTAGCCATAATGACTAAAATGGAAAATTTCTAATTTAATTGCAGCATGTAGATAATTATATTATACTCCTTAGACCAACTAAAATGATTTTAATTAAGCTCAATAATGTATCATGCAGTGAATGTGGTCAAGAGACACGAGATCAATTCCAGTTTGGTTTTACAATGAAATGTGCAATTTCGATTGTCAAGTGTGATGATAATTTCTCACTAATACTGTTGTAATGACCCTACACATTTTTTCAAACCAACAGCCCAACATACCAATGCTAAGTGGACGCTAACTAAATATGCTTGAGACTGCAGTTATTAGGGAATGGAGTCTGATCAAAAAGTTGTTTCAGAACAACTGAAGAAACTTCTTCCTAGTTTCCAAACATTTGTCTCTATGAAATCTGCAGAGGTCTTTGAGAAAAAATGACGTACAATGTAATGTCTTTGGAAATCAATATGCTTGGGGAGTTGGATGGAGAGCTGCTTTTGAATTGTACAAGGACTTGTGAACATCTGTTTTAGGGGAAACTAGCAGCCACTGTAACCAATGAAAAAGCCAATGCCAATTATGAATATCACCATGCCAGAATGATGAGGTTAATGATGAAAAACTTTAGGCATCAACTCACCACCATCAACTGTTACCAGGCCAACAGGGAGATATGGAGTGCATAATGTAGTTATTTAGTGTTAACTTGACTTTGATCTATGGTAACATTATCAGTAAGAAAACTACAAGAACCTGGTCATCATTTCCTGCTCATTTATTGCAATCTCGTGGCTGCGGGCTTCTTTGATTGAATCAAACCACCTGCATTGTGTGATTCCTCTTTTCTGACCACCATCCACTTTAACAAACATTATGAATTATGCTCTGTCATGATATGTCTAATGTAAAACAGCTTCCGTTTAGCCACCTTGGCTTCTGGTGCAAGTTTAGGCTTGATTTGCTCTGATAGGGGACTTATAATTAGGGAAATGGAGACTAAATGACAGCTTATTAAAAACAGAAGAT
This sequence comes from Anolis sagrei, assembly GCF_037176765.1. Classification (NCBI taxonomy): domain Eukaryota; kingdom Metazoa; phylum Chordata; class Lepidosauria; order Squamata; family Anolidae; genus Anolis; species Anolis sagrei. The sequence goes on along the minus strand of NC_090025.1, from coordinate 130,403,869 downwards.
AGAAAGAAAAATAAAGAACTTTTGAAAGAATTTTTCATATTCAATGATACCCCAGAATCATCAATTCAGACAATATGGGATTTAAGTTAGACCATGAGGGCCTTCTTTCTTCAACAAAATGCACTTAAAAATAAAAAGTGAAAGCAAAAAGCAAAAGAAATTCAAGAGGCCATAGCTGAGGTAGAAAAGAACCTGAAGGCTACCACAGATTTAAAAGTAAATCAGAACTAGAATTATTAGCCAAGCAAAGAGATCATTTAGAAATGGAACAACTAGCCAAGCAATTACAAAGAAGCAATATTTTCAGAATGCGAACAATTTGGGAAAATGGCTAGCAAGAAAAATAAGAAAAGACAAGCACAATACATAACAAAAACAGGGGACAAGAGCTATACAACAGATCAAGAAATACTGAATCAATTCAACAAATATTATAGAAAACTATTTACCAATGATCAAATTAAGAGGAAAGATCTTGTGAAATTTATGGGACAACATAAATTTACGGGCATCGAATTGTGCCTTGGATGTGTAAGCCGCCCTGAGTTCCCTCCGGGGTGAGAAGGGCGGGGTAAAAGTCAACCAAATAAATAAATAAATGGAATATACAAAAATTACTGATAAATGGAGAAAATGGCTAAATAAAGAAACATAACCTTGCAAAAGGAAAGTACTCCAAAAATATGTAAAACAAATGTTGGACATGCAAAATTCAAGAGGGCACATTCTACCATATGTGGTGGACGTGTCTAAAAGCAAAAGACTACTGGAAAGAGATACAAGAAATAATTCAGAAAATACTGAATATGAAGATCTAACTGAAACCAGAATATTACTCTGAGTAATAAATTCGGATATTGACTTACGTATGTATGTATGTGTGTGTGTGTGTGTGTGTGTGTGTGTGTATGTATGTATATATATATATATATATATATATATATATATATATATACACACACATATACATATACATATACACACACACAAGTTGAGATGACACCCTAGGGGAAAATGCAAAAGCTCTCTAAATTGGTTAGGAGTCAAGATTTCAACAGATGATGAACAACTTTCTCATTTTCTCTTTGCAGACAATTGTGCCCTTTTCACCAAAAATCCAAAGATCTCCAACAACTAGCGCGATTCTCAAAATTAGCAGGACTGGAAATGAAGTTGAAAGACAGGCAGGGCATAGCATGAACAAAAGACAACTGATATATATGTCGACTGAGGATCTGATGACCAAAAGTAGCCTTTGAGCAGACCTCATATTCAATGCGATGAACCAATGGTTAAAACTATTTGGCCAGAAATGGATCATATATTTTGGCAAATGGTAGATTAGGTGAAGCCCAAAGGAGTAGATCTATGACAAATCGTATAGGATAGGACTTTATGATAAAACATAAGGTCAAGAACCATGTTCCAGCATAGTTTCTGAAACACTTCAGAAATGTAAAATTTGTGTATTACAAGAAAACTCAGTGATTAGTTTAGGGATTTAGCATGCATTTTTGCACATGTCTTCAAATGTGTGGCACTAAAGTAGACAGATGATGTGTAGGAGACATACATGGCGACTTGATTGTTCACAAAATGTTACATTCATATTCTTTAGAAATTAGTAGGCCTCCTAATTTAGGTCCTGACCAGAACAATCCAAGTTTACCTTGTCATATCTGACAAGTTTGCAGACTAAAGCTGTACAACAGCAGTTTCTTTTCTGCTTATTTTTGAGGATCCCAAATACCCCTGAATGATTTTGCAGTACCAAGTTCAGCCATGGTGATCAGGCAACTGGGTGATATATATAGCCCCATTGGCTTGAAAGACATCTCCAGAAAACAAGCCAATGGGAACAAGAATCTGCCATATATACTTTTATATACACATACACACACACACACACACAGTTTTTCAAATACAATGAAAGAGGGGGAACATTTAGTTTGTACAGAAAAGTATAAAGATGTGGCCAGTAGAAGAAAAAGGAAGGAGAGAGAGAGAGAGAGAACAAGAACCCATACCTGAAACTTGGGGTTACAGTTTGAGTAGGGGGCTTAGTTCGACTTCCAATCTTCTTCGCAGATATATATGGCAGATATATATCTGCCATATATACCTTGAACAGAGCAGGCACCCAGGCCACCAAGGTAAAGCATATATAAAATACTTTATATAACAATTACTATATATTCTAGAATTCCCAGGTTGTTACTTGGCAATTGCATTCAGTATTAGGATTTTTAGGCACTTGCTATTGTCATGTGCCTTCATTCTAGCAAGTGTTTTCTTGGCCAATATTTTATTCAAGGACCTTACATTTAAGGCTGTGTGTGGCTTGTCCAAAGTCACCCGGTGGGTTTCTATGGCTTAGTGCAGATTTGATCTGAGGTATTCTAGAGTCCTAATCTAACATTACACCACAAGGCTTCTTTCACATAGTGTGAGCATCTCATTACATGCCCTGCTGGACATCCATGGCCTTGATAAGCAGGAAGGTTGCCGAAGTCTCTGCTGCCTATTGACATCAGTACTGCTTTGTTTGGGGACAAGGACCATGGTGTGATATTTCCTGATTGAGTAACACCCAAAAGGGTGGCACAGCACTATAAAACCATAAAACCGAATGCATTGACACTGCTTGGAGTCCCTCAATTTTGGAGGCACCACTAGAGCTCCAGTTCTCTGTATTTTTTCTACCCCTTCTGAGTTTTTCAGAATAAAACTTTCAAGAGTGCAAGAAACACCCAGTTATTTTGCTGGCCATGTCTCTGGAGCTGTACCTTTTAAGATATTGGGGTGACACAGACATAGTGCTATTCAAAATGAATCTGACATTTTAAATTCAAATGTTGCAAATTCTCTCTTTAAAAGGAGTATAACTTAAAATCTTATGCCCTGACTCTGGGCACATCTATACTGATAATCCAGTTTCGAGCTAGCTCCAAACTGCAGCAACTACAGAACAGACACACCAAAGCATGGGAAATAAAGCACAGCAAAAATAATTTGGAAAAGTCTGAAATAACTCTTCTAATATGTATCAGCGAGTCCCTGTAAAAAGCTGGCTCATGTAAAATGCTCCAGGGGTATATAGCTAGGCAGCTGGGGAATAACTGACCTCTTGGGGGACATAATTGATCCTCACCTCTTATGTTTCCAGTGCACTGATACACATCTCTGCAGAATAAAACAAAACATGTTCTGGTAGCTGTTAAGCTGTGGTCAGATGCGCTGTTCCGCAAGCACCTGGGTCTGAGTGTGTCCACCTGAGGGTGGGGAACCGTGACAGTGTGGGGTATCTACTGGTGTACCGCCCACCACCCGACCCAGCAGTTTCCCTGTCTGAGCTAGCAGAGGTGATCTCTAATTTGGCCTTGGCTTCCCAGCGCTTGGTGGTGCTGGGAGATTTTAACATCCATGCTGAGACCTCCTTGTCCGGCGCAGCTCAGGACTTTATGGCCGCCATGACGACCATAGGACTGTCACAAATTATATCTGGTCCCACCCATCAGGCTGGACATACAATCGACCTAGTCTTTGTGGCGGATAGTGGAATGATCAGAGTGGAAGAACAAAACATCCTTCCGGTGTCATGATCTAATCACTATCTGATCAGTTTCAGACTCTCTGCTACCCTCAACCTTCGCAGGGGTGGAGGACAAAGTAAAATGGTCCGCCCTAGGAGACTGATGGATCTGGACGGATTCCTGAGGAATCTTGGGGTTCTTCCTGCCATGGAGCCTGGCGATTCTATCGACGCCTTGGTGGATCTCTACAATAGGGAAATATCCAGGGCGATAGATACAATCGCTCCCGAACGCCCCATCTCGTTGTGTCGTGACAGGCCGTCTCCCTGGTTCACTGGGGAGCTGGCTGTGATGAAGCATACAAGAAGGGGGCTAGAGCGCAAGTGGAGGAGATCTCGGGACGTGTCTGATCAAGCACGGGCTAAAGCCTCCCTTAGGGCATATTCCATGGCTATTCGGGTGGCCAGGGAATCTTTCACGACCACCCGCATAGCATCTGCAGCAAATAGAACATCGGAGAGGTTTTGGGTGGTCGGGGAACTCCTTCACCCACCTGTGGTGGAGGAGACCTTTGACAACCCAGCAACTCGGTGTCACGATTTCGCACACCATTTTGCAGGCAAAGTTGCTCAGATACGCCTTGAGCTTGACTCCAATTCCATCGCAGTGCCAGATGAGGTGATTGAGGCATCTGCTTGTCCAACTTTGTGGGATTCTTCTAGGCTTGTTCTTCCTGAGACCATGGAGGAGGTCCTTGGGGCTGTGAGGGTGACCACCTCGGCTCTAGACCCTTGCCCATCTTGGCTAATTAAATTGGCCAGGGAGGGGTTGGTTGATTGGTTTGTGTTGATCATTAATGCATCGTTGGAGCAAGGGACTTTTTCCATCTAATTTGAAACAGGCTGTGGTTCGACCACTCCTTAAAAAGGCTTCCCTTTACTCCACAGTGCTGGACAATTACAGGCCAATCTCCAACCTCCCTTTTTTTGGGTAAGGTGCTGGAGCGGGTGGTCGCCTCCCAGCTCGAATTTTTGGATGACATCAACTACCTAGATCAGTCAGTCTGGCTTCAGGCCTGGTCACGGCACCGAGACAGCCTTGGTCGCCTTGGTGGATGACCTCCGTAGAGAGCTGGACAGGGGGAGTGTGACTGTTGGTTCTCTTGGACATCTCAGAGACTTTCGATACCATCGATCATGGTATCCTTCTGGGTTGTCTCTCTGGGGTGGGCCTTGGGGGCACGGTTCTGTCGTGGTTCCGGTCCTTCCTGGAGGGACGAACCCAGATGGTGAAGCTGGGAGACGCCTGCTCGGATCCCTGGCCTTTGACCTGTGGGGTCCCGCAAGGCTCTATTTTGTCTCCTATGCTTTTTAACATCTACATGAAACCGCTGGGAGAGGTCATCCGGAGTTTTGGAGTTGGGTGCCATCTCTACGCAGATGACGCACAACTCCACTACTCTTTTCTACCTAACTCCAAGGAGGCCTCTCGGGTGCTGGATGAGTGCCTGCCCACTGTGTCTATCTGGATGAGGAAGAACAAGCTGAAGATCAATCCCGACAAGACAGAAGTCCCCCTGGTCGATCGCAAACCGGATCGGGGAATAGGGTGGCAACCTGTGTTGGACGGGGTTACACTCCCCCTGAAGCCACAGGTCCGCAGTTTGGGAGTCCTCTTGGACTCATCGCTCATGCTTGAGGCTCAGGCGTTGGCGGTGTCCGGGAGGGCTTTTGTACAATTGAGACTTGTGCGCCAGCTGCGACCGTACCTCGCGAAGGCTGATCTGGCCGGGGTGGTCCATGCCTTGGTCACCTCTAGATTGGACTACTGCAATGCACTCTACTCTACGAACCCACACGTTCACTCTGGTCATCTGGAGAGGCCCTGCTCGTGATCCCGCCCGCGTCGCAAGCACGTCTGGTGGGGATCCGTGACAGGGCCTTTTCTGTGGTGGTCCCCCAACTCTGTAACGCCCTCCCAAAAGATCTTAGACAGGCCCCTTCGTTGGCAGTCTTCAGAAAGAACTTGAAGACCTGGCTGTTCCGATGTGCCTTTCCAGATTAGGAACCCCCAATACCAAATCCTAGAAGCACTTTAATAGGATTAAGATCGCTGCACACCGCACACTGCACCTATTTTATAATCCTACATACCTCCTGCCACATCAGCACTTTTAATCCTGTACCCACTACCCCAGCCTGGCCCAGTTTTATAGTGTCTGGATGTCTCAATGTATTGTTATTGCTGTTGTTTACTCTGCTTAATCTGTTTTTAATTTGCTCTAGGTATTGTATTGTTGTATTGTGTTTGAGGCCTTGGCCAGTGTAAGCCGCATCGAGTCCTTCGAGAGATGCTAGCGGGGTACAAATAAAATAAGGCCAGTTTCTGTATTTCATGTAATCACCATCCCAGACTTGAACCTGTTCCAGAAATGTCAGTTTAATCATTTGGACAGCAAAAATGGTTTTGATCAAACCATCCCCAAACAGATACAAGTGGTAAGTGCAGAAGAGCCCTCTGAATCAGTAAAATTAATGTACTCACCCTCCCCCACCTGGCTTTGTATATAATTAGTAAGTAAAGAGATAGGAATAGTAAAGTTGATCTGACTCAGCTGCCATGGTGCCCCCTAGTGACAAAAGGCTCTTAATTCAATCTAACAAATAAACTATCATCAGGTAATTTTGACTCACATTGTATCTTTTACAAGAGGAAAATGTCAATTTTTGAAATTTGGCTGCTTGAGGAGAAATCTGCAAAGGAGACCCACATCATAGTAGTGCCAGCACTGAATATGTAGCCAATAAGAAGAATCTAAGAACATTAATCAAAAGAGTTATACTGGTATTTGAGCTGCGATATTAAAGAAACCAAGAATTGGAACATGCAGTTGAAAGGAAGTAGTGGGCAGTAGCAGCTATGTTAAAAAAAAAAGACAGATTAAAGCTGGTAAAACTCGGAAAACCAAACTATCCAAGTAATTTTTTTCTTGCAAATTGTGGACACTTCATTAATACTACCCTGCTTAGCTCAAATAATGACGAGTATTTCAAAGTAGGCAGTGAATTGCCTGTTTCTTGTTAAAAGCAATTATGGGATTAGAAAGGGGTGACTGTTAAGCTACTGCAAGGAAAGGGTTGCGTTATATATTCCATGGATACACAGAAGGCATTTTTCCAAGGTATTGTCTCCTTCAAGGTTGGTGGAGAAGTGCTATTACAGAAACAAAACTGACCCAAGATGAAGTTTGGCACAGGCTTGTAAAGGGAAGCCCTTTCAATTTCTGTAAAAACTTCAGTTACTGTTTAATATTCTTGCTCAAGAACAGCTGTATAGGGTGATTTTCATACAAAGTACTGACCAAAAAATAAAAATAAAAAAGAAGATTGAAGAGGTGAAATGAAGACATTGCAAAAGCAAAGATACTCAAAGACCTTCTCACACACTATTTGTCAAATTTGTCTCAGTAATGCTAAGAAAGCTTTTTTGGGAGACACCTTTTCTGTGTAAGCTTGAGAAATGTCTCTTAAAAAAACGAAGGAAGAAGGAAAGAAATACAAAAAGATACGTCATGATATACTAAACCCTGAAATTGTGAAACTGCATCTTTCGGGGTGCATTATTCTATTTTATGTCGCAGATAAAAATATATATTGGAATATGATATTCTATTCTATTATATTTAAGATATCAACAAGAAATATCAGCTGCCCATCATTAAGAGTTCATAAGTTGAAGGGGAGTTTGACACTTTTCATAAACCAGTATGACAACTTTGTAGGTTTTCCTTCTATGCATTAAGAATTATTTTATAATACAAGTACTAATATATTCCCATTATACTTCTTTGCCATGTGTATTTCAGATGCAATTGAAAAGGGATTTGTCATAAGTGTTGACTCATATATACTCAAAATATCTTTGAGTAGGAGGATTGGGTGCCTAAATCACTCCAGCATACTCTGATCTATTACTACTTGTTCTTTGAAATGATCAACATACTGGAAAGTAAGCCTACCATGTGCAAAGATTCATTTTTTTATTCTTCCCAACTCAACTTTTTAAAAAGATTACCTCTTTCTTCCCCACTCATATATATGTCAGCATATATTCCCAAGCCAAAATGAAGGCATATGATTCAGGGTCATAGCAGGGAATTCTATTATGGTTGGCAAACACATTTTTTTTGTTAATTGTGTTGCTTTGACTACTAGTTCTCTTCCCAAATCTGAAATTATAATCTGAATAAATTACCAAAGTATATCATGTTATAATTCCCATCTCTGTTTGGGATATTTCCAGGACTACTTCCCATGGAAATGCAAAACTGTGAATAATTGTGAATTCTAATGAACAGATTACTTCCAGCAGAAACATAGCACAGTTGTGTTGGATTTAACTTAAGAAATGCCTACATAGGACACTTCTCTAGGCCTTGCTAGGTACTCCAGAATAATGATATGGTCAGGTTTGTACAAAACCATCCACAGTAGAAAGTAGAACATGCTAGAACAGAGTTCACAGGGAAACCCTGTATGAAGAGAAGGACAATGTTGTCCTCCCCAAAAAGAGAAGGACAACGTGATTGGCTGCTTAGCGGTAGTAGGCTTGTCCGCAGACCAGTTTTAGCAGTTTTTCTTCAGCCCATCTGGCTTCTTTGGCAAGGACCCAGCTGTCATGGTTTTCCATAACAGGACCATGTGGCAGCCGATCACGTTGCCTTTCTCGTTTTGTAAGTACACAGCATGCAAAGAGGCTACCACCGTGTGCTCCTCATACAGGGTTTCACTGTGAGCCCTGTCTGTTGGGCCAATCAGAATAAATGAGCAACGTGTCTTACACAAGCTGTGCCTGCTTCCTTAACCTCATTGCTGAAACCCAGGCTCCCCTGAAGTGAAGAAAGGAAAGGGTACCAGGAACAGAAAGGGGAGCCTTGTAAGTTCCCCACTGCTGCCAATGAACTGGATCTAGTTGTATTTTTGGGTGCGGACTGAAAAAGGATATCCAGCTACCCGCCCGTTTTCAGGAGCCGTGCAAAAACTGATACAGGGGGTGTACCGGAATCCAGCCAGTACAAACAGATTGAGGTTCAGCCGAAACTCACAAGCCTGTTAGATAAGATATATTTTGTCAGATATGGAAAACATGGTTATCGTTCCCACAGATACACATATCATACCCAACATTTTATGCATTATGCATCCTTATTATAGGCCACTCCCAAAGAAAATTATTTTAGCAGCAGCACCCTTATTATGGAATTCTCTCCTGCAGGGAATATAACATTGACACTTATTGCTTTTAAAAGAAGACAACTATTCTGAGGCACTGACTATTTAAATCTAATGAAAAAGATCTTATGTGAAATATTGTAATTGGTCAAAGCAGGCAGCCAATTCCATGGTTTCTTGTAATTCCTATCCTAGAATTTTTACGACAAGCTTTATGACAAGAATTTTCATGACAAGATGTTTGCCATTGTCTTCTAAGGCTGAGAGGGTGATTTGTCCATTATCGCCCACTGGATTCCCATGGCTCAGGAGCGAATCATGGTTTCCCAGCATCCTATACCAATAAACCATTGTACTGAACTAGCTTTGACATATTTAATAGCAGTAAAAAGAAGCAAATTCATCTTAATAGCAGTCAAACAGCAGTAGATTCCTACCATCAGCAGATATTTAACTGAAGAATTACTACCTTAAAAAGTGAATTTATATTGAACACATTTTTGTTAGAGCTCACGAGCTGCTCTATTAAAACAGTTTGGTGTTGTGTAGGAGTTCTCCTTAATGTTGAGCCAATTATGCAGAGGAAAAGAAAGGAGCCTTCTTGCAGCAGCAATTTTGTGAATACCTCCTGTGCACTGACTCATTCTACCCTCTAGCTTTTATTGGCTTTGAACATAAGTGGAGACATCCATTATTTTAGATGTCTGCTCTGCTCCAAGGATACAAACTTGATGTTAAATGTGGCTAGAAGGCCTGGAACTGAGTCAGTGACCTTCAGTATTAGGCTGGGAACTGACTTCACTGACGTCTTGATTCTTTGGGGAAAAGAGAGCATTTCCCTTAGCACACACTATGTACTCACTACTTGGAGATATTAATTTTGTATTGAAAATTACAACGGCTCAGTGACGGATCCTTTTGTATAATTATGATCGGTAGTAATTGATAACAAATAAAAAATTGGTATCACCAGGGCAGAAAAAGTGGTCGATAATATAGCCTTTAGATTTAGGAATTATGGTTTCCACATCTTACAAGACAGAGAACAAAGTGGGATGCATTTTAAGTCATGAATTAAAACAGCCTTTTAGAGTACACTGACTCTATACTCACAGTACAATGTTCCTATTTGCCATCTGCAAATCATAATGTGAGGTGAAGTAGGGGTGAGAGAGAAAGGGAAAAGGAGAGAAAAGGCTGCAGAGGGAAGTCAGTCACGTCTTCAGATACATAAGTGATAGTAGTATGAACTGGAGAAAGCAGCAGGGATGTACAGTCTCAAGTGGACTCCTTTTAGTTTCTATTTTTTTGAGACATGCTAAAATGTGATCGGTGTCAGAAAATTGGGTCAGCAATCAGCAAATATGATAACACAAATATGGTAGTGGTCACTGGCATATGGAAAGTGACCTGCCACAACAGACATGTGGTGAAACCCAATTTCAAGCACAAATTCACTTATAGTTCTCATAAGCTTTATTATACATCTAGATAAAGTGATTGTTCTATAATATTGTTAAATTGTGTGCATGAAACGAAGTTCTCTTACAATGAACAATCAGGAAGCAAATACGAGTCACTAACCTGGTCACTTGTGGACAATTTTGAAGTATTTTGAATCTCCAGATGAAGGAATATTCAATTTGCTGCTAGATTTGAAATGTGACAATTTGTTGCTCCATGTTCCTAAGTCTGATACACAGTCACTTCTTATGTAAAGAGTTCAACACCTCTTTCCCAATCTTGTATGATTCCCTAGGCCTCTGATTCTACAGGTAAAACTATTTTACTTACCTGAAATTTAGTAACTGTATGCTACAGTTGAGTCCTGCTGTGTGGGATTCTCCTATTCACTAAGACCTCTATACATTTTTTCAAGCTCTAATAGTAAATACACAAGCAAATGATGACAATAGATAAATGCAATTATCTCTACAAACTGAAATCAAGCTTAGTTAGAAATTTGATCTTAAAAAACATTTGATTCACTAAATATTGATGTTTTGGAAATATTGGACAAAATCATGCATCTTGGGAATTAATTACTTGGGCATATTTAGCACGGGAAAAGAGAAAGTTAAGGTGACATAATAGTCATGTTTTGATGTTTTAAGGCTGTTATATTGAAGATGGAACCAGCTTGTTTTTGCTGCTCCAGAGATCAATGGACAACAGGGAAAAAATATTCTACCTAAACATTAGGAACAACGTCTTGGCAGAGTTGTTCAATATTGAAATGTGCTGCCTTGGAAGGATGGTGTAGTATTCTTTGGAGGCTGTTTTAGAGACTGGATGGCTATCTGTCCAGAATGCTTTTAATTGTACGGCAGAGATGGATTGGGTGACTCTTGTGGTCTGTTCCAACTCTATGATTCTATGAAACTTTGAAATTCAAGAAAAAAATCTTATAGTTTGGACTGAAATATCCATGTTGCCTGACAATCAGCAGTGCAAGTTTGGTTGGTTGTATACTGCAAGTATGAAGAAATTATACTGTTTATTCAGTATTGCACCAGCTGACATCCACCATGAAGTAGCAGCCAGCAATGCAAGGACCAAGGCACTGACATCTCCAACCCATCCTCTGTTCGGATATCAGTAACAATGCCAATGACACGTAAATGAAGAAGCTTCCTAAGATTTACAAAGGTAATTGCAGGAACACCTCAGCAAGTGAGAGTCCAGAAGTGGCAGGTTAAAACTCAGAACCTCAATTAGTGGCTGATGCCAGATGAGAAATTCCTTCCTGGACACACAGAAGATTGGATGATCTGGAAGGCGCTGAACAACTGTGTCCTGGTACCATGAGATGCAGAACAAATCTTAAGAAATTGGGCTACAAAGTGGAGTCCATGATATGTGAGCATGGAGAAGAGTAAACCACAGAACACTTAGTACAATGCACTGAGCCCTGCCACATGCACAATGGAGGACCTTCTTAAGCAACACCTGAGGCACTTGAAGTGGTCAGCTTTTGGTCAAAGAAAATCTAGTACAATGCCAAGTTTTTAAACTTTATGAGGTATTTTTATACATAACTATATTCTCAATTTGCTACTGACACAATAAATAAAAAATTACCAAAATTTCCCGACTCATAAATGCAAGAATAGGCCCTAATAATTTTGAGCTAAAAAACAAATGTCTAGTATTACATAACTAATAACCAAAAGCTCTAGAATGTGCCACAACGAAAGTTGTTCTGTGTGAATGAATATGAATCAGTAACAGGATATGCTCCTTGTAATAAAAGCAGATGATGAATAGGTTGTGTTCTGGAACAGCTGTTCCAGGAGCTACAGATTTATTTGCTGTGTTTATGTTTGTGTGCAATCCCATGCTTGGGATTTTGCAGCAGGGGGTTTCCTGTTATAATATGCATTTATAGGGTAAGCCACCTGCCAGTTATAGTTAGGATCCCTGGTCCCGCCCCCTTTTTGCCTTTTGGAGGGAAGGGGCCTATTTTCAGTCACACAAGGAAGCCAGTCTACAGGACGCAGATCAGCTAGTCCCATAGAAAGGCTTCATTCCTCAAACCTTCCGGGGAAATAGAAACAGCCATCCGGGGTCCATCCAGCGACCATCCAGGGGTCATCCACTGACCATCCAGTTCCAGGGAAACAGAAGGAAAAGGTCCCAAAGGCTCTGGCTGAGAGCTCACAGCCTCTCAGCCTCACAGCACCAGAGGGGAAAACAGCCCTGAAGTTTCCACAGGACATCACTGCAGAACCACAGAATTCCAGCTAAACATCTTCTAGCTTCGTCTGGTAGGTTACTCGGTTTCCAGACGCATTTGGGGATCGGCAGTATTACCCAGACCAGCGAGGCCTAGGTGATGGACGGCCTGGGAGGGATTATAAAGAGTTCTTCCTTATGAGATAGTACAGTCAAACCAAGTTAGTGCCAGTCTCTTAAAGGCTTGAATAGTAAAGCCGTGAAGTTTTGTTTGAAGATTTGTTCCTTAATAAAGACTTTGTTGTACTATTAAAGACTCTAAAGCCCATTACTTTTGGAAGTCTCTAACAATCTCTCTTCGGGCACCCCCGCTTCCCACTGGGTTTAAAGTGTGCGTTCTATAGAATAAAGACATTTTGTTCGGACCCAGTGGCGACAGAACAGGTTGGCCGTGATATTAAAATGCATGCTTAAATCTATGCATGATAGGCATTCCGCTGGGATTAAAAACAAAACAAAAAACAAACAAAAACAAAACCAGGACATTGAATAACGCCAAAATGTGATGAAAGTAGAGGTTGGACATCTTTTTCAATAGTGATATCCAAACTAGAAAAGAATCCAAATGTAGACAGGCACAGCACATTTGTATCTTGTATTTGTGTTGTTACTAAGCATTTGCTTGTATTTTTCAAGATGTGATCAATGGCAAACTAGACTTGGCATTCAAAACTATTTACACACGGTTGTCATTATTCTTTCTGTACTCTAATTCTAGTCTTCTGACGCCAAAGCAATTCAGGAAATATTTTGTTAGAGAAAACTGGTATTGACACATCTTATCAGAGGACAGGCCCTGGTGGGTTTAGGCTTTCTACTGTACAGGGAATAAGTTGCATTAGCTAGAAACTTTCCCGAGGACAGGAAAACAGACCTGCAAACACGAATATAATGACAAATAAAAACATCAGAGGAGATAGAAACGAACAGGTGTATTTGGATGAGTGAGAAGCCAAACTGTAAAAGAAATATTAAAATATAGACTGAAGAATGCAGTTGATGGCAGAAATAAGCCTCATTTTTAAGCAAAATGACATTGTTGTTTGCCTTTAATTTATGTTGTTTTAAGTCTGCTTAAAGGTAATATTGGTATGCTTTTTTGGTTGCACGCAAGAAAATGGCTGGTTACTGCAAAACAACCTTTAAATAGGATTTTATCTACAGAGGCATAGTTTCTTAGGATTTCTGTAATAGGGAACCAGGAGCTGCTACTGTAGGAAACAAATTCAGGCCAGGTGTTTGCTAGCTGAAGCTCCCTGGAGATAAATACAAAATTCCTAAGGATGCCTTGTAAAGCAGATTTTGTTTCTAAGGCATGCAAATTGTGTTTAAAGTCTGCCGTTGCTAAACCCTTCCAGTTGTATAGAATTCACTCCATTCTTGTCTTTAAAAGGGGTATTTCAGGTACATTAATCTCAAACTGGCTCTTGGTATTCTCTTCAGGCACTCAACAAGTGCAAGACTTCCGGTGAAGGCACCATGGAGGCAGCCACAGGTCTCTGAGGCTCCAAGAGCTGGAAGAAGACCTGAGCACCCCCCAATTAGGTTAGGGGTCCAATAACCCCTCAAACCAACGGTAGAGAGGTTGGTTTGGTGGCAAAGCTCATAGAGGCTCTGCAGGGGTGGGAAAGAGTGGTCTCCCCTTAAGGGAGGCGGCCAATCCCGCCTGGCAACCTCAAGGAGCCAGCACCCAGGGGGGAAGGCATGGTTCGGAAAAACCGCAAATGCCGTCCACCTTAACAATAGGATAAGAACTTAATTGTTGAACCTACAAGAAGAGAAGAAGAAAGGTGGTGATAAGAAAAAAGGAAACGGACCACAGCACTCACCTTCACCAAGCAGAAAGGATACAGGAAAACAGGATAAATAATCTCAGTAAAATTAAGGAAAAGAAGAAAAGATCAGAAAAAACTGGAATTAAAGCAAGTGCAAGGAAAGCTCCCCTTCGCGTGGAAATAAAAAGCGGAAGAGAAAGTGAGAATAGCCCGTAAACTCCAGCCTTAGCCCTTTACCCTGAAAATAAGTGGAAAAAACAGAACAGAAAGGAATTCTTAAAATAAATGCAATCATATCTAAGCATATGTAAAAAGAATCCCTAGAACTTGCCTCGCACCTGCTGTTAAAGGCGACGGTACCTTTAAGAACGCAGCGAGGAGAAGTAGGGAGGAAGAAGGAAGTCGTGCATGATTGTGGGATGGGAGAGTGGCATAACTGAAGAGGAATGAAAACAGGAAGAAGGGCAGGAAGGCAGGCATAGTAAGGGAGAGTGAAGGAAAGGGCAAAAGGGCAGAAGAAGGACAAAGAATTGTAAAGAACTAAAGGGCGGAAGAGAACAAGAAAGAGCAAGGTAGAGACAGGACTAGCAGACAAGAAGACCAATGGAGAGGAGGAGCATAGAGACACCATATGCAGGAGTGAGTGCCAGCAAACAACCATATTCGATTTCAAACCAAAGAATTAAAAAACACAAAAAATAAATAATCAAGTAAAATAGGTAAAATAATAAGAGTATTATAACACTCTTATAATACTATAAGATAATAGGTAAAAATAATAGGTAAAACAACACTCTTGACATAATAAATAAACTTAACTAAAAATAAACTACCAAGTGACATTAAGTGTGAAGATAAAGTCACACTAATTGAAAGGTGAAAACGACAAGGAAGTTGCAAAGAATATATATATATATGTATTTGTATACATACATACATACATACATATACATACAAACATAAAATATAAAGGCAAGAGTCTACTTAGAGACCAATAATTTTAGGAAACATAAGGGGGAATAATAGAGACGGGTAATCTAAAAATCTGTTATATCCAAAAGAGGGGGAAAATAAAAACAAAATAAAAACAATACAATACAATAAATCAAGGCAGGAGGGAAAAAAGGGGGGTGTCAAAATAAATAGATAAATAATTAAATCAACAAATAAATAAATTATATAGCTATCTCATATCGATACCGATTCAAAATATAAAAAATACTGGTTATAATTACATATACTTAAAAAAAACTTAAAACTTAGAAAATAATAACAATAATAATAAAATATATATTTTTCTAAACTAGTTAAGCCAATAAACAAGTAATTTAAAAATAAACAAATAACAATACTAATTAATAATTATAATAATAATTAGCAATAATATTAATAATTAAAAAGGGGGGCAGACAACAGGATGGATAAATATACAACCACAACAAAGCAGAATAAAGCAATGACAACAACGACAGCAACACCAGCTAAAGGATCTGATGCAGGAGATGCAAAAAATGCAAGAAAAAATAGAGGAGAAAATAGAGGAAAATCAAGTGAAGACACAACAAAGTATGGAAAAATTATTTCAGAGTAAAATGAGAAAATTGAGGCAGGAATTAAAAGAGGGCACTGCGACAATTAAAAAAGAGATAGATGGTGCACAAGAAGAAATAAAAGAAATTAAGAAAGGTAGTGTGATCCTGAAGAAAAATCAAGGTAAAATAGAAGCCAAAATAAAGAAAATAGAAGAGACAAATGAGAAATTGGAAAGACAACAGGAACGATGGGCCTCTAAAGAAACGGAGTTCAGCTCAGTTTCAGAAACATCGAGGAAAAAGAAGGTGACGACCTAAGAAGTATAATCAACGAGATCACTGCTGAACTACTGAATATTACCATAGAGGAAATGAATAATGAGATTGACAACCCACAAAGAGTTAACTCAAACTATGCAACAAGGAACAAGGTACCCAGAGACATCGTGAACTTTTGTAGGAAAAGTACCCGTGATGAGATAATTAAATTGAAATCCAAAGAACAAATTACCTATTAAGGTAGCAGGGTAATAATCCTCAAAGAGTTTACCACAACCTCGATGAACAAAAGGAAAAAATACTATTTTCTGACAGCTGAACTTAAAAAACATAAGGTAAAATTCAGATGGGAAAGATCAGAGGAAACTTCAAGGGGGTCGCAACCCGATAAATTGGAAACTAAATGAATTTCTCATAAAATCAGAGAAAGATATAGAGAAGAACAATAAATTAATCAAGGAATTCTTCGAGTTAAATAAGAATAAGGAAACTGAAATGGAAGTGGTCTGGGACGCCAGTAAGGCAGTAATGAGGGGTCATTTCATTAAACAGGGATCTATAAGAAATAGAAAAAGACATGAACAATCAAATCTCTCGAAGAGAATAGAAGAGGGAAACCCTTCTAAAAAACAGACCAGGCGAAAAGAAAATCAAACTCGAACTTGATATTATGAAGAAACAATTCAACTCGACACAACTGGAGCAAATAGCAAAGAATTTAAGATACTTAAAGGTAAAATACTTTGTTAATGCTAATAAAGTGGGGAAACTTTTAGCAAAAAAACGGATGAAAAGAAGGCAACATCAATACGTAACCAGGATAACTAGAGATGGGGAAAAAATTTATACGGATGAGATAAAAAAATCAATTTAGGGATTTTTATATTGACTTATGTAAAAATGATCAGTTAAAAATGGAAGATATAGTGTCATATATAACGGAACACAAATTAGAGAAAATAACAGAAGAACAAAGAGAAACACTAAACAAACAGGTAGATGAAGAAGAGATCAGTCATTAAAAAGCTTCCCATCAATAAGGCCCCAGGCCCAGATGGACTAACTGCTTTATACTATAGAACATTCCAGGAAGAACTAATTCCCCACCTAAAGGAAATAATCAATAATGTTCTAACACACTCAAAGATACCTGAATCTTGGCGAGAAGCGATCATCACATTGATACATAAAGATAAAACAGACGAAAACAATGTTAAAAATTATAAGCCAATATCCCTTCTGAACAATGAATATAAATATTTGCAAGCATTATTGCCAATAGATTAAAGACATTTTTGAACGACACCATAAGAACTGTGTTAAACATAATAGAATACTATGAAACTAACTTTCAAAAAGAAATGGGATTGCTATTTCTGGACGGGGAGAAGGTGTTTGATAGCGTTAATTGGAATTTCCTATTACAAATAGCCAAAGAGAGAGAGATGGGTTTCTATTTTATTAACGCAATATACTCTAGACCAGGGGTCCCCAAACTACGGCCCGCGGGCCACATGCGGCCCATTGAGGGCATTTATCCGGCCCGTGAGGGGCTCAGTGTGGTGCAACCTCCCTTTCCTAGCTGCACAAGGGGCAGCACAAGCCAGGGAAGCTGCACCATGCAGCCTGGCTTGCGTGAAGCCCTTTGCCCCTTCCCAGGCCCCATCCCCTCGCCTGCAAGCAATGGAAGTGGCGAGGGGTTTTACGCGATGCCATGCCATGCGGTGCAGCTCACCTGGTTTGTGCTGCCCCTTGTGCGAGCCAGAAAAGGGAGGCTGCACCACGTGGAGGGGCTGAGGGAGAAAAGGAAAGGGCCCAACCCTGGGAATTGTGGGAGTTAAAGTCCAAAACACCCGGAAGGTCCAACTTTGCCCATGCATCCGCTTGAGTGCAAAACTCCCTTTTGCCCTCCTCCAAAATGGCCACGGCGGCTTCCTCTCACGATAACGGGCGAGACTTGGGAGTCCTGGGGATTCTCCAGCACGTGGAGGTTGTGCTTGGCTTTGCTTCGCGCCTGGGGATTTTTTCCCCCAGCTGCTTCATTTGGAAGCCATGCAGAGGCAGGGAGGGATGGAGGGCCCCTCACTCCCTGGATCCGGTAAGGGGATGGAGTCCTTCTGATTTTCGTGGTGGAGGGGTTTAAAAAAATACATACAAGCTGACCATCTGCTTTCCTTTCACCTTCTGGGCTGAAGATGAGTCATTTCAGCGCTTCCGTTTTGCAAAGTCTCAATGATTTTTTTAAAAAAGTGAAAAAAAAGAGTCATCAGAAGAGGGGGGGGGGGGGGAGAGAGAGAGAACGTTGGTGTCCCCAATTTCATTGTTGGAGTTCAGAGTGCTCTTGGAGGAGAAATTTTACATCCCAGCACCTCCCAAATGCCAAAGTCTATTTTCCTCAAGCCTCTCCAGTATTTATTGTTGGTCATGGGAGTTCTGTATGCCAAGTTTGGTTTAATTTCATTGTTGGAATTCAGAATGCTCTTGGTTGGAGGAGAAATTATACATCCCAGTACCTCCCAAATGCCAAGGCCTAAAACAAGACTTCGTGTCACAAGACACGACCTGGGACACAGTAATGAAAAAAGAAAAGAAATTAATAAGAATATTATATCAAAAATTACTGGAAAGGGACACTGAGACCGAATTAGTAAAAGATAACATGGTAAAATGGGCAGTAGACTTCGGTCACAACGTATTGCTTAAAGATTGGGAAAATATATGGAGGAAAAAAATAAAATATTCCAAATCGACAAGCGTAACTGAGAATTGGCAAAAAAAATGTTCTATCACTGGCACCTAACCCCACACAACTGGCCAAATTTTACAAAGGCGCAAGTAACAGCTGCTGGAAGTGCAAAGCCCAACCCGGCTCCTATTACCACGTATGGTAGCAATGTAGAAGAATTAAGAACTTCTGGAAAGAGATACACTCACATGTACAGAGAATACTTCAGATTAAAATGGAGATGAAGCTGGAGTATTATTTATTACATTTATTAGATTTCGATCTGGGGTTAAACAACGATAAGTTACTATATTATTTGTCCGCGGCGGCAAGAACTGTTTTAGCTAGAAAGTGGAAATCTAAAGATCCCCCTTCACTAGAATCTTGGATCCTAAAGATTAGGGAATACATGGAATTGGATAACCTAGCGAATATGGTTTATGGAAAGAGTAAGAAGGAAATGATCGACTGGTCACTGTTAAGGAAATACCTCGAAGAAAAGAAAAATATCCAGATTTGACTAAAGAAAAAAAAAGGAAGGTGTGGAAAAATTATTGTAAGAATTAAGGAAGCAAGTACTTTGATGTTATTAACCCTGTGGACTATACTGGAAGTCAACCAATTTTACTAACTTGTTATGGTTAATTTGTTTTTCACTTCGTTTCCCTATCCCCCCCCCCCCCCCGCCGCCTTAGATAACTTCAAAAATGAAATTGTATTTCTTTTCTCTTCCCTCTGTATTGAATGTTATAACTATGGAAAATTTGCACAATAAAGATGATTAATTAAAAAAAACCAATGAATGCAAGAAAGCTTTTGACAATACAATGCAGTAATAGTTTGCACCAAAAATATATTCCTTATCTCTGTCACTGTAGCAGGTGATCTAGATTTGAAAACAACCTGAAACACAGAGAAAGCCCAATGAAGATTATGAATGGGGGAAGTACTCAAAGAGCATTTTGGCTCAAGGCCCTGACCTTACTAAGGATTTCCGGATTCAAAAGTATAGAATCATAGAATCACTGAGTTAGAAGAAACCTCGTGGGTCAGCCAGTCCAACCCCCTGCCAAGAAGAAGGAAAATCATATTCAAAGCACCACCGACAGATGGCCATCCAGCCTCTGCTTAAAAACCTCCAAGGAGCCTCCATCACACTTCAGGGCAGAGAGTTGTAAGGCAATGTTTGAGGGTATAGGTTCATACATTTATCACGATGACATAAAACACAAGGATTGTATGGGAATGATGGGATTCATCTTTCAGAGCTAGGCATTACAGTTTCTACTGGATTTACAAAAAGCTATTAGAGCAATTATAGAGGATTTGGTGGGGGTTAGGAACAAAACAGACATTTGACCCTAATCTGTGGCGGAAGACAATAAGGAATCAACATCTTAGGTGTACACCCAAGGCACTTCATTTGTGTGTAGGCCAGATACCTTCACCTAGTGTTCAAACAACCCAGGGGGAACAGAAATGGCCTAGGAACAGGAGATTATGACCTGAATCAATCATTTGGAGCAGAACTCTACAGCATGTGTTCCTTTAAAGGATGGCAATCAATCCCCACCCCATGCAGCTGGGGTGTGTGTGTGTGTGTGTGTGGAGTGGCTTTGCCACCTCCCTCCTGAAGGGAGAAAGCAAAATAGATCTAATTTCAGGGGGTGGGGCTATGCTGATAGCAGCCCACCTCTTGGTTATTAAATTTGCAGGAAGATGTTGACCGATCCAGTCACCACAAACAGTATAAAATCTGGTTGACTCTGGGGCCAGGTAGGAATTTTTCCTCTATGCTCTAGGAGGGTTTTTCGCCTACCCTATACTGTTGTAAATTACAAATTGGGATGTATGGTTGCTTAAAAAGGCTATAACAGAAAGCAGTAAGGGATTGACATCTTTAGTGTACACCCAAGGCGACATCCAGTCTGCTTCAATTATATACCCAGCTTGAGCAGTGAGCAACATTGTTTTAGGAACATTGGCTGTTTACTCGCAATGTTTGTATTGCTTATGCTGCCTCTTACTCTTTGTAGCTCAGACTTTAATAAATTTCCCTTTCAAAATGGTTTTTACAAGGAAAAACTACAGGGAGAAAGCCTTACCTTTGCACAGCCCAATATAAACATGGCTAAGAAGCCACAGCTGGCCAAGGCAGCTGGGGAAGGAGAGTCTCGCATTGACTTCTGTTCAGTTGAAGAGATACAGCCAAGCAAAAATGACTGATTTCTTTCCCCCTTTTACCCTACGGAAAAGAGCCAAAATACTCATTTAGTAGTTGCTAAGGTGGCCCCAAAAGAAAGGGAAGCAAATATGTTTATGTTTGCAGAAGACTTGTGGAACTGGCCAACTAACACTAGAGGGCTATTACAGAAGGAGAGCAATACTATGAGCTCCAGGACTGTAAGGAGTCTAGCCGAGGAACTGGCACAAGCTGAGCCAGAAAGCCTTGGGTTTGCAGATACACAAATCAAGGGCACGATCCCATTGCCAGGAAAATTTTTCCAATAGGTAACATTTTTAATAAAGTTGTTCATAGTTGAACCCATACTTGTGTTTGTCTCCTTATTTTGGTGGGTTGGACAACTCAAAAACCAAGATTTTAACCGACAATGAAATTACTGCCGCAAGAGACAATGTAAAGCAGTGGTCCTCAACCTGTGGGTCCCCAGATGTTTTGGCCTTCAACTCCCAGAAATCCTAACAGCTGGTAAACTGGTTGGGATTTCTGGGAGTTGTAGGCCAAAACACCTGGGGACCCACAGGTTGAGAACCACTGATGTAAAGGATGCCACCGAAGTAAAAACCAAGTCCCTTCCTGTTCTGTGTTACTCCCTTCTCTTTCCCACTCAAACTGAGGGCATGATGGATGTTGAACAGACAAAACAGACAAAAACAGAACGAGAATCAATGGGGACAACACCAATAGACTTAAACAACTGATGACATTCATTAATGAGGAGAATAAGAAGTTTATGCAGTTAAACCAGATGTTTGAAAAAGAAAGAAAACGAGAAGGAACGGGAGAGCCAAGAAAGCAAAGTGGATGCTCAAAAAATGAAATTAGATATCCAAAACATGTTTAAGGAAATGAAGAACCAAACGGATTTGGAGAGGAAAAGTTCAGATTACAATCTCCTTAACTTACAAAAAAAAATTCAAGATATACAAAGATATGCATTTATCCTATCAATAAAATTAGATGTTGTAAAAACCAAAGTTGATCCAGGAACATGACAACAAACTCCCAGATATAGAAAAAAAATGTGTATTTGGCAAGGCAATCAGAGAAAAAAATAATCTGATTATTAAAAATATGTCAGGTGTAAAAGGAAACAGGATGATTTGAAAACAGATTCTGAAATGGCTTCAAAAAGTATCACCCTCCCTGAACTGGGTGGAAACAGACAGAGTTGCTAATTGTCTTCCAGCGGGAAGAGATAAAATGCCAGCATTAACAAGCCACTTTTAAGGAATATGAAAAATTTAAATGCAGAGAAATACATCTGGATTTACATGCATCCACCCTGGCTGAGTACATAAAAGCGAACAGAATACCCAGAGGTTTGCAGCTATTGAAACCTCCTGGGATGTTTACTGAGACAAATTATTTAACCAGAAATAGGCAGCCATTTTCAATAAAGGTGCTCATGATTTAATGCTTTTATTGATTGCTCAATCCAGTGAAGAAATAGAGGCAGTTAGGAGCCAATCTCAATCATTACTAGAGACATTTAATGTGAAGGATCACTATAAAGCTGATTTAGAAGCCTTGTCAAATAAACTTAAATATTTTTCACAGCAATGTAAAACTTTTAAACTAATTTAAGATGAAAATGATCCCAAAAATAAGAGTTTATTGCTAGTTATATACCAATATTCATAAACCTCAAAAACAGGTCAATTTCAATGACAACACATCAGAGAATGATTCCACCTCTTTTTCTGATGGCTCCTCTAACAGTGCCTTAACCTTTGAAAGGGATAGCACCCCTATGCCCAGATGCACCAGTTGAGATAGAAATTAATCCAAGAGGTACTTTCAGGGGGCTCCCAATTAGAAACAGAAGACTTGATAGTCAATCTATCAAACAGATTATTGTCCACACTAGAAAGATCTATAATCAATAAGGGCTTATCATTTGTTCCCACAATCAAAATTAATCCATTTAGGACTTGCACTGAATTGGCCACACATTAAACACTAATACAACCACTTTCAAACCTCGTAGTACTTTTGTTCCACTCACTGATCATGTTGGCATCACAGCTTTAGAAATAATGGTCAGTGATGAAATTTACTTGAAATGCATTCCTAAGACAAATTTTGAGCCAACTTTTCTAGGGCAGAGTGTCGAACTCCTAAAGAACCAGCCAATGATAAGGACATTGTATGGAAACCAGCTGATAAAGGGGTAACTACTGTTGTAATGAACAACAACAAAAAAGACTATATGAAGGAGGTATATAGACAACTCTCAGTCCAAGGTCATTATTATCCAGTAGATAGAGACCCCACCAAACACATTCAATCCATTATCAGGTCCACAATCCTGGAAGGACTATGTTTAGGATATATCAATGAAAAAGAAAAAAAAGCTTTTTAATGACCCCACATACTGGGCATTTCAGCAGGACACCTGGATAGAAAAAAACCCTTAAAAAGCCTCTCCTGTGTTGTACCAATGGAAAAGGCGGGTGAGAAGAAAAATCGCTCCTGCCTCCCCCCCCCCCCCTTTCTAGGATAATCATTTGTACAGCCCAGGAGAAGGCCGAAGAACGGAAAATATAGGCATTGCGAGTTATTTTGCTTTTTAAAAGGGTTTTATCTTCTATCCAGGTGGCCTGCTGGAAAGCCCAGCAGAGCATCTGGACACTCACCCCTGGAAAGTACACTTTCTGGGGTGTGTGTGGACTAGAAACTGGGAACTTGCACATTTTATAAACACGATTCTTCCTGGTTTATCCTGCTGTCTGGAACTGCCCCTAGGGGGGAAAAAACTATTTTGAGTTTGATCAACATTTTTATTATCAAGGAGTTGCTATGGGGAGTGCAACCACTCCGTCCACATCTAACTTCTTTATGAATGATATATCCGGTTCTGGTTATGGCGGTCAGCAGCAGGACGCTGAGCTGCGCCAAATAAATAAATCAATCCGGGGGAATCCAGACGACCCTCCCCCCCACGGCCACCCTCAAACTGAGGAGAGAGAGAGACCGAACAACACGGGCCCTGTAGAGGCCCGATTAACCTGGGGGAGCCGAGGAGCCAAGGAAAAGGAGCCGGGAAGGCGGAGTAAGACAAGGAGCGCCGCCATTCCAACGCGGCCATCCTAACGCGGGCGGTTCCCTTCGCTCCCTATTAAGACCTCAAGCCCCAAATCCTCACCTGGTGAGTGCGGAGACTCCATTTGGGGGATTGCGGGGAGTAGGGCCCGGCTGAGCTGCCGCTGGGGCCGCCGAAGAGGCTCCGTCGCCATTGCGGCCTTGATACTGGGGCATCTGCCGAAGCTTGGTGGCGAAACGCCGGGGAAAGAGGTGGAGCGCCGGGGCCGCCTCCATCTGCAGTCTGCAGGAACGCTCCCTCTTTACAACCGAGCCTCTCGCCGGAGCTGCCCGCCGCTGCTGCTCCTGCTGCTCCATCGCCAGCTGACTGGACCTCGCTGCCCTGGGGCCTCGTGCTGCTGCTCCCTGCCGGGGGGCTGTTTGCTGTGCCTTGGGACGGCTCCGGACTGCTGCCCGTCCCCTCGCTCCACCCGGGGAAGTGAGTTTGGCGGAGTGCTGGGGAGAGGCGGGCCTGGGCTGACCGCCGCGCGAGTTGGGGCCTTTCACAACAGGCCGCGATCGTTGCTTCGGCTGGGCCCCGCTGCCTAGGTGAGCCGCTGCGCCGCCCCATTCATCTGGGCCTTCCCTGGGCGGTCCGCCACCGAGGCCCTTCCCCTAGAGAGCGAGTGGAGGCCTACTGCCGCAGCCGCCGCCGCGAGCGCCGCACTACTCAGGGCTGAGCCTATTAAGGCGTCTGAAGCTGCCGCGAATGCCACCCCAGCTAGGACCTGGTTGCCGGGGCTCCTGAGACTGCCGCCGACGCGAACGCCGCCCCAGCCAAGTCCTCTGCCACCTGGGTCTACGCAGGCTGCTGTGCTGTGAGCGTCTTCCGGCTGGGCCCTCACCATTAGCCCGTTATAGCTGGGCCTCCTCCATCTGGACTGCATAAGACGTTCACCATTGGGCTCAACATTGCTTAACATAGCTGCTCCTTCCAAGTGGGCTTTTCCATCTGTGCCTATCCAGACGCTAGACCTTTACCATCCAGGCCCTGTGAGCGAGCCGTTGCACGGCAAGGGCTATTGGAACTGGGCCCTGGACTACGTGAGCTGGGCCCGGCCACCTGGCCCTCTACCATCTTCTACCAACTGGGCCGCCATTAGCTGGGCGAGCAATGGGTAGATCTCTTTGTGCTGACCCTCTGTGTTGACCGTTTTTGTATAGATCTTCTTGTGCTGTCCTCTCTTGTGCTGACCGATATCGTGATAGACCAATTGTGCTGACCACCGCCGTGTTGACCATCTCCGGAAGATTAAAGACTCATCCGCTTTTTACATCAGCCGTCCATAGATTACACCTTGAATCATAATAACTTAACTTCTTAATAGTGTGTTTACATATTACCAACATAGTACGTTCCTTGTTTACCGTTTGCTGCTAATCTGATATTAAGAACACAATATAGCACTTTAAGGCTCCTGCCTATTGCTGCCAAACTGTACTAGCGCTACGCCCCTTCCCCACTCCTCTATGCCGCACTTTAGTTAGCGCTGAGAGCCAGATTCAGGTATCTGTCGCACTTTAAGATCCTTGCACTTTATAGTGTGTTGCTGACTGTGTTGCACTTTAAGACTCCTGCACTTTACGAACTGTCTATTTGTCGTGGCTGAAACGCTTATTACCATCTGACTATCGTTATCCATGTGGTTCCCCATCCCCCTTTTTGTATTGTCCCTGTTATTAGTGACCAGTGGAAGGGGCAAGGGAGGAAGTGGGCTGGAGCCTGTGAACAATGAGGCGGGGAGGGGGGGGGGAAGGGAAGCAAGGGAGTTGGCAAGGGCCAACAAACGAAACAACTAGCGAAACAGAAACTAAGACCTTGGTTTTGGACTGCGGCATGGAGGAGGGGAGGTGTTCCACTAGCCGAGGGGCCCCTATAGAGGTCGTGGTGGGGAGGGGGAGATGCGGAAAAAGGAGACCTCAAATTCGGCCAATTCGGACCGCTTTTCCATATTAACAATCCCAAATCGGTCTCCTAAGGTAAATTGGTGTAACCAGGTGAGCGGGCCCTCTGGATTGAAGGTGGTGCTGTTGAACGCCAGATCTGTCAACGGAAAAACGACCTTTATCCAGGATTTAATCCTGGATGAGCGGGCAGATCTGGCGTGCATCACGGAGACCTGGCTGGATGAAGCTGGAGGCGTAAATCTTACCCAGCTTTGTCCTCCAGGCTTCTCCGTACAGCACCAACCGAGATCCGGAGGACGGGGAGGCGGGGTCGCAGTGGTCTATAGAGATTCCATCCATCTGACCAGGAGTCCCATCCTGCAGACCACAAACTTTGAATGCGTCCACCTGAGGGTGGGTGACTGGGACAGAATAGGGATTCTGCTAGTGTACCGTCCACCTCGCTGCACTACAGTCTCCCTACCTGAGCTAGCGGGGGTGGTCTCGAGCCTGGCGTTGGAGTCTCAACGGCTTCTTGTGCTGGGGGACTTCAATATCCATGCCGAGGCGACCCTCACAGGAGCGGCTCAGGACTTCATGTCTGCCATGGCAACCATGGGGCTGTCCCAACAAATATCTGGCCCCACCCACTGTGCTGGACATACATTGGACTTGGTTTTCTGCCAGGGATGGGAACAGGGTGGCGGTGTGGAGGAGTTGTCCATCTCTCCGTTGCCATGGACCGACCACTTCCTGATCAGATTTAGGCTCACTGCGCCCCCTAACCTCCGCAAAGGTGGAGGACCCATTAAGATGGTCCGCCCCAGGAGGCTTATGGATCCGAATGGATTCCTGATGGCTCTTGGGGACTTTCCCGCCACCTCGGTAGGTGATCACGTCGAGGCCTTGGTCGCTCTCTGGAATGGGGAGATGACCAGGGCAATTGACATGATCGCTCCGGAACGTCCCCTCTCAAGTAGCCGAGCTGAACCGGCTCCTTGGTTTACTGAGGAGCTGGCAGTGATGAAGCGAAGGAAGAGGGAACTAGAGAGCGTGTGGCGTTCGGACCCAAACGAGTCAAATCGAGCACGGTTTGTGTCCTTTCTAAGGGCATATGCCACGGCAATAAAAGCCGCAAAGAAAACTTTCTTTGCGGCTACTATTGCGTCTGCAAAGAACCGTCCGGCGGAGTTGTTTCGGATTGTCAGAGGTCTTTTAACTCCCGCCACCTCAGGCGGGAGCCCTGACAATTCGGTCACGCGCTGTGAAGCATTTGCTCGGTTCTTCGCAGACAAAGTCGCCTTGATCCGTTCTGGGCTGGACGCCATGTTAAATGCAGTCTCTGAGGATGTGACACGAGCACCTGCTTGTCCTATTTTGATGGATTCTTTTCAGTTTGTGAAGCCCGAGGATGTGGACAAGGTACTTGGAGGAATGAGGCCCACCACGTCCATCCTGGCTTCTGAAGGAGGCCAGAGGGGGATTGGCTGAGTGGGTAACGGTGGTGGTTAATGCCTCCCTTCGGGAAGGCAAGATTCCAGCGAGCCTAAAACAGGCTATTATAAAACCGCTGTTGAAGAAACCATAATTGGACCCCACCAAATTTGACAACTTTCGGCCTGTTTCCAATCTCCCCTTTTTGGGCAAAGTCATGGAAAGCGTGGTGGCCTCACAACTCCAGGTATTCTTGAGAGACACGGATTATCTGGATTCGGCACAGCCTGGTTTCAGACCGGGACATGGAACCGAGACGGTCTTGGTCGCCTTAGTGGATGATCTGCGCCGGGAGCTAGACAGGGGGAGTGTGTCCCTGTTGGTGCTCCTGGACCTCTCAGCGGCCTTCGATACCGTCGACCACGGTATCCTTCTGGGGCGCCTTGCGGAAATGGGTCTTGGGGGCACTGCTCTGCAGTGGCTCCAGTCATTTCTGGAGGGCCGCACCCAGAAGGTGTTATTGGGGGACTCCTGTTCAACACCACAGCCTTTGACCTGTGGGGTTCCACAGGGCTCTATATTGTCCCCCATGCTGTTTAATATCTACATGAAGCCGCTGGGTGAGATCATCTGGAGTTTCGGGGTGCGGTGTCATCTGTACGCAGATGATGTCCAACTCTGTCACTCCTTTCCACCTGCTACTAAGGAGGCTGTCGAGGTCCTGAACCGGTGCCTGGCCGCTGTAATGGTCTGGATGAGGGCGAACAAACTGAAATTAAATCCAGACAAGACAGAGGTACTCCTGGTCAGTCGCAAGGCCGAGCAGGGTATAGGGTTACAGCCTGTGCTGGATGGGGTCGCACTCCCCTTGAAGGCGCAGGTTCGCAGCTTGGGTGTGATCCTGGACTCATCGTTGAGCCTGGATCCCCAGGTTTCAGCGGTGACCAGGGGAGCATTTGCACAGCTTAGGCTCGTGCGCCAGCTGCGCCCGTACCTTGGGAAGTCTGACTTCGCCACGGTGGTACACGCTCTGGTCACATCCCGCCTTGACTACTGCAACGCTCTCTACGTGGGGCTGCCCTTGAAGACGGCCCGGAAGCTACAGCTAGTCCAGCGCGCGGCAGCCATGTTACTAACACGAGCAGGACGCAGGGAGCATACAACGCCCTTGTTGTTCCAGCTCCACTGGCTGCCGATCTGCTACCGGGCCCAATTTAAGGTGCTGGTGTTATCCTACAAAGCCCTAAACGGTTCCGGCCCAAAATACCTTTCGGACCGCATCTCGGCCTATGAGCCCACGAGGGCCTTGACATCGTCTGGGGAGGCCCTTCTCTCGATCCTGCCTGCCTCACAGGTACGTCTGGCGGGGACAAGAGAGAGGGCCTTCTCGGTGGTGGCCCCCCGGCTGTGGAACGCCCTCCCTGTTGACATCAGACAGGCGCCCTCCCTTATGTCCTTCCGTAAGAGCCTGAAGACATGGCTATTCGAGAAGGCATTCAATTAAGTGCTACAGTAACTGGAAATGACAACTGGAACGGAATATGACTACGAGACTGATTATGATTCTACTATAAGACGAAGCGGATTATTTTAGTGTAATTAGATGTTTGTGTAGTAGTGATATGTTGTTTTTCTGTCATGTTGGCTCATTGTAAATTGTCTTTTATATGTTGTACACCGCCGCGAGTCGCCCCAGGGCTGAGAGCGGCGGTTAATAAATGCAGCAAATAAATAAATAAATGATTTGGAGGTAAAATTCATTTTGAATCATACACAAAAATCTGTTATTGACCATATGGTTAAGTACTGCAGATTTATAGGTGATATTTTTGCGATTATGAAAGATCATCAAACAGCACAGTAACTTTTAACATGGGGCAGTTTTATCCATTTCCAGTTCAAATTCACAGGCCACATTGATCCAAGCAGTTTAGCATATCTGGAAATAATGGTCATTAAAGAATGTAATGTACATTAATGAATACAACTACAACAGACTAAAAGTCAGGAACTATCAAAAACCTTCCAATAGAAATGCACTCTTACATTATAGTTACTATAGTTTACACCTTTAAAAAACCAAGGTGCCTGGTTAGAGACGACTGAAGATTATGGTAAAGTGTTGGGCCTAAAAATAAACAAAGATCTTAACAAAAAACATCCAACAAAAGCATCAAGTCAAACTTCAAGAAAAAACTGGAATTAAAATTACAAAAAAAGTTAAATACCTAGGTATTATTTTAATATCCAAAAACTCACAACTTATGTAAAACAACTATGAAACCAAATGGAAAGAGATTTTAAAAGATCTAGGAAATTGGAGATACTTGTTGAAAGTTTTATAAAGTTTACAAAATTAGATGGTTCATTGAATGTCTTTAGTTTAGTTAATGGGTTTGTACCTTTAACTGTTAGAATTCTTATAATTTAAGTCTTGTCAATAGTTTTCCTCTCCCCATGAAATGGGGAGAGGAAAACAATTTGTCTGCCTCCCACGAGGGAGGGTTGGGTTCCAGTGGAACCCTCCAGAAGTCTAGGAGGCGTGGCCTGCTTATGCGGGCCAGCCCCCAGTCAGGCTCATTCTGCGCCTGATTGCTGGAGAAGGAGGTCGCAGACCGTCGACGAAGGAAGATTCCGTTGCACAGGATGCCTCCAAAGAAGAATGTGGGCGGCCGTAAGGGAAAGGGACCTGCCAAGAAGACTCCGGCGAAACGCCCTCCACCTCCTCCCGGTCATCATCGGAGGATGAGGGCATTTCAGCCGAGGACCTCGATGCCTTAATGGCTCAGATGGATAAGTTTGAAAGGGAAAGGGGGCTGCCAGTGCAGGATGCCGGGCCATGCCCGGCTCGCCATGCTAGCAGACAATTAATATTTAAAAATTTACTTTCCCGCATGTCCTTCCTAGAAGCTGATCGAAGACCGGTGGGACAAGAGGGAGTTTGGGCTGGAAACCGGAGTCTAATCAGATGCAAGAAGGACCCCCAGCTGCACCTCAGCCTCAAGCAGTGGCTTACCCTGCGTTACCAGCTTGTGTGGTGCCATTACCTACGCCCAAGCCAGCTGACCCTGTGCCACCAGCGCGTCCGGCTCCACCAGTGGCGCCCAAGCCGGCGATGTCGAGTGATGCCTCCTCTCAGCCTGTGGACTCACCACGTCCACAGGTACCAACACCACACTGGTTTGGCCCTGGGGCCAGAATCAAGCACACGACACGTCACTTAGTCACGCAGAATCTGACACTTTCTACATCAGGGGTTTTGGCCCCTAGGGCCATTTCCCAAGAATCGACTGTGTCCCCAGTGTCTCTCGAAACAGCTAGAACAGGGGACGCTAACCGGTTTTGGGGAACTGACAAATGGTCGTTGCCAATAATTTCCACGGCAGCCTCAGCTTCATTGGGCGCACACTTGTCCCAAAAAACCATTGACAAGATCCTTAGGAATGAATACATAGGTATTTTTTCCTTGTACTTTAGAGATTTGGAAAAGAAGGAAAAAGAGGACTTGGACGAGGAAAAGAAGGAAAAATTAACGCATCATTAATTACTGAAGCGCACCCTTATAGGGCCAAGTCCCTATTCAAATACCAAAATATAATATATGGGGCTCATGTTAACTATTCTGGACATGCGTGGCTGGATTATGATAAACGCTTTCGAGCGGAGGCCGCTACGATGCCCAATAAATGTTGGGACCTTATCGATGGTCAGCTATGGATGGAGGTTATGAATACAACCAGATAAGTATCTGCTGAGAAGGCCGATAGTGGCCAAACCATCCAGAACACTAGAATGAGTCAGTCCTTTTGCCAGGGAGTCCCAGCACAACAATCACAAAGACAGAGGCCAATGTGCTGGGAATATGCGGCTCAGGGAGCCTGCTCCCACAAGAACTGCAGATTTCAGCACGCCTGCACAATATGCCAGGGCAACTACGCAGCCAAGAACTGTTATAAAGGAAAGCCTGCAGGGGCTAATCCCAGAGGAACCCAATTCAATAGGAGGAACACAGCCCAAACAAAAGTTCCAAAAGGGCCCCAGTCCAATTAAACTGGGACCCCTTAGTCAATGGTTGAAAATTTACCCTGACAGAGCCACAGCAAATTATCTGCTTCGCGGCTTCACGGACGGCTTTCGAATTCCAGCCCAAGGTCCATGTCCCCCGTGTTTGTCTCCCAGTTTGAAATCAGTTTTCGGCATGGAAACGGTGGTTAAGCAAAAGATAGATAAGGAGGTAAGGGAGGGCAGGGTCCTTGGCCCGTTTTCTGCGCCACCCACACCTCAGTTTAGGTTTTTCCCGTTGGTAATAGTGCCCAAAAAGGCCGTCGGTGAGTATCGCCTCATTCACAATTTGTCCTACCCCAGAGGTGGTTCTGTGAATGACGCCACACCCGATGAGCAGTGTTCGGTGCAGTACACATCCTTTGACGCTGCAGTTCGATTACTCAGGCGTTATGGGCCGGGAGCGGAGTTGGCAAAGTGTGATATTAAATCGGCCTTTAGGCTGCTCCCGGTTCATCCGTCAGACTTTGAGTTATTAGGTTTTCAATTTCAGGGGCTCTTCTACATGACCGAGCCCTGCACATGGGATGTTTAGTGTCCTGCACTGCTTTTGAAAGATTTAGCACTTTTCTTGAATGGGCCATAAAAGCCAGGCCTCAGGGGTGTGATACGCTATCTCGACGATTTCCTTTTCGTTGGAAGGAGTGGGTCGGGAGACTGCATTACCCTTTTATGTTCTTTTCAGCAACTTGCACAATCCCTTGGGGTGCCGCTGGCTGAGGAGAAAACGGAAGGTCCACATACGGTTTTGAGTTTTTTGGGGATAAAATTGGACACAGTTAACCAATACTCCAGGCTGCCGTTAGCCAAAGTAACAGACTTGACAGATAGGCTAGAGCAGTTTTTGGCTCGACATAAGGCCACCTTACGCGAGTTTCAACAAATAATTGGCCATTTGAATTTTGCATGTAAGGTTGTGGCACCGGGCAGGGCCTGCCTCTGTAGACTTTGTGATGCCATTTCTGGCGTAACGATGCCTCACCATCACGTAAGGATAACTCAAAATATTAAGTCAGATTTGTTCATTTGGTTCCAATTCCTTCGCCAATTTAATGGAATTTCGTTTTGGCGGCGGGAGCTAATGGTTAAGGATGCCCTACAAGTTTCATCAGATGCCTCAGGCGCCATAGGATTTGGAGTTTATTTTGAAGGGCACTCGTGTGCCGAAAGTTGGCATAGTTGGGGCATGACATCGGACTTAACATTTTGGAGTTTTTTCCCATTTTGGTGACAGTTACCCTTTGGGCTGACAAGTTTGCCAATTCTACGGTCCATTTTTGGTGTGACAATATGGCCACCGTACAGGTCATTAACACCCTTACATCAAAATCACGCAGGGTAATGGGCACCATGCGACAATTTGTTTTACACTGCTTAAAATTTAACATCTTGTTTCGTGCATTCCACATAGCGAGCCTTAATAATTCCTTGGCTGATGCTCTGTCTCGCATGCAGATGGAGTGCTTCAGACTGCTCGCGCCCGCCGCGGACGTCCATCCAGAGCGTATGCCAGACCATCTTTGGCAGGCTGGAGTGACGAAACAACAATGGGTATGAAAATGGCTTTAGCACCTAGTTCTAGGAGATCTTATGTCAGGGCTGTCCAGGAGTTTTTAGATTTTAGACAATATTATAATTTGCCCAAGGCCATGCCGGTTCCTTATGAACACATAGCCCAGTTTTGCGTTTACTACAGGAGGAAAGGATTAGCCCCGCAATCCATTAGGTCAAAGTTGTCAGCGCTCGCATATTGGTTTAAGGCCCAGGGCCTTAGTGATCCCACTGATGACTTTCGCATTCACAAAATTTTAGCAGGATGGTCCTGGCAGCACGGGCGTCCCAGGGACGAGCGGCAGCCTTTAACACCTAGGATTCTTAAGGGCCTTAAACAATTATGGCCCCGACTTTGCACATCAGCTTACGAGAAGGCTTTATTTCATGCAGCGGCGTTGACTGCATTTTTTGCAGCTCTTTGGGTGAGTGAATTGCTGGCATTATCCAAGTCCTCACACCGAGCCCTGCTTGTTTCCGATGCCAAGGTGTTCCAAGATAGATTGGAGATCAAGCTTAGTTTCAAAAACGGACCAAGGGTCGAAGGGCCAGGTGATTAGTCTGTTAAGATGTGGGGATGAAAATCTGTGTCCAGTTTTAGCGATGTTGCAATTTACAGCACTCAGGGGCACGACGGGGAGTTATCTTTTTTGTCATCAGGATGGAACACCACTGACCAAATACCAGTTTTGGACAATTACAGCCAAAGCGCTTGACCTCCTGGGTGTGGGACACCTTAAATTTGGTACGCACTCATTTCAGATAGGGGTGGCCTCATCAGCAGCCGCAAAGGGTTACGGGGATGAGGAAATCAAAGCCTTAGGTAGATGGAGGTCCAGCGCATTTAAAAGTTAGATACGTTCGGTTTCATAGTTTATTGTTATCATTGCAGGTTGGGCTGGCGCATAGATTGAGGGTCCTGGTGTGCGGACACAGTTTTGTCTACTGGGCAGGAAGGGAGGTCCACAGGACTGCCTATGGCCAGCATTTGGGTCTCACCTCCATTGCAACCGTGGAATTGAGAGATGAAAGAGGCCTGCGTTGGGATGGTTTGTGCCCCTTGGTTGGGGCGGTTTGTGCCTGTTTGATTCCAGGAGCTGGCCACCTCCTGATGTGTTAGTTATCCACCTCAGTGGTAACGATTTGGGCGTATTGACAGGAAA
The DNA here is from genome assembly GCF_037176765.1 of Anolis sagrei. Lineage (NCBI taxonomy): Eukaryota > Metazoa > Chordata > Lepidosauria > Squamata > Anolidae > Anolis > Anolis sagrei. The sequence goes on along the minus strand of NC_090025.1, from coordinate 130,369,636 downwards.
GGCACTCTTTTTACAAGCACGCGCAGACATCTATAAGATTTGGCGGGCATGGCCGTGTTCACATCGCCGTGTTCACATTGCAGGTGGTTGGGAGGTGGTGACGTGCGAAGGCTAGAAAGAGCCAGGAAGCAAGTGAACAGGGCCATGCGGATGTTTGTGACCCGAAGAAATGGGTACTTCATAGATCACCCAACCATCACACGGGATAGGGAAATGTTTTATCGGGTTGATGGAATCCATCTCGGAATTGGGCAACCATCAATTATTAGATTTACAGCAAGGTATCCGGGGGGGGGGGGGGGGTTAGAGGAATTGGTGGGGGCGAAATAGACATTTGCCCCCAATCCGTGGCGGAAAATAGTTAGGGAAATCCTTTAGTTGGTGTGCACCTAAGGCACCCCCTTAAGGGGTGATAGGCCATTAAGTTAAACACTCACCTGTAAGTTTAGTTTAAGGGTGAAGTGAAGTTAAATGGCCTTGAAATGGAAGGAGTCTGGTTGCAAGAACATTGGGAGAGACTCCTCACTCATTTCCCTTAAGGGTGGTCCGGGTTTAATTGCCAGGAAACCCAGGTGCTTCGCCCAAAAAGTCTTATTTGGAATCGGGTAGTGATCCTACCTGGGCTTGGATACACCAGTTCCTGACACCCTTAAGTTAGGTTAAGAATTTAAATAGGTAACGTTCAATAGAAGTTGCCCAATTTGAACCCAAATATTTGGTTGTGTGTCTTTTTATTCTCGTGTCTCTTTATTTCGGGGATTGGCGGACAGTTAGATACAGGTGGAGCTCATTACTTTTGTCCTTATATTCTGCATCTACCTGTATTCTCTGGTCTCTGGGTGTTTTTTTTTTTTTTGTTTCTGCATTGGAACTGTAATAAAGTAAGCTTCTCATGACCATATTACTTTGGGATATGCTTCTGCTGTAGCATTATTTTTATTATGATATTTTGCAATATGAATATCATAACTCTGCTGACAATACTTAAAACTTATCACTACTAGGAAGAATTGCAGCTATAAAGATGAATATCTTTCCCAAAATGCTATATCTATTCCAAAATTTGCTGATAATCAGAAATTATCAAATCTTCAAAACATGGAATAAAGATTTGACAAAGTTTATTTGGATGGGGGAAAACCAAGAATAAAGTTGATGAACTTAATGGATGATAAGAAAAGAGGATTTGGATTGGATTACCAGATTTAAGAATTTATTACGAAGCAGCAGGCCTGACATGGATAAAAGATTGGGCCTCCCTTAAAAAATTGAAATATTAAATCTAGAAGAATTCGATTTAAGAGCTGGATAGCATGCCTATTTATGGTATATCAAGAAAAAAACCAGAAAAACTTTGGAAATCACTTCATCAGATCAGCTCTCATAAAAATTTGGGAAAAGTATAGAGAAAGAGTCTACACCAAAAACACTGAAATGGATATCTCCACAAGAAGCGGACCAAAGAAGAGACTGCTCAAGAAAATTGGTTAACATATAAAGACACAAGATAAGGAGCACATAATGAAAACACAAAAGGAGCTAGGTACCCTAGACAAAGGAATATCTTGGTTCCAATATAGACAAATCAGAGAATACTATGTGAAATACAAAAAAAAGGGGATTTATGGATAAAGAAACTTTTTGGGATATGATCTTGAATTCAGAAAACAAGACAATAACAAAAATATATAAAAGTTATTAGAATGGGCTACAGAAATGGAGTTAATCAAAGACTGTATGGTTAAGTGGGCAGCAAACACTGGACATGCAATACAATTAGAAGATTGGGACAAAATTTGGAACAAAAAATGAAATACACATATGCATTTGATTTAAAAGAAAATTGGCTAAAAATGATGTACAGATGGTACATCACTCCACAGAAATTGGCAAAATGTTATCCAAACACCAATGATAAATGTTCAAAGTGTGATCCTTCTATCACATGTGATGGACTTGTAAAATTGCTAAATCATATTGGAAGAATATTTATGAAAAAATAGAAAAGATGTTGGACATAAAGCTGGAACTTAAACCAGAATATTTTCTTTTAGGAATGATAGACCGCATCTCCATATATGAACCCACATGATCCCTTCGATCATCTGGAGAGGCCCTGCTCACAATCCCACCTGCGTCGTAAGCGCGTTTGGTGAGGACGAGGGACATGGCCTTCTCTGTGGTGGCCCCCCGACTCTGGAACTCTCTCCCCAAGGATATCAGACAAGCCCCAACATTGGCAGTCTTTAGGAAGAGCCTGAAGACCTGGCTTTTCCAGTGTGCCTTTCCAGAATAGGAACTCCTAGCATCATGTCCCAAATGCAATTTGTTAGAGATTTAGGATTGTCTGCACATTACACCTTCCTCCAAAACCCTCTACATTTCACCTGTCATGTCCAGCACTTTTTAAATTTTGTCCATTACATTTGGCCCGGCCTTAGGTTTTAAATGCATCATACTGTCATGTTTGTAGTGTTTTATTGTTTTCCTTGATGTTTTATTATTTGCTTTATGAGTTTTACTGTTGTATTTGTTATGCTGTTGTTTTGTTGTGGCCTTGGCCTTTGTAAGCTGCATCGAGTCCTTCGGGAGATGTTAGCAGGGTATAAATAAAGATAATAATAATAATAATAATAATAATAATAATAATAATAATAGACTTTGAAATGGACTTAGACAAGGATACATTCTATAATTATCTAGTGACGGCGGCAAAAATCAACTGTGCCAGACTATGGAGAATGAAAAAAATACCATCTCAAGAAGATTGGTTAATGAAAATTTTAGACATTATGAATATGGACAAATTAACCCAATGGATGAGCATAAAGCAGAATATCAAAACGTCCAAGGTAGATTGGACACCAATAAAGAATTTCATGATACAAGGAAACCTGAAATGGATAATAGATGCAAGATAAAGTTAAATAAGAATTGCTGTTAAGAGAGACTATGGAAAGAAGCTCGCCAAACAACTATGAGAGATAAATGATTAAAAAAATAAGGATTTATCCAAGGTGAAGATTGAAAGTCAACCAAGCATCCTACCCAAACCCCAATCCCAAGCCCTGGGGATGTGTGTGTGTTTTTTTTTATCCCTGCTTTTCTCTCTAGTATCTTTTTGGCTCCAGTTCTCTATTTTCCTACTTTTCTATACCAAATATATGTTCCCCCTCTTTTATTGTTATCTGAAAAACTCATACACACACACACACAAGGTGTCATAAGCACAGATGCTAAGAATTAAGCACAAGGAATTGAACTCACTTCTTAACATTTAAAAACGGGATTTTAATGTTCATACTAGGATGTTTTAAATTTATGCCTTATGTTTAATGGTTTTAATTATTGTAAGTTCAGTTATTTGTAGTAATTAGTTATTAAGATTTCTTTGCTGTACTGTAGGTTGGCATTGAATTTTAGACAACAGTATGTTGTAAACTGCCTTGAGTCCTCCCAGGGGCGAGAAAGCAGTATATAAGTACAGTAAACAAATAGTACTGTACCATAAGATTTGGAACATGACGATGGAAACAGTGAAAAATCCATTTAGAAATAAGGTTTATCCAGAACATTTGATCCATAGGGCTAGCACTAAAGTATCAAAAGTCTTGAGAATCACACTATTGGAGGATAGAATTAAACCCAGGGTTAAAAGATTAGTATGGCCTTTTACGTTGACCAATCTATCTAAACATGCCACAAAAACCGTGAAAAAAATATTGGAATTTGCGGAGTGATATACCGGCATGTGATATAAATTCCAAACAATATACTACTAAATTCAATTTAGTGGGCAATTTGGCGTGTCAACATTGCTCCATATGCCCACAATTTGTACAGGCAAAGTTTTTTTAAGAATCAGCACTCCAAATTTGAATAAAAAATAGATCTATTTGCTACCTGTACATCTAAAGGGGTTATTTATTCCATCACATCTTTATGTTAATCAATGTACATTGGCCAGACGGACAGGGAAGTCAAACTTTGAACTATAAAACACATATCAAGTTCAAGGAAGGGAGATTGAATGTTGCAGTTGGCCGCCATTACAGGATCAACAAATCAATTGTTTGTTATATTAAGAAGGAAGAGGGGAATATCAGGTCTACGGCAACAGTGACTTTCAACAAGATGGCGAAAAGGGTTCTTACTCCTCATAATAAGTCGATTGTAAAGATGGAATTTGCATTGGCCTTGTGGATTAAAGATTGTCGTAAGAAAAATATTTCCTTGGATACAAACACCATAAGGACTAAGTCCAAACAACTTTACAATCGCATGGCAGAGAAAATGGAGGACCAAGATGGCAGTGAACAAGTGATGGAAGCTGTACAGAAGTGTTTATAATAATATGCTTATAACTGTATTTATGTTTGCATTGGTTGCCCTAAGGCTGGAGCGGCCTAGCTGTGAGAAATGTGTTACCATGGAAACAAGGCAGAAGAGGAGGTGGGAGGAGCTTAGAGAGTAAAGGTTTTAAAAAAGTGACAGTTTTAGTCAGGGGGAAGACTCTGAGAGAGCAGCAGAGTCAGTTTTTAGACTCTGAGGAGTGAAGAAGTGAAGAGTCAGGTTTTAGTGTTCGTGAATAGTAGAGATTTCTTCAGCTAGGAAGCTGAAGGGGAAAACCTTGTTAGTTGCTTTAGTTAGAAAGAACTAACAGAGGCTTGTTAGGATCGCTAGTCGGAGGAAGACTGGAGATCTGTGATCTGATCAAGTATAGATCGAACAGAAAGACTATTCATTGCAGGGAACACTGGTTAATAAAGCGCTTCACCACAGCAAGAGTTCATAAGTTGTAACATCGAAAGTCTGAATTGTATCGCAACCAAGTTACATGTAAACATCAAGTATTGGCCAAGCTTAACATCTTCATACTGCAACCATACGCTTTGTTTAAAAATAAACTTGTTCTCTTTGGTTTTTAAAACTGCCTCATCTCCATTAATTTTACGTTCTGCGCACCCACTCTACCAAAATTACCTCACAACACAAACAGAGCCTTTAATACCAGAGCCTTTTACAAATCAGTGGCTCCTCTCTCCTAAACCTAGGCGCTTCCTCACTAGTTGGTAGCGTCTCTCTATAATTGGGTGGCAGCTTCATTACCAGTGGCGGAGGTTCTTTACAGGAGCCATGAACCAAAGTGACTCCATTTTGAATACTGTCTATCTTAATATGTATCAGCAAAAGCATATTTCCAACTTCTTGATCTAAGAAGCAAACATTGCCTCTCTGCCCTCTGAAAGCAGGTGTTGCAATAATGTCAGCTTGTTCCAAGAGACCGTTTGTGGTCAGCCGATGTGGTTAGCTAGTTACTGTTAAGAAATGTATGCAATAGGTTTTGCTATATTAAATGTATATGGGGGGATGTTGACAGAGAGGAAGGGTCTTGCTAAATATGGAACGTTTGTGATGGATCAATTCCCCGAAGTGTTTACAAAGGAATGGGTTGCCCAACCTAAAACTGTCGATAGGAGAAAAGGGGAACTTCTTCTTCGTAAACAGCCCTATTATAAAAGCCCCAGGACCAGAGGGTCCGGGGCAGACAGAACTTGGACTGCCATGCTATTTGCGTGTCTTTCTGTCTCTGTCTCCTATTGCACAATATGAATAAACTTGTGCTTGCCTGCTAAAATTGTTTGGACTCCTGCTTTGGATTCATAGCGAACTGGTAAGATCCTGGGAAAATTGGGTTGGAAACTGCGTTTTCCTATAACACAAGAAGAGGACAATGACGATTTAGCACAACCATTGCACATCGACTGGTTCCACCAAATCAGGCAAATTCACTGCCAGCAAGGGCTGGTTTGATAAATTTCAGAAGCGCTATGGACTTAAGTGTGTTTGTATGGAAAGGCTGCCTCTGTGGATAGAGTCGAGGATTATGTGAACAACACGTTCAAGGAGATAATAAAAAAGGGGGATATCTACCAGAACAAGCTTTTAATATGGATGAAATGGGCTTATTTTGGAAGAGGATGTCATCTTGCACTTTTATAATGAAGGAGGAATCCAGAGCCCTTGGTTTTAAGGCTCAAAAAGATTGAGTCACTTTGATCATGTGTAGAAATGTTGCAGGATTTATGATAAAGCCAGGGCTTATTTGTAAGTCCAAAAATCCAAGAGCTAATCCTAAAAAACAAAAATAAGAATGTGCTTCCTGTACACTGTGTGCATAAACCTAAAGCGTTGATCACAAAATTCCTCACGAGGGACTGGTTTCATCCTGGAGGTTAAGGTTTATCTGGCAGAGAAAGGCCTTGTTTTCAAAGTGCTTCTGTTGTTGGAGAATACTGGAACCCATGCTGTCGTCAGCAAGTGGAGAGGAGGAGGAAGAATGGGCTGAGGAAGAGGAGGTTGTTGACATAACACTTGAACGTCTTGCAACCTTGCACAAAAAGGCTCAAGAACTTTAGCAACCTGATTTCAGGTTATACTACGAGGCGAGTGGATTGGCATGGATTAAAGACTGGATTCGATTAGAAAGAGTAAAGGTACTAGAGCTGGAAGGATTCGATCTGAGGACTGGGTGGCACTCATACTTATGGTATGATAAAACCAAAATAGAAAAGAATTTCAGAAAACACTTTGTGAGATCTGCTTTCTTAAGAATCTGGTAAAAATATAAAGATAGGCTATACCCAAAGACTCCACTATGGATCTCGCCGCTAGAAGCAGGCCAAAGAAGTCTACTTGGATGGACCAGATGGCCTACCTATAGAGAAATTATAAAGAAAAGGAGGGAAACTATACCCTAAAACCTCAAGCAGAAATTACTCAATTATTCAAGACAGTCTCTTGGTTCCAATATGCAGTTAAAATAATACTTTAAGGAAGACGTAGATCAAGGATTTTGTGAAAGACAATTTTTGGGAGACAATAATACAGAAGGATAAGAAAAATATTACAAATATATACGCCACATTACTAGAATGGGCCACGGAAACAGTGACAATAAAGGAATGTATGATTAAATAGGCCACTAATATAGGCAGAGCCATAAACTACAAAAACTGAAAAAAAATTGAAGGTTTTTGAAGAGCTTATAAGGTGTTATACTAAACAAACGATATATCTATAGAGGAAATTAGGAGCTATGTAGAGGAAAACTGGGAAAGTAAGCTAGAAGGGAATGACAGGGAACTATTGGAACAACCAAATAAGAGGCTTGAAATAGAGGAAGTTATTAAAAACTAAAAATTGGGGAAGCCCCAGGGCTGCATGGATTAGGACCAGAATGTTATAAAAGTTTCAGTGAAGTATTGATTCCAAAATTATTAGAATTGTATAATGGGATACTGAAAGGAGAGGGAAAATACCAGGTTCATGGAGACAGTTATTGATATTAATAACAAAACCTGATAAAGATTTAAGAGACCGAGGGTCATATAGGCCAATATCATTAATAAATCAGGATGCAAAAATATCATCAGCTATAATGGCCAATAGAATGAATAAGTGCCTAAGTATAGTCTTTATCCTGTCACAAGGCCGCACTGCAGAAGCTCATTGGCCATTTAATTTTCAATGTCAGATGGTTGTCCCAGGCTAGACCTTTTTGAGCTGCTTATATTAATGAAATTTCAGTTCTGAATCATCACATTAGGATTACAGAAGAGATTCATCTTGATTTGGCTCCATGGCAGTATTTTCTGCTTAGTTTTAATGGCTTCTTTTTGGAGGGAGGACCTTAGATTACAAGGTGTTTTACAAGTTTCCTCTGATGCCTCCAATTCTCTGGGCGTTGGGGTTGTTTTCAGTGGTTGTTGATGTGCTCAGCATTGGATCACTTCCAACCTCACCTTACAGGAAATATTTCCCATTATAGTGCCGATAAAGTTACAAGCAACTCAATTTGCAAATTTAGCTGTTCATTTCTAGTGTGACAATTTGGTTGTGGTTCATGTAATCAACTATTTAACATCTCTTTCACAGAGGTTCATGTTTTTAACGTCACATTGCTTACATTTTAAAATTATGGTTGCGGGATTGAGGTATTTGTTGGATTTGTTGATTGTCTTTGCTGGCTTCTGCTGGCTGCCTTGGCTGTGCACATTCTTGTGTCCCTATTAAAGCTTCCTCTGAGAAGGCAAATTGTGAAACTTATCTGGGAGCAGCTGCCATTGGCCTGAACCATTGGCCTGAGATCTCTGGTATTACAGGACCAAGTCCCCTTGGGCCAAGAAGAACAGACAGACTCAAATCAAATCTCAACAGAGGCAATTGGGGCTTTAACCACCCGAGATATGACCCTGGTTTTATAAAACTCCTCTTGGAGGAATATGACTTTTTAGCATGTCATTTCAGATGCCTCGGAGATCTATTAAGGTGTCTGAACAACCCGTGTCCATCACCCCCAACCTTACCACACAAGGTGGACCCTCGGAGCAACTCAATCTTTGGGCCATGGGAGCCAGTGGAATCGGACTGAGGTCAATCTTGGGATTCCCCGAAAGAGGATTTAACCCCCATGGAAGAGGCTTGTCCACTACTTGACTCCCCGCAAGGTGAGGATGTACCTACAGGGGCTGTGGCTTGGGGGTGTGGAGTAAACCAGGCAGCGAGATGGGGACTGCCTATGCCGATGTTCGATCGATGTCCGGAGAGTTGGCAATCGACTGTTGGCCCGGGCGCCTCGGTCCAACATGACTGCCTTTTTGGGAGAGAATGCCCTTTGACCAGGACCCAACTGGTTGCCTATGGTCAGCCAGGAAGGGGACTGGGCCAGCTGATCACATTGTGGGCCTTGCCGAGGCTCCTCTGGCAGTGGACGAACTCCCTGACATCTCAGCGATCCTGGAGGAGGGCCGGGCATCTTTGACTGAGGCATTCCTGATTGACGGAAACAGAAGCCGGCGATGTTGCCTATCTCTCTCTGAACGTCAGGGACTGAGGCAGAACCTTAAACAGGCGGATGGCCTTGGAGTTACTGGGAAACGAGCACCTTCCCCTTTAAGTCGAGAGGGGCCAGCACATAGGTGCAGAGACCCGGCAGCTTAAAAACCAGAAGCAGAAAAAGTGGACGATGCTCTCATGTCCCCCCGGCGAGATTCTGGATACTCCTCCTCTGCCAAAGGTAGAGGTTTGTGCCCCCGGGGATAACCTGGTGAAGAGAAACTCTGAGGGGGCCGATCCTGAGAACTATTCCTACCCCAAATATTATGGGTATCCTTACGAGGTTTGACAATGGAGCCAGTGGAATCTATTGAAAAAGGTAAAAGGATTGGAGAAACAAAACGAAAAATTAGAAGTGGAACAAGAAAAAACTTTACAGAGACAAATGGACTACCAACTACGTTTCAGAAACATCATTGAAGAAAAGAATGAAGAAAAGAATGAAGATATTAGGAAAATAATATGTGAATTGTTGGCCAATAGTTTGGAATGTGAAGAGGATGAGATCGAACAGGAAGTCGACCAGATTTACAGGATTTCCTCCCTTTATGCAAGGAAAAACAAGACAAAAGAGATGTAATTGTGCAATTCTCAAGAAGAACAACCAGGGATGACGTCCTGTACAAGAGCAATAAAAATCCAATCTTCCATAAACAAATAAAAGTCGCGGTCCTCAAAGAATTTCCCCAGGCAACGATTAACAGAAGAAGGAAGTATTACTTCCTCACAGATGAGTTAAAGAAACGTGGAATTAGGTTTAGATGGGAGAGAATTGAAGGTCTTATGGTGTCCTACAAAGAAGAAAGATACTGGCTGACGTCAGAACAGAAAGCGAAAACCTTTTATGAAAATTTAATGAAGGAACCAGAAGAAGAAAAGCAAAGAGATAGAAAAGGTGAGAGAAATGAAATAACTCCTAGCCAAAGCAACCAACCGAAAAAGGCTAGACATTTCTCACCGAGTAACTACGGCTCTCCTCTGAACAACAATGGAAGACAAATAACAACTTTACAAGAGCTAGGCGATGGAGCTTGTGGATCTGACAAAATGGCATTAGGATTGGCGAAACTGGACATTGGTGACATGGGATTGGATGTGGATAAAAAATAAAATGGAGGAAAGACAAATAAAATGTTTTTCAAATAATATTAACGACTTGAATTCTCCACAGAAACGCAAAAAAGGTGTTTGATAAATTAAGAAGATTAAATTACGATATTATCACTTTGCAAGAAACACATATCTGCCACAAACATGTTGCTCCTGTTTGTGCATCTAACAAACAATAACCTGGGGAAAACATATTATTCCTCCTTTGAGAAAAAAAGGGCTGTGGTAACGTATGTGAAGGAAAATATACCATCAGAATTGGCATTCAAAGACTCACAGGGAAGATGTCTGGCAATTAAGATCTTGATGGGCAATGTAAAAATTTTAGTATGTAATATATATGCACCAAACGATTCAAAAACAAGTTTTATTCAATACCTAGGCGCAAAATTGAAAGAAGCGAATTTGATGAACTGATATTGATTGGGGATTTCAATGGAGTAATGAATAACCAAAAGGCCAAAAGTACGAAAAAAAGAAAAGGGGGCAACAGTATGTTACCCCAAAAATTCTTTGACCTCCAAAAGGAGCTTGACTTAGAAGACATTTGGAGAACCAGAAATGGAGAAAATCGAGATTATACTTTTTATTCTCATAGACACCAAATTTGGTCAAGGATTGATATGGCCTGGACCACAAAACAACTTTCTACTAGAATTGTACAAATGAATATACTTCCAAGAGATATATCTGATCGTTGCCCACTAGAAGTAATAATTAACCATAGAAAACAACAGAAGAAATGGAGACTTGATGAAAATTTAATTAAGAGAGAGGAAGATAGAGAACTATATAAGAAATTAATTCACGATTATCTAAATTTTAATGATACGGAGGAATCGAAATTACAAATTATATGGGATGCACTGAAAGCAGTACTTAGGGGCCATTTGATTCAACATGGCGCAAAGAAGAGCAGAGAGAGGAATAAAGCTATGAGAGATATCATGTTAAAAATAGAAAAGAAAGAAGCTGAATCAAAGAAAAAACCGGAGAAGAAAACTCTCATTAAAGAACTACGAGTGTTAAAACAAGAAAGGGCCGAGCTAGACCTTGAATACCAAGCCAGACAGTTAAAATTTCTGAAACAGCAGACTTTCGAAAATGCAAACAGATCAGGAAAGTGGCTTGCAAGACAAGTAAGGAAAAAGAAACAATCAAAACAAATTACAAGAATAAATGTTAGAGACGAGATCTTAACGACAATGAAATAATTGAGGAGTTTAAGAAATTTTATGGGCAACTTTATGCCAAGGAAAATATTGACAAAGAGGAGATTATGAAATATATAGGCCAAAGGAAATTTCAAAAAATCTCGGAAGAAGTTAGGGAAAAGCTGAATAGGGAAATTACAGAGGACGAAATTGAGAGAGCAATAAATAAAATGGATGCCGACAAGGCCCCAGGACCGGATAGCTACTCAGCAGGTTTTTACAAGGTTTTCAAAAAATCTCTAATCCCTATTTTTAAAAAGGTTCTAAATGAGGCAATGTGTTCTCAAAAAATCCCAGATACATGGAATGAGGCCAAAGTTGTATTGATTCATAAAGAGGGCACCTCGGAGACGGAGGTTAAAAATTATAGACCAATTTCCCTTCTGAACGTGGATTATAAAATTTTTGCAAATATCTTGGCGACAAGACTCAAAGAATTCCTAAATGAATGGCTTGGGGAGGAACAAACAGGATTCCTCCCGAACAGATTGATGAGAGATAATGTGCGTACAGTTTTGGACTTATTAGAATATTACGAATTGAACCACCAAAAAGAACTTGCTATTTTATTCATAGACGCAGAAAAAGCATTTGACAATTTGAATTGGGACTTCTTCAAACTACTGATCCAAGAATTAGATATGGGAACAAATTTTAACAATGCAATTAATGCAATTTATAACTCACAAAAAGGGAAACTAAGGATAAATGGTCAACTGACGGAAGAATTTTATATTACAAAGGGAACTAGACAAGGGTGTCCCTTATCCCCTCTTATTTTTATAATGGCTTTAGAACCACTGATGAGAGAAATTAAAGAAGACGAAAATATTAAAGGGGCAAAGGTTGGAAAACACGAATATAAAATAAGAGCATTTGCGGATGACCTATTGGGTATAGTAGAAGACCCAATCAATAATGTAAAAAACTGGTTAAACAAATTAAATGAATATGGAAAGGTGGCGGGACTTAAACTGAATAAAGGGAAATCAAAAATTATAACGAAAAATATAAAAGAGGTCAAACAACTAAAAATTCAAGAGGATACAGGCCTGGAGATAGTTAAAAAGATAAAATACCTGGGGATCTGGCTCTCAGCTAAAAAAAAAGAATAACTACGAAACGACATGGATGAAGATCCAAAAGGACCTTAGCAAATGGAAATATTTAAAACTTTCTCTACTGGGTAGAATTTCTTTAATTAAAATGAATATATTGCCCAGAACATTATTTTTATTCCAGTGCTATGTTTTTGGAATGACCACCGGAATGGACTACGACTATGAGATTATGACCCCAAAACAAGACGAAGCGGATTTTTAGTTTAATGAGTTGTTGTGTTAGTAAGATGCTGTGTAACGGTCTTGATCTATTGTAAATTGTTGTTTTTTCTATGTCTGTACACCGCCACAAGTCGCCCTAGGGCTGAGAGTGGCGGTCAATAAGTGCAAATAATAAATAAATAATAATAAATAATATTCCTATTATAAGAAATCAAGCTATTTTCAAAAAATGGAACAAGGACCTACTAAAATTCGTATGGGCCGGGAAAAGGCCAAGGATAAAATATATGAATTTAATAGACAGTAAGACAAGAGGTGGCCTGGGTTTCCCGGACCTTAAAATCTACCATGAAGCATGTGCCCTTTTATGGATCAAAGAATGGATGTCACTCGAAAAAGAACAATGTTTAAACCTGGAAGGTTTTGACTTGCGTGTGGGCTGGCATGCCTACACATGGTATAACAGAGAAGCTAAAGAAAAAAAATGGTAATCATTTCGTTAGGTCATCTTTGTTGAGAGTTTGGCAGAAATATAAAAACTATTTCTATAAAAAAACACCTTTATGGGTTTCCCCAATGGAATCCCATCAAAGAAGACTTTTCGGCTGGCGAAAATGGCCCACATACAGAGACATACTACTTAAGAATACACAGATTAAATCATTTCAACAAATGCAACAAACCTATAAAAACCTGACTTGGTTACACTACTTACAAATGAAAGAATGTTATAAACAAGACAAAAAAATGGGCTTTGAGTGGGAGGAGACCCTTTGGGATAAGGTATTGAGGATGAAAAAGAAAATAATAACAGTTCTGTATAGAAAATTACTATCTTGGGCAACAGAAACAGAGCAGGTTAAAAATTGTATGATTAGGTGGGCAGAGAATTTAAGAAGACCGATCCACTTTAGAGAGTGGGAACAAATGTGGAACAGAAAAATAAAATATACTTATGCGACAGACTTGAGAGAATTGGATAAAAATGTTCCACAGATGGTACACTACACCTGAAAAATTGACCCATATGTATGATAATATCTCAAATAAATGTTGGAAGGGATGTCAACAAGTAGGCCCCTTCGACCACATGTGGTGGACTTGTAAAGAATCCTCAAAGTTCTGGTCCAAAGTTCATGAGGAATCACAAAAAATACTGAAGAAGTCCTTTAAAAAGAAACCTGAATATTATTTACTAGGATTTACAGACTCAGAGTTACAGCTAAATGCTAACGAAGATAGACTGTTTACATATATTACTATGGCAGCGAGAATCACTTTTGCAAGTGTCTGGAAACAAGATAAAATCCCAGAGATTGACTCATAGTTGGAAAAGGTAAGAGAAATAAGAGACATGGACATGTTAACTTTTTTTTAAAAGAAGAATACAGGGAATGTGATAAAGAGGACCGACTGGGCCCTCTTTCATGATTATGACAAACAAAGAAGAGAACAAGAGGAAACAGATAACTGAAACAGGGAAATAATGGAATACAAAACCGGAATGTGGAATGGAAGTCAATTTTATTAGTCCTTTTTTTTCTTTCTCTTTCCCAACACTCTTGTTTTCCTTTCTGCACTTTTCTATACCTTTTATGTTCCCACTCTTTCGATGTACCTATTATATAATCCAATAAAATTTATTAAAAAAATTATGGGTATCGAATGTATAGGTTTGACATTGGCTGCTAGGGAAAGTGTGACTATCCTCTTAGTTTATCGGGCTCCTGGAGCCCCGAACAAGAGCATCCCCAAGTTATTAGAACTTGTGGCAGACTGGGCCCTGAAGTTCCCAAGTCTCATCGTATTGGGAGACTTCAATGTACATGCAGATAGGTTGTTGTCTTCTCCGATAGCAAGGGACCTATTACAATTTATGGAAACAATAGACTTCTCATTAATGGTGACTGGTCCTACTCATTGAGCTGGGCACACCTTGGACTTGATTTTTAGTATCAGAATACAAGTGACTCTATCTTCAGTCTTAGAGATTCCTTGGTCTGACCACTACATCCTAAACACTCAAATAGATTCCACCACCACAGCATCCGGAGACTGAACAAATTTTTGTGTGGCCGAGGAAGCTGATGGATTCTACTAGACTTTCGAGTGTCCTTAAAGAACTGGATTACACCGCTGATTCTCTAGGTGGACGAGTGGAAAACTGGAACAAAAATCTATCAACTGCCTTAGATATAGTTGCCTCTAAATGGGCTCTTTACCCTCGCTGGAATAGATCTCCGTGGTTCACGAATGCATTATGTCAGATGAAACTTGAGCGGAAGAGATTAGAACGTAAATGGCGCAAGAAACCTGATGAAACATCAAAATCGGCCTTTGAAATACATCGTAAAATCTACGAAGCAGCCACCAGAGGCCAAAAAAGAATATAATTCCTCATTGATAGCATCCGCCAGATCTCGACCTGCTAAAATATTTAAAATTGTTTGTAACATCACAAATCCAACCCATCTGGCCAAAGATGTACTAGTCAAGATATTACAGCAGAGACCTTCCAGAGCCACTTTATAAATAAGATCAATCTGCTCTGCGAAGGGCTGCCTCCCACAGAAGACACATCGAGGGAACTAGAGGCCTTCTGGCCATCTAGTGGTCAACTTCTAGAACATTTTGTGCCATTAGAAATGGAAGACCTGGAAAAGACTCTAGCTGCAGCAAGACCAACCACCTGCTCCCTCGATCCTTGCCCCTCCCGGTTAAGGAGTGCTGGGAGGGACTGCGAGATCCCTTAAGGAGCATCATCAACAGTTCCTTGGAGCAAGGAATTTTTCCAGATTGGAGAGGTCAGGGCCCAAACCTATAAATCAGTTATTGCAAAGAATCTGGGCTATATTACAGGTAAAACCGTTGAGATACAGGTGGTTTGTTTTTGCTTTTTTTGGATGAAAACCCTGTGGGAGATATAAGCTCACGCCTCTCTCAAAGCAAGTAACAAAACAAAAATGGTAAAAACCTGCAACAAAGAATTTCAGCTTTCGTTTCCTTCTGTATTCTAAATAATTGCTTTTAAAACTGTGGGTCTTGATCTCAATGCTGGGGTCATGAAAAAAAATTGGAAATAGTAAAATGTTTCTGAATGCCACCTAGGCATTTACACAAATCTGTTAACAAGGTGCAGTGTTTTACAGTAAACTCTTCAGCTGCTCTCCATAAAGAAAATCACCCTGTTTGGCAAGCCATACAAATGATTATATGTTTGATTTTCATACATGTTCTATACACTTGTATAGTCAGGGTCATGTAAAAAATCTCTCAGGAGGAAGGGGTCTGTGCATCACAAACATTTAAGAATCCCTGTTCTAAACCAAAAGCATGTTGTACCCAATATAACAATTGAGATACACAGCAAATGGAGCATACCAGTGTTTTAAAATGAGCTGTCCTTTAGGCCACTGGTTCTCAACCTTCTTAATGCCGTGACCCCTTAATACAGTCCCCCATTTTGAGGTGACCCCCAACCATAAAATTATTTTCGTTGCTACTTCATAACTGTAATTTTGGCTACTGTTTTGAATCATAGAATGATAGAATTGGAAAAGACCTCATGGGCCATCCAGTCCAACTCCCTGACAAGAAGCAGGAAAATTGCATTCAAAGCACCCCTGACAGATGGCCATCCAGCCTCTGTTTAAAATGTAATGTAAATATCTGATATTCAGAATGTATTTTCATTCACCGGACAAAACTTGGCACAAATACCCGATACGTCCAAATCTGAATAATGACGGGGTTGGGGGCTGGATTGATTTTATCATTTGGGAGGTATAGTTGTTGGGATTTATAGTTAACTTGCAATCAAAAAGCATTCTGAACTCCACCAATGGAATTGAACCAAACTTGGCACCCAGAACTCCCATGACCAATTAAAAAAAACTGGAAGGGTTTGGTGGGCATTAACCTTGAGTTTTTGGAGTTGAAGTTCACCTACATCCAGAGATCACTGTGGACTCAAAACAATGATGGATCTGGACGAAACTTGGCACGAAAACTCAATATGCCCAAATGTGAACACTGGTGGAGTTTGGGGAAAACAGACCTTGACATTTGGGAGTTGTAATTGTTGGGATTTATAGTTCACCCACAATGAAATAGCATTCTGAACCCCGATAGAATTGACCAAACTTTCCACACAGAACCACCATGACTAACTGAAAATACTGTTTTCTGATGGTTTTTGGCAACCCCTCTGACACCCCCTCACGACTCCCACGGGGGTCCCGACCCCCAGGTTGAGAAACACTGCTTTAGGCTGAGGGCAATGAATTGAGCACTAGGTGTTCAGCCTAGTCACATTTTTGTCGCATATTTCTCATTCTGATGGCATTTCTGTTCCATTAACTGACAATGAGAGTAGCTTTGATGTTTTGATGCAGTATATCAGTTTCTGATTTTTCTGGGAACTCCTCCCTAATCCCATTCTTCCCACTGGGACTATTCCTTAATATTTGATTTCATATTTTTAAAAACTGTACCAATCTGTGGATCTTCCAGATATATAAACCTCCCTTGGTTAGTTTCCAATATGCCTCAAAATATTTGAGGATGCTTTTGGAACATTGCCATACAGTCCAGAAAACTCATAGCAACACAGCGATTCCAGCCATTAAAGCTTTTGACAACTTTTGTTTACTTTCATAGCTTCCAAGAACTGATACAGTAGAAGTTAAACTTCAGGAATATATAGGACTACACATTGGGAAAAGCAGTTTCTAAAACTGGGGCCATGCTGGATTAGGTTCTTGTTAGAATACTAGCATTACACGTCGGATTGTTAGAATACTAGCATTACACATCTATTTTATTATAGAAGTTCTTATAGGTGTCTGCCTTTTGTCTTCTGAGGCTTTTTTATGCCCAACTTAAGTTTGGTGAAAACAAACTTAGGCTTTTTGTGGTAGCTGATCTCACACTAAAACTCCCTTCAGATTAGAAAACCTTATGAGCCATTGCTATCCTTTGCTAAACAGGTGGGTTTGTTTGCTTTAGTTGACCTTTCTTGATTCATTGCTCTCAGGTGGAAGACTTATTTATAACATACATTGTTTGCTCCTGTTGAGCATCATTTTGATTGCCATGCTCTGTACTGAATTAAATTGAAATGCTAGATTTTAATGACAAACTCCTGGCTACACATACTTTAAAATGAAATAAGCTAACTCCCAGAATGAGTAAAAAAAACTTTCAAGTGAAGTTCAACAGTTCAAACTTCAACAAAATGAAGTTCAACAGTGACAAATGCATAATACTCCACTTTGGCAGGAAAAACGAAATGCAAAGATACAAAATGGGGGACAATGCCTAGCTCAAGAGCAGTATGTGTGAAAATGATCTGATCTTGGAGTCCTCGTGGACAACAAGTTAAACATGAGCCAAAAATGTGATGTGGCGGCAAAAAAAGCCAATGGGATTTTGGCCTGCATCAATAGGAGCATAGTGTCTAGATCTAGGGAAGTAATGCTACCCCTATATTCCGCTTTGGTTAGACCACACCTGGAATATTGTGTCCAATTCTGGGCACCACAATTCAAGAGAGGTATTGACAAGCTGGAATGTGTCCAGAGGAGGGCGACTAAAATGATCAAGGGTCTGGAGAACAAGCCCTATGAGGAACGGCTTAAGGAGCTGAGCATGTTTAGCCTAAAAAAGAGAAGGCTCAGAGGAGATATGATAGCCATGTATAAATATGTGAGAGGAAGTCACAGGGAGGAGGGAGCAAGCTAGTTTTCTGCTTCTTTGGAGACTAGGACACGGAACAATGGCTTCAAACTACAAGAGAGGAGATTCCATCTGAACATGAGGAAGAACTTCCTGACTGTGAGAGCCGTTCAGCAGTGGAACTCTCTGCCCAGGAGTGTGGTGGAGGCTCCTTCTTTGGAAGCTTTTAAGCAGAGGCTGGATGGCCATCTGTCAGGGGTGATTTGAATGCAATATTCCTGCTTCTTGGCAGGGGGTTGGACTGGATGGCCCATGAGGTCTCTTCCAACTCTTTGATTCTAAGTATAAATGAACGCAGCAGAATTCCTTTTTAAAAGAGTAATACTGAATTAAGTTTAAAAAAATGTTTGGCCTTTGCTCCCTAACGTCTTCACTCACTCCTCTATTAAAATATATCAAGATCTTTACTGGACGGCTTCCCGCAGGCCAAACAGGCCTGAAAAATCCTCAGCCCTAAATAACCCACACCACCCCTCTTTGAGAAACCAACGCGAAATGGCTTCGCCCGCCAAAGGCGAAGCTTAAATAGCAGTCCCGCTGACATGCGCAGTTAGAACGGCCCCGCCCACTCCCTCTGCTCTCGCGCGCTCTCTCCCGCACGCACGTGGAAGCGAGCACCAATAGGATTCGAGCAGAGAGAAACATAGATGTATACGTTTAGTTTCCAAGAATTCCAGTTCCTAAAATAACCCAGTGTAGGAAGAGAGTTCTGTTTTTTAAAAAGGATGAAAGCAAGCTAAATTTTACAGTTCTGAGACAAATGCATGAAAGGACACTCTATGCACATGGGGTTGGGCTGGATGCCCTTTGGGACCTCTTCTCCCCGCTTTGTATGACTCTATTGGAATGGCTCCTCTCCTTCGGCGCATGCGCAGTGCAGCCCCGCAAGCGCGCGGTGTCCCGGATGTAGCGTTCCCGAGAGGAGTCTATGTGAGCCCGCCAGAAGACCCAAGTCTGCGCGAGCGAGCGAGCGAGCGAGGGAGGGAGGAAAGGCCGCCGCCATGACTTCCGCGCTGGAGAACTACATCAACCGTATCCTTCAGCGTGGGAAGCAATAGGGGAGGCTGGGGCGAAAGGTTGGGCCAAGAAGGAAGGTCTGTGGGAACCGGCGCTTCCTTCCCGTCGGCTCTCAAAGGGCTCGTGAGGGAGGAAGGAGTTGGGCTGCCTCTGATTGGACGCTCGCGGGTTTACAAGCAGACGGGAAGCGAAGAGGGGGAAAAATGAGAAGAAAGCACTGTTAATGAGCTGCGTTCTGGGCTTTAGAGGGAGTGGGTTGGGTCTCGCTTTCTGAAGGGGAGGCTTGTTTGTATTTGGCCAAAAGCCTCAAGTGAGTCTGTTAGAATTACCACGACTTGTGTGTATATATATTACATACTAGGCGTCCCCTGCCACGCGTTGCTGTGGCCCACATAGGGGTTCTGTGTGGGAGGTTTGGCCCAATTCTATCATCGGTGGGGTTCAGAATGCTCTGTGATTGTAGGTGAACTATAAATCCCACCAACTACAACTCCCAAATGTCAAGATTCTATTTTCCCCAAACTCCAACAGTCACATTTGGGCATATTGAGTATTTGTGCCAAGTTTGGTCCAGATCCATCATTGTTTGAGTCCACAGTGATCTCTGGATGTAGGTGAACTACAACTCCAAAACCAAAGGACACTTCCCACCAAACCCTTCCAGTATTTTCTGTTGGTCATGGGAGAACTGTGTGCCAAGTTTGGTTCAATTCCATCGTTGGTGGGGTTCAGAATGCTCTTTGATTGTAGATGAACTATAAATCCCAGCAATTACCACTCCAAAGTGACAAAATCAATTTTTTGAGTGAAGGACATACATTGGGTTGTTAAGTGTCTTGTGTCCAAATTTGGTGTCAATTCGTCCAGTGGTTTTTGAGTTCTGTTAATCCCACAAATGAACATTACATTTCTATTTATATAGATAGATATACACATAAATACATTAAATCAGGGGTCCGCAAACCTTTTAAACAGAGGGTCAAGTCACAGTCCTCAAACTGTTGGAGGGCTAGATTATAATTTGGGGAAAAAACATGAATGAATTCTTATGCACCCTGCACATATCTTATTTGTAGTGCAAAAAACATCTAAGAACAATACAATAATTGGTAATTATATGAAAGCTGGGTCCGGAATCTCTGAGTGTTACGCTGTTTCCCCTTCACCCCTTTGGGAGCACTGTTTGCGCAATGCAGAACAGAACACAAATAGCCGAACCTTAACCCTAAGCCTAACCCCTAAACCTAACCCTAACCCTCCCCCTCCTTTCTCTCCCTTCACCAAATGCAGCTACGACGTATATTCCCTTATTCACAACCACCGTTGCAGAATTTGCATAACGCTCAGTGCTTCAGGACCCAGTTATCATACTATCACCCAATAATTAAAATGAAGAACAATTTTAACAAGTATAAACTTACTAGTATTTCAGTGGGAAGTGTGGGCCTGCTTTTCGCTGATGAGATAGGATTGTTGTTGTGTACTTTCAAGTAGTTTCAGACTTAGGTTGACCCTGAGCGAGGGCCGGGTAAATGACCTTGGAGGGCCATAGTTTGAGGACCCCTGCATTAAACATATTGTGCATTAACAGCCAAAAGAAATGGGCCTTGTCAAAGGTGTACAATCTAAAGCAGGCATGGACAAAACTTGGGCCCTCCAGGTGTTTTGGACTTCAGCTCCCACAATTCCTAACAGCCTCAGGCCGTTTCCATTGGGGCATGGCCCTTAAAGTGGTGTCAAATTGTATTGATTCTACAAGGTAGGCCAGGCATGGGCAAACTTGGGCTCTCCAGGTGTTTTAGACTTCAACTCCCGCAATTCCAAACAACCTCAGGCCCCTTCCTTTCCTCCCTCTCCAAGAAGGCCCTGTCTCGTCCCCACCAGTCGCACCTGCGAGGGCGATGGGATTTAGAACAGGGCACTCCCAGATGATCTTAACTTCCAAGATGGTTCATAAGGGGAGATATGTTCAGACAGGTAAGCTGGGCTGGAACCGTTTAGGGCTTTATAGGCTAAAGACAGCACTTTGAATTGTGCTTGGTAGCAGACTGACAACCAGTGGAGCTGTCGCTATAAGAGGGATGTCCTCTCTCAGTACTGTTCCAGTGAGCCACCCGTTGGACTACTTGAAACTTCCGAACAGTCTTCAAAGGCAACCCCATATAGAGCATGTTGCAGTAGTCTATTCAGGATGTAGCAAGAGCATGGACTAACGAATTAAGCTTGATTTCTTGAAAGATGCTGCAATACAAGATTAGGCAGAGCAAATGCGTCTGTTCCTTTCTTGTAGTTGTTCTTTAACTTGAGCCCCAGGTACTGTTGCTGTAATTACTTCAGATGGCCGAATGATTGTGGTAAGAATTCACATCAAATCTAAATATTCTTTCGTAGAGCTGTTCATTTAGAGTAGCCATCCATACAAGAAATAGCTGTCGGAAAAATCTTATATATCACTTATGGAAGACATGTAGGAGTAGCAAACTTTAAGTTCTAGAGAGGATGAACCTGTTTCTATGCAAAACATTTTCATGATACCTTCATTTGACAATGCCAGTTGTCTGTTCCCCCTGCAAATTAGTGTTCATTGTGTTCTATTCTTTAAAACTGTAAGGTTCAAATAGAAATGTCTTTGGTGGCAGCAATGAATCAAGGGTGGTGGTGCCTCGTGGGGAGATTAGATGAATAAATTTTCACATAGGAACCTTGGGCATCTAGAAGGTCTCCATATTTGATGCCACAGAGGTGGGATAAATCGAAGCTTTTGGGATCAGTGGCTGGAAGAGGCAGAATCTTTCCTCAGAATATCAGGGGGAAATGAAATTGTGCTGATGATACAGAATAATTTACTTCAGAATATTCTGCTGAAGTTAGCATATTTAAAGCTATACGACTGTTGGTAAATCGTGTAATATTCAAAGCATTCTAATTAGTGTTAAATAGCATAATTTTATATTTATAATGTGCTTTGGACACAAATGTGTGAGAATGTGAAATGTCTCTGTACTTTTTCCCCAAGGGAACTCTCAAGGGCTTTGATCAGACCATCAACTTGATTTTGGATGAAAGCCATGAAAGGGTGTTCAGTTCTTCACAAGGAGTAGAGCAAGTTGTTCTAGGATTATACATCGTAAGGGGTGATAATGTGTAAGTTTGGCATCTTCTGTTTCTGTTAGTGTAATTTGAACTTCCGAAAGTCATCTTCAGTGGTTCCCAACCTTTGAGTCTCCAGGTGTTTTGGACTTCAACTCCCAGAAATCCCAGCCAACTTACCAGCTGTTAGGAACTGTGGGAGCTGAAGCCCAAAACACCTGGAGGCCCAAAGATTGGGAACCACTGATTAGTGGCTTGTTTAAAAGCTAGTTATTGATATACAATATTTGTATTTTTTCTAGGAGGTTCTCTGAAGTGACCAATTGATGCATACTTTCAAGGTTATTTTTGTAATATTGCATTAAAGTGAAACAGGGCCCAAACAGTTTTCTCTTTTGTGAACTAGCCACCAACATTTGTATACTACTTATGCAATGTCTACGTTCCCATGTTTCCGACATGCCACTGCCATCTTTCCGGTGCAGTCTGCTAGAAACTTGGCTGTTTTAAAAATCTTAAGAGTTTAGCCTTTCCTCTCAAAATGCTGTTTCCCATAAGGTGTTATATAATTTATATTTTGAAGGGAATAATCCCTGTGAAAGTCACCCCCCCCCCCAAAAGAAATTCTCCCCATGTATCGTAAAATGTTTTTAAGCAGTACATGGACAGTGTAGCCAAGTTGTGCTGTACTTTCTGTGTCTAATAAAAGCAATGTTGTTTTTATTTTGATGTTCATGTAATTTCTTTCACAGGGCTGTAATTGGAGAGATTGATGAAGAGACAGATTCATCTCTTGATCTGGGGAACATTCGAGCAGAACCGTTGAACTCAGTAGTACACTGAGTTTAAAAAAAGGATACGGCTGTAGAAGGACTTCTTGAAGCTCCAGCTGTACAGAACTATTTATACACTGACTGGCATGGCCACTTTTTTACAAGTTATGTGTCACAACCTGAATAGCGGATACTTTCCTATTATAAATGTTATGGTTTGATATGTTTATTAAACTGTCAATTTTATTGAAGACGAGTAGCCTTTATAGCAATCTTGTGACCATTATACCGGGAATATGTTTTATTCACTGATGGAATGGTAAATACAGTTACTTGGTATCAAAGATTAAAATAATCCTGTGTTCAGACAGAAAATACACTCAGAAAGGATAAAAAAATCCTCCAAGAAGCTAGGAAACGTGTCATGTTTTCTTGCATGAGAGGTTGTCACTGCATAATAGTCGCACTCCTATTTTGGAGGTGGCAACATTGGTGTTTTTGTGTTCCTCACATAATAATTGCAGAGCCGTTTGGGGCTGTTTCCTCCTGCCTTCTTCGAAGGCAAGGCAGTTTAAATACTATGAAATTGGGGTCTCAAGCTCTGCTCTTTTCTCCGAGGCAGGCTTGATCATCCCTCCTCATCCCCTTTTGGAGATAAGGCAGTTAATTAAAAAAAACCCTCAAAACCAGAGAATCGAAGGCAGATACTTTGTCATTGCATGATTCAAATTTTACAAAGGCATAAAGTGTGTGACTATTATGCAAAGAAATACCTTAGTTTCAATTCAATTCATCCTGCTCCATATAACAACTTCGTTTGAATGTAGGGTAATTCCACACACCTTTTCTGAACTTGAGATGCACTATTTCATCTTTTAATTTACTATGCAGAATCTTGAGTCAACATTTCTCCTTGAAATTTGGGGCAATGTACCACCATTGATACTTCAAATTCTGTTCATTGGACTGGGATTGTATGCTTTTTCTCTACCATATATTCTACATGTCTCCCTACATTTTTATTCTAGCCTTAAGAACTGTTCTGGAGTAGTTCCTGCTCCAGACCTGATGTCTCCTGCCATAGTTTGGGGGAGTTTAAGATCTCGAGGAATCACTCCCAGCAACTCAACTGTAAAAGGCTAAAAATATTCCAACTGTATTTGAGTTTGCTACGCTGAAGCATAGTATTGATCCCTTATAATTTGTAAGGTGATACTATTAAAACCCTGCCCAAAAGGCTCCCAGAGCAGCTTACAAATTTTTGATTAAACTGTTTCCTGTTCTCAAGCTTACAATGTAAACATACTTTATTCCAAACACTACATCTGATGGACTGACAAATAAGCACAACTCTCATTCCCCTTCCCAACAAAAAGAAAAAGAATAATACTTTAAAAAGTCACTGTGTTATTGCTGCCCGTCGCCACATAGCAATATAAGGGATTTTAAGAGTTTATTTTGTTCCTACAGCAGTAATTCTCAACCTTCCTAATGCAGCGATCCCTTAATATAGTTCCTCGTGTTGTGACCCCCAACCATAAAATTATTTTTTTTACTACTCCTGTTATGAATCATCATGTAAATATCTGATATGCATGATATATTTTCATTCACTGGACCAAATTTGGCACAAATATTCAATATGCCCAAATTTGAATACTGGTAGGGTAGTGGGGGGGGGGGGGGGAGAGATTGCTTTTGTCATTTGGAAGCTGTAGTTGCTGGGATTTATAGTTAAGCTACAATCAAAGAGCATTCTGAACTCCACCAACGATGGAATTGAACCCAACTTGGCACACAGAACTCCCATGACCAACAGAAAAGACGAAGGTTTGGGTGGGCATTGACCTTGAGTTTTGGAGTGGTAGTTCACCTACATCCAGAGAGCACTGTGGACTCAAGCAATGATAGATCTGAACAAACTTGGCATGGACACTCTTTCTGCCAAAATGTGAACACTGGTGGAGTTTTGGGAAAATATACCTTGATATTTGGGAGTTGTAGTTGCTGGGATTTATAGTCCACCTACAATCAAAGAGCATTCTGAGCCCCACCAATGATAGAATTGGGCCAGTCTTCCCACACAGAACCTCCATGACCAACAGAAAATACTGTGTTTTCTGATGGTCTTTTGCAACCCCTCTGACACCCCCTCACGACCCCCCCTGGGGTCCTGACCCCCAAGTTGAGAAACACTGTCCTACAGGAAAAATCACTAGCATATCTAAAGTACAGTCTTGTGTCAGCGAAGGTATGTTTCAACAACCCGTGTGGACACCTGAACCTAGACACCAACAGCATATTGGTAGGTTACTCACCTGTAACCATCTTTCTTCGAGTGGTCCTTCCGTGAATCCACACATATGGAGTTCTGCGCCTGCGCAGGCTCCAACGGAAAGCTTCCCAAGTTAAAATTTTCAAAGTTTTGGCGGTAACCCCGCCCAGCTGCCCAGCAGGGCATAAAAGGCACCTCCGCACACGCTCCCGGTAGTTCCTACGCCACATTAGCGAGGAAAAAGGGGGAGGTTTGAAGAGGGGACGGCCGGGCGGGTTTGTGTGGATTCACGGAAGGACCACTTGAAGAAAGATGGTTACAGGTGAGTAACCTACCATTTTTCTTCGTGGTATTTCCGTGAATGCACACATATGGAGAACTAGCAAGCTAAGGTCCCGGATGGTGGGAACAAACCGACACCATTTTTAAGGGCCAAACACATGTTTATTAACTGATCGACAAGTACATGAGAAAAGGAGGTACTGGTAGTGTAAGGTCTCACAAACACATGTACACTTAAGCACCATCGATACATGCAAGGATAGGCCCAACAAGAGCAACATAAATTAACCAACCTTAGTTGGATGAATAACCTGAGATAACATGTCTATCGGTGAGATAGAAAGGCAAAAGTCAGTATGCCTAAGAAGTGCAAAATGCAGTATACAAAAGCAAGTGCAATAAAGATATCAGCAGTTTACATGTGAGATATGCATGATATTCACAGGTCCCATCTTAGCTCGTTGCATCGAGAAAAAACAAGCATAACGAGAGAAACAATCACAGCAAGGCAGTGCATATGAACAACACAAGTGACCACTGAACTCGGTCACGGAGGGCATGTGGACAAGATCGATCTTCCAAACAAAGTGTCTATTCGAGATCGAGTGTCCAAGCGATAATGAGAAACAAGTCATTGGAGTGGACCAAATGGCCGCTTTGCAGATCAAGTCAGTGGGGACACCTCTGAGGAAAGCGGTTGTTGCAGCCATGCCCCTTGTTGACCTCGGGCGGACCGAGGCCGGGGGCGTCTTTCGGGCAAGTTCGTAGCATAGTTCAATTGTAGACCCGATCCAGCGAGAAAGTCGCTGTGACGATATCGGGAGTCCCACCTTGTCCGGCGCATAAGCCACAAACAGCCTGGGCGACTTACGGGTAGAAGTTCTTTGTCTGTAGAAAAGCAGAGACCTTCGAACATCAAGGGCATGGAGTCTCTTCTCCGTCGATGAGGACGGGTGTTGAAAGAAGGAAGGTAACACGATGTCCTCATTTACATGAAATGAGGAAACCACCTTTGGTAAGAAGGTGATGTCAGTTCTGAGGACTACACGGTCAGAATGGAACAAAAGGTAAGGTTCGTCGACACGAACGGCCGCCAATTCTGAGGGCCTTTGAGCAGATGTGATTGCAACCAAAAAGGCAACCTTCCAGGAGAGCAACCTCAGGTCGGTCGTGGCCAGCGGTTCGAAGGGAGGACCAACCAGCTGGGCGAGGATGAGGTCGAAGCTCCATCCCGGGGTGGGAGGGTGGATCGGCGGGTTAAGGTTGGTATAACCCCGAAGGAAGATCCTGATGAGATGGTTCTTGAACAAAGACGGGGAACCCAGAGTCTGAAGGTACCAGGACAAGGCTGCAACATAAGACTTCAGTGACGACAAGGCCAGCTTTTGGGTGGCCAAGGAAAGGAGGAAGTCTTGGATGGTTGGTATTGAGGGAGGCATCTCCGTACAAGATCGCTCCCGAAGAAAGGAGTGCAGACGCGCAATATGGTAAGTGTATGCCTTCGATGTCAAAGGTTTGTGTGCCGCCTCAAGGATCGACCGTACTTCAGGAGGGAGGGACGTCATGGAAGAATCGTCCACGCGGCTAAGTGTAGGGATGGAACATCTGGATGGAGAAGGCCTTGTTCTCTGGAAAGTAGATCCGGCCTGGGCTGAAGATGTAGTATTCGACCCTCGGCGAGCCGGAGGAGAGCCGGGAACCACACCTGGCGAGGCCATTCTGGTGCGATGAGTATGCAGTTTGTTCGAACCAGTTCGATCTTCTCGATCACTCGAAGGATCGGGATCGGAGGGAACTGCTCACCGCACACTGCACTTATATTTTAATCCCATATCCCTCTGACACTTCAGCACTTTTAATCCTGTACCCTACTCCTGGCCGGCTCAGTTTTTAATAATGTCCTGTTCTACTGCTACTGTTATTGTTTTCTGCTTTAACTGTTTTATTTGTTATGTATTGTATTGTTGTATTGTGTTGGGCTCCGGCCTGTTGTAAGCCGCATCGAATCCCTTGGGAGATGCTAGCGGGGTACAAATAAAGTTATAATAATAATAATAATAATAATAATAATAACATGTAGAAAAACTCGGTTGACCAGTCGAGGAGGAAGGCGTCTCTGAGACACCCGTTGGCGTCATCTCGGGAAAGGCGAGCCGCGAAGAGCGGGAGATGAGCATTCTCCAGGGAGGCGAAGAGGTCGATTGATGGTTGCCCCCAACTGTCGAAGATGTCTTGTAACGCCACGGGATCGAGTCTCCATTCGTGAGACGTCGACATCGAGCGGCTCAGAGAGTCTGCTTGGTCGTTGAGGCGGCCCGGTAGATGAAGCGCTGTTGGTACTATCAAGTGCTGGCAACACCATTCCCAAATCTCGATGGAGAGTTTGAGGAGTTTTCTCAAACCTGTTCCTCCCTGTTTGTTTAGGTAGTACATTGCTACCATATTGTCTGTTTGTATTTGGACCATCTGGCCCCGGAGGAGAGGGAGGAACGACTTGAGCGCCTTGAAAATGGCGAGAAGTTCTAGGTAATTTATGTGGTAGGTCTTTTCTTGTGCTGACATCCTGCACCGAGAAATGGCCGGTGTGGACTCCCCATGCAAAAGTCAACGAGTCTGTCGTGAGGACTGTCGATGGCTGCCGGGGGTGGAAAGGAAGACCGAGACAAACATTGGAGGGGTTCATCCACCAACTCAGAGATTGTTTGACTTTTTTTTGGCATTGTCAATAGTTTGAGGTCGGGGTCGCGTTGGGGGTTGAAACTGTCCAAAAATCACCTCTGGAGAGGGCGCATCTTTAGTCTGGCCAGCGGAGTGACCATCACTGTGGAGGCAATGTGGCCAAGGAGTATTTGGACATGTTGCACCCTTATCCTCGCTGCTGACGTGCAGCGGTTGACCTCTCTCTGTAGAGCCTGGAATCTGACTCTCGGTAAGGACACCGTCTCTGAGAGGGAGTCGAAGTCGGCGCCGATGAACTTTATCGACGTCGATGGGACGAGACAGGACTTTTCGGCGTTCAGTTGGAGGCCGAGGTCCTCTAGGAGTCTGAGGGTGAGGGAGATTTGCGACTCGAGAAGACGTGGCGATGTTGAGGCCAAGAGCCAGTCGTCCAGGTATGGAAAAACCTGGATTTTTCGCCTTCTTAGGTATGACGCTACCACCGACATGCATTTTGTGAATGTCCTTGGGGCCGTACCGAGGCCGAATGGAAGTACGGTGAATGAATAGGTCTGTTGTCCTATCTTGAAGGATAGGAAACGTCTGTGGGACTGTCTGATGGACAAGTGAAAGTATGTGTCCCTTAAGTCTATCGAAGCGAAAAAATCGCCTCGGTACAGCATGGGGGTTATCAACGATACCTTGGCCATCCTGAACTTGGTCACTCGAATGAACTTGTTCAGTGCCCTGAAGTCGAGGATCGGGCGAAGGGAGCCGTCGGGTTTCGGTACCGTGAAGTACCTCGAGAAGAAGGCTCGACTGTCCAAATGAGATAGAGATCTTTGGATTGTCCCTTTTTGGAGAAGGGAGTCGACTTCTGCCAGAATAGGAGGTGACGGGTCTGTCCGAACGACACGACCCGTGGGAGGGAGTTCTTTGAACTGCAAGGCATAACCGTCTTCGACAACACGGAGCACCCACACATCTGATGTGATGCAACGCCACGCATCGATGAATTTGGAAAGGCGGTTTCCAAACTGCGGCAGAACATGGTTTGAGATAGCGGGTTCTCTGGGATGGGGAGGAACTGGGAGGGTTGAGGTGAAGTTGGCAGAAGTACCGAAGGTGTAGGCGGTATCGTCGAGGAAGGCATCAAACCCGACATCTAGAGTTGTTGGCCAGAGGTTGACAGGAGCGAGACCTCTGGTTTTGTTGCTGGGGTTGGGTCTGAGAGCAGGCCGCGGGGACTGCCTTGTCGACTGTTGTCTGTAAGGGTAGTTGGTGAAGCGACGCTGGCGATAAGTATTCCAGCGGTTTCTTTGGGCCTGTGGTGGATTGTCGAAACCACATTTTGTGGCCAAGGGTTTGTAATCTTGATTGGACTTCAGTTTGTCATCAGTCCCCGCATTGAAGAGTCCCAAAGCATCGAAGGGAAGGTCCTCGATGACTTGTCGGGAAGAGGTAGAGAGGCCCGACGATCGAAGCCAGGAGTGTCTACGGATTGCTATCGCATGAGCGATCATCTTGCCGGCAGTGTCACCAGTATGCTTTGCCATCTGCATTTGATGGTGAGCTAGAGAAGTGGCTTCTTGGGAAAGGGCGGACATGACCGCACAATCCTCTTTGGAGAGTTTTTCCAAAAATGGTTGGGCCTTCTCCCAGATGATTTGTTGATAAGCACCCATGCATGCCCCATAGTTGGCCATTCGGGTGAGAAGTAAGGCTCCCGAATAGAGTTTCCTCCCCATGGCGTCAAAGCGTTTTCCTTGATCGGAAGGGGTGTTTGACTGCCTTCCGGACTGGGCTGCCTTGACCACAACAGAGTTCGGGTCAGGGTGGTGTTTAAGCCACTCAAGTCCTTCATCATCGGTGTGATACCATGCCTCAATTCTTTTTGAGGTAGGGGGTATCGAGGAAGGAGTTTTCCATGATGCCTGGATAACTTCCATTAAGTAAGGCAGGAAGGGGAGCAGTGGAGCAGGAGGGGCTTCGGACTGCACCCTCTTGAAGACTGGGTCCGTGACCGCCTTTGAAGTCTGTTTGATCTCGAGGCCCAGCGTTTCCGCCATTCTCGCCATCTGGTCGGCAAAGGCCCGAACATTGTCTGTTGGAGAAGGCGGGTCTGCCTCGTAGGCATCATGGGTTGGATGATTCCAGAGAAATTACCGACTGAGTGTACAGAGCCTTGAATGTGTCTCGATGGTATCTGAAGAGGTCTGGCCATTCCCACCGGAGAGGAAGGCGGAGGCGGGTGTTTGGATGCCGAAGCTTGTACAGCTCGTCAACCGCGTGGTCTGTTGCCCCCTTTCTGGGGTCGATGGAGGAAAGAGTTGTTGTCTTGCTGCCAGTGGGGGGTTCTCGACGACGGTCGACACTGACTGCACCGGCGAGGGAGGCGGTTCTTCATCGATCTGGGTGTCCTGAGTTGCATCTACCACCGGCCCTGGTTTCTGGGCTGATTGGATGGGAGACGACCTGGGCGATGACGTCGCTGATGACGATTGAGCTGGGTGCTTAGAAGAGGATTGAGCTGGGTGCTTTGAGAGGATGATCTCGGTTGCGGCCTCTTCTTCGCCGGGGTTTGTGAGAACTCTTGAAGGCTATTCTCATCGCCGAGGTCGAGGGCGGTGTGGCTGTATTCGACCTTGTCGAGCGAACGGAGGCCACCGAACTCGAAGTGGATGGTTGTCTCACCGGGACCGTCTCGGTAGTCAAACTGCACGGCTGTTTTTGAGGTCGTTTAGACGCCCTGGATGATGTAGACGGAGGCTTTGAGGCCTGCATCGTCGAAGTCGACGCCGACGGACCCGATGTCGCTGTCGAGGGCGTCGGTATCGAAGAAGCACGAGACGTCTCGGCTGTCGATGTCGAAGGTCGAGGAGCCAAGGATTCTTCGAGAAGAAGAACTCTAAGGCGCGCCGCCCTGTTTTTTCTAGACTGGGCCGACAGAGCCTGGCAATGTTTGCAGGTCGAAGTGTTGTGGCCTTCTCCGAGGCAGCGAAGACACTTCGAATGTTTGTCTGAGTCAGGGATCTTTCTCGGGCATTCAATACATCGCTTGAAGCGTGTCGTGGACATAGTACGGGAAAGCTTTTCCGAGCGAGCTGTGCGGCGGAAAAACAGGAACTACCGGGAGCGTGCGCGGAGGCGCCTTTTATGCCCTGCTGGGCGCTGGGCGGGGTTACCGCCAAAACTTTGAAAATTTTAACTTGGGAAGTTTTCCGTTGGAGCCTGCGCAGGCGCAGAACTCCATATGTGTGCATTCACGGAAAGACCAAATATATTGATTATATTTGGGCCAGAAGTATACCATATAACGGCACTGGAGGGCCACCCTGTAGAGACCTACAAATACTTCAGGGGAGTGGTTATGTTTTTAGAGTGGTTAAGTGAAGCTGTAGATACTGAATCTGTGGTTAAGGGGATCATTCTGTAGTTTACAGAGATCAGATCATGGTATAGTTCTATTGAGCACCAGCAGCTCTCTAAAAAGTTTCAGGTGAGAACTCAGTATCATTTGCTACAAAAGTATTAAGCATTGCTCTGCCTTTTTATTGTTTGCAAAGAGGATTTGGCAGAAATATGCAGCTTCTTAGACAAAAAAGGAATTTTTCTCAGATCAATTTTCATCTATGTCTAGATCGTAGTGCTAAAAATATGAGATGGTCCAATTTTTGCAGAGGAAAAGTAAAGCTGTTGAGAGAAAGGATTTTACTAGAAATAACACCCCAAATAGGAATGTAAGAAGATATATTTAAATATTTATAAAAATTTATTAAAATAAAGCTACATTTACATACAGTATACAAATAAATAACATGTTTGTGTTTCTTCCAAAAAAGAAAAGGTGGGCTAGTAGCAATTCACATTTAGCAGTCGCTATCAAATACCTTAAAATGTACCAGCATATTTAGGGCAAAAAACATGGGTTTATAATCCACCACTTGCGCAAGAAGAACTTCCCATTCACTTCTGAGGATTTCCCAAATTCTCTGGAGCATATACTGAGAATTACAGGGAAGAGGAGTCTATCCTAATTGCAGAGAGAGGAAATACAGTACTCCAGATGTTAAACTTCAGTTTCCACCATCCCTCAATATTAGCAGGAAGTACCTTTAAAGATTTGGAGAGCGACATGTGTCCCATCTGTGTATCAGTAGATGCTGTATTACAGAAACATATATAGTTTTGGATATAGCCTGTGAGGCACTGTGCTGACTATTATGTAAGATGAATTGAAGTTTCATAGCTACTTATAACTTTTATTGCTCATCCAAAATAATCAAGAATTGATAAGCAATTTACTAACTGAATTGACTAGATCACTGAAACATTGATTTTTCCAACTAGAAGTCACCTGATTACAGTTGACTGTTCTTGGGAAATAAAAAAATAGAGGTAGAAGGCCTGTTACTACTAACTCAGAACAATATACCAAGAGCTCCAAGTACCCTGGTAGTATTCAATCAAACTGGAATGCACTTTATGTACCTTTTAAAATTACA
Organism: Anolis sagrei; assembly: GCF_037176765.1. NCBI lineage: Eukaryota > Metazoa > Chordata > Lepidosauria > Squamata > Anolidae > Anolis > Anolis sagrei. Next base: position 130,336,795 of record NC_090025.1, on the reverse strand, counting down.
AACTGCAAGTCTCTTTGTTCTGCTGGTGGCATGGCGTACCTAAACACTGCATTCATAACAATAATATTGAACTTCAAATGATGTATACCCAAACTATGCCAAACAACTATAGACAAGGTCAAAAAAGTTCAAAGTCAGTGGGGTGAAGAAAGTACAACAAAGCAAATATATCAGAGAAGCATTTCAAATACTTCCTGTCAATACTGAAACACATTTTAAAAGTACAAAGTACCAAATTACGCTATTTTTTTCATAAAAATACTTTGAATTTATATCAATATATAACAAGACAGGACTTCAGCTATTCAGAACAGATACCATCAACATATAAAGGCTAGTGTATTACATGTTAAAAAAAGAAATATGGCTTCCATTACAAATAGGAAAAATACCATTTATGCAAAATATTTCCAGATATAAGTGCCATGTGCATGATATGTTTACAACGTAATTCAAAACTATATAAAATTCACATTTGGTTCATTCCCTCCATTATAAAGTAATGTAGCAAACCCACATTAGCAAGTTTTCATTAAAGTTCATTCAAATCATATAATTTTTCTTTAAAACATCAAGATACTGCTGTTTTGCCTTAGATACTTGATCTTGATCTGCATTTAGGTTTTTTGAAGATCCACCCACTGATCCTACTGGGGAGACTCGAAGTGACCCAGTATCAAGTTCAGCATTTGCTGGAAAGCAAAAAAAAAAAATGGTTACAATTTTCTCTCAGTGCAACAGAAAGTAAATCAGAGACAATAGGTGACAAAACAATATAAGGGAGACTCTTCTGTCAAAAATGTACTCATTAGAGAAATAAGGTAAAATTGTTTTATTCCAACAAATCCAATGAATTGGGTTGTCAAATATGAGTCTTGAGTATTTTTTGAAGATTTTATTTAGCAAATTTGATTTTTATTTATTTTTACTTTGGAGACAAAACATTACATTAATTAAATATACACACACACATATATGCACGCACACACATTAATTAATTAATTAATTAAAATGCTATCTTTAAACAAATTCAGATTATCGTTTGGAAATTATTATTTGCAAATATGTCAGGCCATAGTTCCCTTACGAAGAATTGGATCCAGACTTGGTGTAGACTTGTAAAATTGAATGTATGCAAAGGGATCTTGTAGCATTTTATAGACTGAGAGTACGAAATCAACAAAAATAAATATTTTGGCATAAAACTCTGACATACCATGATTACTATCATTTTGTAGGAAAAAATTCCACAGTAACGTACATTTATAAATTGCTAGGATGCAGTTTGCAAACATACCTTGGTCTAATTCCTTGGCAATGTTTTTTTCCAATTCCATCTGCATCTGAAATTACATTTAGATTAACTATAAATTGAATGTAAATGTATAATGTTCATTAAATAATAGTAACATCATAAGAAATGTTATGTTGGGTTAACTATTACATCTATTGTTTCAATATCATTTTGATATTAATTTCCAAACCATCCTAGAGTGACTCATTAGGTTTATGATAGTGCCGACCAATGTCAACCAAATGAATCACATTCTGAATGGTGCATAAACACTTATGCAAATCCACTGATTCAGTGGGTCTCCTCTAGCCAGTAGCCACCGAATCGCTTTTATTTGTTCATCAGCTCAGAAACCCTTAAGAAGGCAATACAAGAAAGCGAGTAAAAAAGTGAGCCAACACTATCAATTGGATTTGGGAGTCTAACTATAGCTATATTTAATAAGTTTTAAGAAGCTGATGCAATACAAAAAAGTTCACTTTTGATATATTTACAGAGTTATTTCACACAGGGTTGCAGTTTGTATTAATCTTAATACTAAAGAATAATTTTTTAATCAATCTGTCAGGATAAAAAACAATTTTTAATTAATTTGTAACAGAACAGTCATAGTTGTCCTGTAGAAAAAAATATGTAACATTAAGCAATGCGGACTACACACCTTGTTAAGTATCTGGTTGCAGAGAAGAGAAAGAAGAAATAGACTTTTGATCAAAGAGCTGAAGAAGCAAAGAAGAAGCCATAAGTGTATAGTTCTTGAATTTAAAAAGGCCAGTTTATAAGTGATAGAAAAGGAAGGGTTTCTCTAAAAAATAGGTTAGTTGGATCTATGCCAGGTATGCAAGCCATTTACAATTAGTAAATTCAGCGTGATTTAGTTCTGAGAAAACATGAAGAATTTAGCTGCAAGAAGAAAATCTGGACTGATCTGAAAAAAAGTTATACTTTTCTATTAAAATCAACATGATAATGCCAATGATTTCAATGAGATTAAAGAATGACAAAAATTATTTGGATTCAGCTGAGATTCTGTAGCCTTAGATACAGCTATGACAACTGACATCTGTTGTGAGCATTTATGCCAATGTCCCGCCCTGCCCCGCTCCCCAGGGTCGCAAATTCTGCCTTTAAGTCAAACAAAGTTTCTCAAGACACTGTGGATGAGAATGTCATGAACCGATGCCTGAAGTGCTCTTCTGGTCTTGGAGTAAACAGGAGAGACCATGCAGGGTCCTGTTAGAGCCTGTAGTCATGATTTTTCAGTGTCCCAATCAGCACTGTAGTCATGATTTTTCAGTGTCCCAATCAGTATTGCCCAGCTTAAAAGATGGGGCTTGAAGTCACATTCCATCACTAACAAACATAAATATAAATCCCAAAAGTTATGAGATCATAAGTCCTGTTATGATTTTGTAAATATTGAACATTTTTGGAAACATACTGCTCTGCCTATTAACACTGCAAACACAAGAAAAGTGGGAAAAATTAGGAAACTGGAATTGTTCCTTCACTTGAAACTGGAGCATTCACTAATTGTCCTGGTTCTTAAGAAGGATAACACTCTAATCTAGGTGGCTGAGAAGGAAAAGTACATTTCTGTGACCCATAACGGTCATCATAGGCCCTTTATACTAATTTTCAAGCTAGTTTTGCAGAGGACATGAAAACATTTTTGCTTTCTTTTCCTTGTTATATTAACTCAAGTGACAGGTGGTGGTTGTCAGCGGTAGTTCAGATTTTTAAAAGGCCATCCTAGGTGTTGAACGCCACCACTCAAATAGATTCAGCTCAGGGCGCCTTGGGTTGTTTAAAGTTCAGATGAATAATCAGAAAGATTTACAACCACCCCACTGTTAAGTTGCCAGTTGCCAACTGTTCTTCTAAAATGACATTCTAAGGTAAACTGCATTCTTAAGGCATAATTTTAAAGCTAACAGATTTTCAGTCTAATGCCAGCAGTACTGTAACATGAGGTGGTTAAAAAATAAAATGGAGCTCTATAATCAGTCTCACAATTCATTAATTAGCAGTCAAGTGTTAAGAAGTCATTTCTATTTGCATGGTTCAATAGACAAAGGAGATGAAAATACAAATGAGAGCAGAGTGAGTGAGCAAAAAAGTGAAAACAGATTGAAGAGAGGAACAGGATGAAGGAACTATACCAGAAAGAAGGGAAGATGTTTGAAACGGATGTAAGAAGGCTGTAAAAAGGAGCAAAAGGAAAAAGATAATGATTTTAAAATGTTGGTATATAGAAAAGAAAAACAAGAATACCACCCTGTGGAAGAAAAATGAAATGGTAAACTCGCTGGGATTTCTGGGAGTTGTAGGCCAAAACACCTGGGGACCCACAGGTTGGGAACCACTGTAAAAGCATAGTGTCAGATTCTTGCAGCATATTTATTTCCAAAAATGCTTCACAGGACCTCATCAGAAGAGGTTGTCCTCCATTTCTACATACTTAAGAGACGGAATCCCATGGATCCCATCAAACAACGCATGTTTCGTTCTGTGGATTGCCTGTGGGACTCCAGTTTTACACTATGTAGAAACAGGTTGGAATCCACTCCTCTTATCTCCCTTCACTTAGAAATGGGTATTTTTCCTGTGGGATGGGCAGTATAGGAGCCAAATATTTAAGGACTTAGCATATTGGTTAAACTGATGCAGTTGTTCAGGTGAACATTACCTAATATCACAGCATTAAAAGAAATCTTAGAATAACACTGGGGATTACTGACCTTTTCCAAGTAAGCCTCCACTCTGTTTTTTGAGGCTAACGGACTTCCGGTTGGGTTCATAAATTCTCCTCCAAGGCTAAGAGGTCTAGTTAATGCTAAATTGCAGCCAAGATTTCCAAACTGAACTGTTTCCAAGACAGGGCTTGTCGAAAGGCTTCCACCTAAAAAGCTGTTGGCAAGTAATGATCTGCTCCTGTTGCGTTCATAAAAGAGTTTGGCATTGGCTTCTGCCAATTTCTCACTAGATCTGTGAAACATTTAACAGCAGGTAAACAGTTAGCAGACATATGATCAAAAAAGAATTGGTACACATTCAACGTTTTAACAAGTGAGATATTTCCAGTTCCACACAGAGATACTACTGTACAGGGTTCCAATAAGCCAAGAATCATCTTGTACTTCATTTCGATTCACAGATCAAAGTGGGGCAAAGCTTAAAAAAACTGTCGTCCCCCCCCCCCCCCCCCCTTTATCCACCTAGTGAAATTTTCTTATACTGCTATACAAAGCTAAGGGGTTTAGGATCAGGGTTGCTTGGCTAACTACCAGTCTCAAATTGTATTATTTTATTGCAATGTTGTGGGGAAGGAAGGTTCCCAAGGAGTCGAAAAGAGGAAAAAGGTGTCCTTTTCTCTGTGTGAAATCTCCCCGTATATCACAGGAACTGACATTTTGTAATGGAATACTTTCCTGTGATTCAGAGCAGAGTCATCATGAACAAACTGCTTTTTTCTTACCTTACAGAATACATAATCTAAAGTCAACCCTCATTGTTTTTCTAAATATGTAGGCAAACTACATTTATGCAGAATTTACTAGCTTGTGGGCTACTGATGGACACAAGACTACCAAGGTCAATATTATTTGGAAAAAATTAAGAAGATCCTTCAACAATTAATGGAAAGGGTGATACATGATTCATTATTCTGTATGTTTCTATTAACAGAGCAGATGGTTGTGTTCTGGGACTGGATAAAGTATCTTCATGCTCATCGTATTCGAAACCTGGGACGTTCCTTTCAGGAATGGTGGGTCATGTAGAAATTTTAGTCAAAATATTGACTCTCAAAATTTTGGTTGGCTTGTCCATGGGTCATTGTAGGTACTGTACTTAAATTCTTTATATAAAAAAGGACACATCTCTGAGTAGAGTGGTGAAAGGCAAGAGCAAGAGGGCCCCTAAAAGAAGCAACAATGAACAGTTATAATCTCTCTGCCACAGTACCAAGTCTGGTCTTTTTCAATAAAAGTAAAGGTAAAGCTTTCCCCTTGACATTAAGTCTAGTCAAGTCCGACTCTGGAGGGTGATGCTCATCTCCATTTCTAAGCTGATGAGCAGGCGTTGTCCATAGATGCCTCCAAGCATGACTGCATGGAGCACCATTACCTTCCCGTCAAAGTGGTAACTATTGATATACTCACATTTGTATGTTTTTGAACTGCTAGGTTGGCAGAAGCTGGGGCTAACAGTGGGAGCCCATTCCCCTCCCCGCCAGCCTTTTGGTCAGCAAGTTCAGCAGCTCAGCAGTTTAACCTACTGTGCCACCGGGCCTCTTAATACCTTTTTTAATAGCTGGGTGGAAACATGAACCCAGGCCCCTGAGGTGACACTGACACTCTCCCCTCTGTGGAATGCTCCTTGACTTATGCATGATTAATATCAAAATACATATTTTTAGCCCATAACCTGCCTTCCATTTACACACAAGGCTGACTTGTACAGGAATATATACATTTCCTCTCTTGGGGCCCTACTATTCAGAATAGAAGCAGTAGCAATTCACACTTTTGTCAGGAAGCTTATAATTAGGATGGAAGGAAGCACATTGCTTAGGTAAGATTTTTTTTAAAAAAAACACATCTTGGACTCAAATGAAGCATTTAATTGAGAGAAATGCAGACTTTACAGTGTGCATGTTTCAACCTCCACCCTCACCCACAGTATTTGGTAAGAACAGACAGAACGTTCAGAGAACAAAGGACTCACTCATTCCACCCAATTTTCCCTTTTCACTTCATCCTTTAAGTGGTATGCTATAGTCTGTCTCTTGGAGCACCCAGTGGCGCAATGGGTTAAATCCTTGTGCTGGCAGAACTGCTGACCGAAATGTCATCAGTTCGAATCCGGGGAGTAGGGTGAGCTCCTGTCTGTCAGCTCCAGCTTCTCATGCAGGGATATGAGAGAAGCTTCCCACAGGATGGTAAAACATCCGGGCTTCCCCTGGGCAACATCCTTGCAAACAGCCAATTCTCTCACACAGAAGTCACTCCTGACTAAAAAAAAAAAAAGTCTGTCTCTTAAATCTTAAGTCTTCGCCAGCTTTTTTGCTTTTCTTTTTTAAATGCAAATCTTTTCCAAATGTGCAGAAGCCATTGTTTTTTTCCATAAGTGACATGTTAAAGAGTCCACACCTCATAAATCTTAACGTCTCCACTAGCTGTTCTGCTTTGGCTCAGGTTTAAAAAAATTAAAAAGAGAAATTAGTATTTTTCTGCAGGCAACTGTGTGGGTGCTGCTACCAGCATCTGGTAGGACATATAATACTTACAACACCCACAGAATTCGGACTTGAAATCATTATATCAAATGTTTTGCTGTAAACATGTTTTCCTAATGTCATTCAAATTATAAGGTAAATATTTTATTTCCTTTTTGTGCTATATATTAACTAAACAAACAGTGTAAAAAAGTGCAGAAAAAGGCAACAAGTAAGATTGGTTAATCTTACCGATCCAATTTGCTTCTTAAAGACTTTCTCATTTTTAGTTCTTCTGAGTATAGCTCCTTATATCTTTCCAGTTCTGTATGTGTTGAGTGTTTCTGTAACCCATTGTCTTGCTGACTGTTTTTAAGTTTTGTCAACTCAGACTCTAAATCTCTAATTCTGTTTTCGAGCTGATTTTTCAAGGAAGAATAATTGGTGGCTCGTATTTGTTCCAAGGTTTCTTGTGAGGCTGCCTGTGTCTAGGATACAAAACAACATGGGTTACTACATTTAGAAAGAAGAGGTCTCTTCCTCATACTATTAAAAACACTAGAGTAGGATAACAAAGCTTAATTGTTAAAGTGGTCTGATGTATAAAAGTTACCAGAGGTTTTGATTGTATTCATGTTTACCTGCAAAAACAAATTGACTTCTTCCAGTTTTTGTCTTACATCTTGTCTAGCTCGCTCTTCAATATCTTTCTTGTATTGTTCCACTTGGTTGTGGTCTATCGCATTACCCTGTATGTGGTGTTTGAGATTAGCAACTTCTTCTTCTAGCTGCTGTTTGCTTTTCTCCAATTTCTCATGATTTTTTTGAAGTATCTTCATAGAAGACAAGTGTTCATGCAATTCATGATTTCTAGATTCCAAGTGGGTGCATCTTTTTGACTCTGCTTCCAAATTGTGAGAAAGTTCATCTACCTGAACAAAGGAGAAATACTGAACTGAAATCAGGCCTTTATTTCTTACAAAGAGAAATTACATCCCTATTTTTAGTTATACAAGGAAACAAGAAATGAATTAATAGATTAAAAGCATTAATGGAAAAGTCTGACCATAAAGGTACCTTTGCTCTCAACTTTCCAACTTCGATGTCAATGTCTGAATATCTCTTCTTTATTTCTCCATGAAAGTTAGACTGAGATGAACTCTCTCCACTCTCATACTCTTTAAGTTTCTTTTTGGTTGTTTTCAGAAGTTTTTTAATCCTGTAAAGTAAACATTAGAAAAGTAAAGATAACACTGATGAGAAAACTTGGAATAAGACTGTATTTAAATGGCTGAAATACTCTGTACAGATTTTCTTTTTTTACTCCACACCTAAAAACATTGACTATGATTGAACAAACAGGAAAATGTAGAACCAGGTGGTTCCTTTCAGAGAATATTTACTAAACTATGAATACATAATTTAAAAAAAATGCCAATGGACTTAATTTATTTCATAAATATTTAATTAACAAATAGAATACAAATGCATTTGAATATTAAATAAACTGCATAGAACTACAATATTAATTATTTTCTTGTTCTTTCTTTGTTTAGTTGCTTCCGATTCTTCATGACCTCATGGACCAGCCCATGCCAGAGCTCCCTGTCAGCCGTCTCCACCACCAGCACCTTCAAGGTCAAGCCAGTCACTTCAAGGATAACATCCATCCATCTTTTCCTTGGTCAGCCCCTCTTTTTTCCTTCTATTTTCCCCAGCATCATCATTTTCTCCAAGTTTCCTGTCTTCTCACTATGTGGCCAAAGTACTTCATCTTTGCCTCTAATATCCTTCCCTCCAGTGAGCAATCAGGCATTATTTCCTGGAGTATGGATTGGTTTGATCTGCTTGTGATCCAAGGCACTCTCTGAATTTTCCTCCAACAACACAGTTCAAAAGCATCTATCTTCCTTTGCTCAGCCTTCCTTATGCTCCAGCTGAGGCATCCATAGATTACTACAAGAAATATCATTGCTTTAGCTATGCGGACCTTTGTTGCCAGTGTGATGCCTCTACTTTTCATTATTTTATGGAGATTAGTCATTGCTCTCCTCCCAAGAAGTACATGTCTTCTGATTTCCTGGCTGCAGTCTGTGCCTGCAGTAATTTTCATGCCTAGAGATACAAAGTATGTCACTGCCTCCACATTTTCTCCCTCTATTTGCCAGTTATCTATCAGTCTGGTTGCCATAATCTTGTTTTTTTTTAAAAAAATGTTTAACTACAACCTAGCTTTTGCACTTTCTTCTTTCACCTTGGTTATCAGGCTCCTTAGCTCCTCCTTGCTTTCAGCCATCAAAGTGGTATCATCGGCATATCTAAGGTTGTTAATGTTTCTTTCAGCAATGTTAACTCTAGCCTTGGATCCATCAAGCCCCTCATGTCACACAATGTATTCTGCATACAAGTTGTATAGGCAGGGTGAGAGTATATATTGGCTGTGCACCTTTGCCAATCCTGAACCATTCTGTTGTTTCGTGGTGTGGTCTTACTGTTGCTACTTGGTCGTTATACAAATTCCTCAGGAGACAGACAAGGTGACTTGGCATCTCAATACCATCAACAACTTGCCACCCTTTGTTAATTACAATAAAATCCACAGATGATAAGTAATAAATCATGTCCTCTAGTTCCTATCATTTCTGATGATGCCTCCTCCTATTCCCTCACCTGCTTACTGACAAGAGACCTGGAGTCAAAGTATGGGACATTATTTCTCCAGAATTAACAGCATCCTTGTGTTGCATCCATCTACTATAGTTAAGAGAATACAGTGCTTTAAAAGCCAGGCCAAGAGTATAAGATGCTGTGGACTTGGATTTTATATGCATGGCTATTTTCAATATGACAATGCTAAATATATCTGAAATAGAGACCAGTAAGTCTTTTCAGTAATAGAAACCCATTCTCTAAAACATATGCAGTTTGGCAGGCAGAAACTTCAGTAAGATTCAGACATAGTTTGAAAATGTATTTTTACACCTTTTTTCCTGGTGAAAGTAAACACTCTTAATCAGCTACTGAATGGCAAGTCAACACTTGTGGAAATCATGATTGAATCAGCAAGTTGAGTTAAAATTGGCAGCTGGGTATAGGCTTATTACTGTATTATATTGCAAATGTATTTCGTAAATGTGATATAATATTGTGCATCAACCATCTATATAATAAAAAGGTTCCAAAAGACCTCACCACCTCTGAGGATGCTTGCCATAGATGCAGGCGGAACATCAGGAGAGAATGCCTCTAGACTAAGCACAGTTGAGGCCCTCAACTACCTCTGAGGATGTTTGCCATAGATGCAGGTGAAATGTCAGGAGAGAATGCCTCTAGAACATGGCCATATAGCCCGAAAAAACCTACAACAACCCAGTGATTCCGGCCATGAAAACCTTCGACAATACATTAAAAAGGTAATGTTCGTTTGTAGGATTAACACAACTCAAAAACCACTGGGCGAATTGACACCAAATTTGGACACAATACACCTATCAGGCAAACAAGTGACCACCACTCATAAAAAACAATGAAAAGTACAGCAGAAAAGGCTTAAAAAATAAAAAATACATTACAATGCATGTGCAAAACCACATATATACACGCAAACACACATATATGCACATATACAGAAATATATACACATATATACACATATATATACACACACAAAACACATATACACAGTAACGCATGGCAGGGGACGGCTGGTTTAGAATAAGTATTTCATTGGAGAAAAATAAAACAGCATTTCTATAAAGTGAACTACTTACTATTTATTGGACATGCACATTCTCCTTACCCATTGCATTCTTTTTGTAATTCACTGTTTCTCTTCATTTCTTGATCTAGTCGTATATCCACTGAATGTTTTAACTCTACTATCTTCTTCACTTTTTTCCTTTCATTCTCCAACTGATAAAAAAATAAGTTATACACAGAAATGTACATCAATTATCAATGTTTAAAATCCAATCAACTGAATACAGTTTCTGAACAGCAGATGGATCTTTTATATGCAACACTTGTGTTATGTGATAAAAGGGGCATGAAATTCCGATATGATCCTCTACTTGTGGACATTCTTTTTTCCCTATCATGGTGGTTCATTGGCAAGATTTGTTCATAGTGGGGTAACTTTGCCTTCTTTGAAGAGAGAGTGGCTTGCCCAAGGTCACCCAGTGGATAACAATGGCTGAGTGGGGATTCAACCGCTGATCTCAAGAGTCATTTTTAAATTTCATTTTACAAGCTATACATTAATTAATGCAAATGAGTGTATTACGTAGACTGATATCACCTTGACTGTAAGTGACTATCCTGGTCTAAATCTACATTTCTAAAACATATACCTTTGTTCAAAGTGTCTGCAAATACTTCTTCAGTATGCCAGCAAAAATCTCAAATACTGACTAACCCAGTTTAGATGTCAGGGCTGCTATTTTATCAATGTGATTAGTGACAGGAGAGTTTTAAAAAAGGTTTGTGGGATATTAGAAATTAGTACAGTAACAATAACTTCTATTCCTATGTAAAATGATTAGCCTTCCCTGCTCCCCTCACTCCAAGAAAACATATTGAACAAGATATTTGCAAGGATAAGTGAGACACAAGTAACTGAATTCTAACAACTTGCACTTGGTTTGCTTTTTAAACTTTTTATTTCAAGAACTCTCATCTGTTTACAGAGTATATTCAGAACGACTAGTAGAGGAAAAACAACTGGATGTCACTGCCACAGCACATGGCTAAGGACTGAAAATGAAAGGTAGAAGCATGTCCTCCATTTGGCAAACATACTGCATTCCCAGTGAGCTTACCTGAGCTGTTAGCTCTGCCTTTTCCCTGTCAAGTTCAGAAAGGCGAACCCCAAGTTTTGATCTTGACTTCAGCTCCTCTTCCCACAAATTATGAGTATCTTGTGCAGTTGCTGAGAGCATAGTTTGCTTCTGTACCTAAAGAAATAGCCTTTCAGTTAGAAGCAAAACAAAACAGAAAGAGTCCCCCAAGGAAATAGATAGCATGTATCTTTATGTATCTTTAAAGCAGGCATGGTCAAGCTTTGGCCCTCCTGAAGTTTTGGACTTCCAGCTCCTACAATTCCCAACAGCCTACCTGTTATTAGGGAATTGTGGGAGCTGAAGTCCAAAACAACTGGAGGGCCAAAGCTTCCCCATGCCTACTTTAAAGGCATGTTCTCCCTGGCCTTCTAAAATCTGTTTCAAGCATTACGGCACTTTGAATTTGTTTATTTATTGACTAGTAAGCTCCTGACTATGCTGAACTTTATATATGATTCTATTAGATTTTTGTTACACACTGTATTATATAATTATTGTATGCCATAAAGACAATTCGTCTTAAAGGCAGCCAAGAAATAGGCAATTCCTCAAGTACAATTCCTCATGCTAGAAGACTCTGACATAACAAAATAGAAAGCTGTAGCTTGTGCTTTCTGCATACAGAGAAAGGTGGGATACAAATGAAACCAATACAAAAATAATTAAGAATAATGAGGAGTTAATAATATAACGTAATATTCATATAGTAATTATAAGCTATAATATAAATGTGACAATACCTTAATATTTTGGAAGACTACAATTGGAAAGGTTCATAAAGGTAAGAATGTGCATTTACTTAATGTACAACCTTTTCAATGGCTTCATATACCCTTTGCTATCCTTTTGTGGAACCTCTGCTCAGTAAGGATGTCAGAGGACCAGAGAAGAGCTAACATTGTGCTTCTCTTCAAAAAAGGAATCCAAGAAACTACAAACTAGACAGTCTGGGAAAAAACATTATACTGCATTATATAGAAATCTGTCTGCAAGTATCTTGATGACAATGTAGTGATCGGTGAGAGCCAGCATGAACTTGCCAAGAACAAATCCTGCCAAACTCATTAATTTTTTTAATCAGGCCACTAGTTTAGTAGATGATAGGAATGTTGCAGGTGTCATTTTTCTGGATCTCAGTAAAGGATTTGATAAAGTCCTTCAAAATATTTTAATTAGTAAACTGACTAAATATAGAATAGATGGAAACAATGTCAGCTGGATCCATAATTAGTTGGATAACCATCCTGAAAAGTTATCAATAGCTGTGGTTCAAACATGAAGGGAGTCTCAAGTGAATAGCCTTGGGAATTTGTCCAAGGGGCATCGATCTTCAACATTTTTATCAATTATTTAGATCAATGGTTCTCAGCCTATAGGTCCACAGATGTTTTGGCCTTCAATTCCCAGAAATCCTAACAGCTGGTAAACTGGTTGGGATTTCTGGGAGTTGTAGGGCAAAACACCTGGGGACCCACAGGTTGAGAACCACTGACTTAGATGATGGGGTGGAGTGAATCCTTATCATGTTTGCAGAAACAATACAAAACTAGAAGGTGTGGGTAACACATGAAAAGGTAGATACAGAATCCAAAAGGAACCTTGACAAACTAGAAAACTAATAAATAAACTAATAAAACACTAATAAAATGAAATTCAATCAAAACAAATTCAAAATTCTGCATTTACAGCACAAAAACCAAATGCATAGGTATAGGATGAGGGATACATGGCTCAGTACTACATGCTTGCATTAACAGAAGCATCATTTTTAAAATGAGGGAAGTAATAGTCCCACTATAATTTGCACTGGCCAGAGTTTGTCTGAAGTACAACTTTCATTTTTGGATACCTCATTTTCAGGATGATATAAGAGACAAGTTGGACTGAATTCAGAGAACAGCAACAAGGATGATAATTGGTATAGAGAACGAAACATGAAAAATGTTTGAAGGAGTTGGGCACAGTCAACTTGGGGAATTTAAGACTGAGCATTAACATGATTATATTCTTCAAATACTTCAAGTGCTGACACAAAAAGGAGGAACAAATTTCCTGTTTGCTGCCCAAAAGAGGAGCACTAAGTTGGATGGTTTGAAGTTAAAGGAAGGTAGATTTTGATTCAATATTGAAAGGAACTTCTTGACAGTAAGAACAGTTCAGCAATGAAGCTGCCTAGAAATGTGGTGGGACCTACTTGAACATCTTCAAAAAGAGGATGGGATGCTTTAGCTCAGTAGTTCCCAACCTTTTTTTGACCAGGGACCGCTCTCCAACATTAGTACCAAAAGGGTTACAAATCAGTTTTTGTTCAACTTTGGATTTTGTTTGGTTATTTGGGGTGCTGATTCAGAAAATTGCATTGGATAGACCACATCAGCTCTAGTTTCTGATACAGAACATATGCCATCCAGTAGTCGACATCTGCTCGCTGACAGAAACCATATTTAATAAGCCTCAGCACTATAAGAGGGTTTCGCGAGACCAGTCACTCTCATTGCAACAGTGTACTGACAGTGAAGCCACAGACTGTATTTTCGTTCTTGTGGACTACTGGTGGTAGTTGGAAACCGCGGCTTTAGCTGGGACTGCTGCAGTGTGGACCTTTCCAACTCTGTCACTCTATGAAAAAGATTCTCAAACTAGTTTAAAAGCCCCGAGTGAATTATAGACTTTGTGTGATTAACAGTTTTTAAAAAATATCCAATGTCACCTCATTTTCATAACTCTTTTTCAATTGGGATGCTGCCCAGTGCAAGAAAAGTCTCCTCCCTCTACTTCTGTTCACTATCACTCTGCATACACACTACACATTTCCTGGGAGCAATTTAACTTCAAGTTTTATTTTGTTTTAATTTTATATATTTTTTACAAATCTGTAAATTCTCTTGAGCCTGCTGATACTTCCTCCTTCTATGTAAGCCACACAAAGGATGGAAACTTGCTCCCTGAATCAGGAAATGGTCTCCAAGTACAGAGTGCCATTTTTTCTCATTTTATAAAAAATCCTTTTTCTATTTAAGTATTGCAAGTGTAATCACAGACAAATTTTCAATATATTAGAAATGTGTAATATACCTGTTGATTTAGTTGCTCTTCCAAATTGATTTTTGCTGTTTGCAGACCAGTTATCAGTTCCTCAAGATTATTGTGAGCCTGTATCCAAAATAACAAATGAAATAGTAGATTTGAGAAATCTCTTTCGATTATTGTTTTATTGTTATCTTTTTCATTGACATCTGTAATGAATTTGCTGATCTCTGCAAGATTTTTGGCGTATAGCTCTATGTTGCAAGGTGGCAGAATTGGCACAAATAGGGTAGCAACAGTAAAGGCAAGATTAATTTGCATACGTGTAGCCCATTGGTCCTATGCAGATGAGTGTAGTCCAGGATTTTGAAAAGGCCACTGAGCCAGAATGACAGTTGAGAAGAGATCTGAACGTTCTAAAGGGGCGGAGTTACGGTTAAAAAAGAGGCAGTTAGAGTTGAAAAGAAATGACAGTTGGTTAGGAAGTACTGTTTGTGAGGAACAGTTAGGATTTTAAAATACATTAAAAACAAGCTACAAATCAACCAGACAATATACCCTTAACAGATCTACTACAGCCAATTTTAAAAGCCAGTCAGAATTTTAAAAAGTTATGGTTTAAAGAGAGCTATAAAACAATTTCCCAGATATTACTTTGCTCCAAAATTCTTATGTCTGAAAAGATAATAAAAAAGTGAAATGGACATCTTTCTTGCTCAACTTCCCCAACTATCTCAATAATATTATGGCTGACTTACAGAGGCATTACTGTGCATATCTTTCTGAAGTATCTCAATTCTATTGGTCTGTTGGTTGGTGGTTGCTTCCAATCTGGCATTTTCTATTTCAAGTCTGAAAAAGGCACATACCAAGTTTCAGAACAGTGCACAATATAGTTAAATTGATTTTAACTTAAATATTTTTGTTAAATCTCCAAAACATGAATTTGGTACTATACATTTACATTTTACATTAATTCTCCATTTCTATCTTATGCTAACATATACAATTTCATGACATGGGAAATATTTTATTACCTCTGTACATGCTCTTCTAATTGTTTTATAGCATTATTTGCACCTGATGATGCCACCAGTAGGTCTTTTAATTTCTGAGCCGCCACAATTGCTTCGTGTTCCTTAGCATCCAAAGCATTTTTTAAGTTATGTGCACATCTTTCCGACTGAAAATACTGTTCTTCTGACTCTTGCAGCTGTAACAACACTTCACATTAGCAATAGGAATGCCTACCGGGATTTCCCCAGATGACTATAGAATTAGAACTAAATTGTTACGAAGTAAGCAGTAAGAAAAAAAGAACATTTGCCAGACTATGAAACTTTGCATCTGACCATGAACATTATTCTCTTTAGCCAATTTTGCATTTATAAGGGGAAATGTGGAAGTTCTATGTAATGGATTTTAGATGCTACTCATTATTTCACCCAAACAAACAGGGCATGGATATACTTATACATATACAGAGGGCCCCCTGGTGGTGCAGTGGGTTAAGCCGGTGAGCTTGGAGGTGTCTATGGACAACGCCGACTCTTCGGCCTAGAAATGGAGATGAGAACCACGCCCCAGAATCGGACACAACTAGACTTAATGTCAGGGGAAACGTTTACTTTTATCTTTTATACATTTACACAGACACACAGAAACACACACACACACACACATATCAAAAGTAGACATAAATTGGCTAGGACTTAATGATCTGTTACAACCATACCTTGGATTTTATCCTCTCTACTTCCTTTTGATATTGTTGTTTATCCTCTTCTAAATCAATACGATAACGTGTTGAAACTTCTAGTGAAGCTTCTGTCATGGACTGCTTTTTAAGAGAATCTGCAAGTTCTTGTTGTAGTTGCCTTATGGTACCCTGACAACAGAATTTAGAAATAAGGACTTTACAAATTAAACATTGCCCAGAGGGTCGAAGTTTGCCCATGCCTAATGTATGGTGTTTACTATTAGGTGGAGGACAGCACGCCTATTCCCTCAAATGTTATGGATCTAGAAAGTAATTTTGCAAAATACTTAATTCTACAAAATGAATCTGACTGTAAATCAATACAGTATTTCATCAAAAATGTTAATACCCAAGGATGATATTTCTGAGAAGGTAGAATCAGGGAATATAATTATCTTCATGCCTAATCTGGATACAAGCCTTGTACCATTGAAAAAATAGTTTCATCGTCAGTATTTGAAAGTTTAAAGTGTGTTGGTGAGATGTATCACACTTACCTCTCTATCAACCTTTTCTGCTTCATATTTAAGAATTTGTTCTCTTAGATTATCACATTTTGTAACTAATTCTTTATTTCTCTCTTCCATCAGCTGCACTTGCTTTTCAGTATCACCTCTGAGTTTAGTAAAAATATCATTGAATCGATCTTGGACGTCAGTAACTACTTTTTCTTTGATAATACTCTTATTTTGAAAATCTTCCAACTGTTGTCGAAGTAAAAGATTTTCACTCTGGAGCTGTGCCAATCGTTCCTGCATAGAATCGTGTTTTACAATGTATTTGTTCATTTGATCCTTTTCAGCTTGTCGTGCATTTTCAAGTTCTTTCACTTGGCATTGGGCCTGGTTCAAATCTCTTTGACAACTTTCTAAGAGCAAGGTCTTTTCTCTGAGAGAGTGTGTTACATGGTGGAGTTCATTTTCTAGACCATTAGCTTTACTTTCAGATTTACTTAACTGTTGAGACATGGTATTGCTAGTTTCTCTTAGAGTACATATATCATGATTGAGTTTGTCCTTTAAACGAATCCACTCATCCCGCTCTCGTTGCAGCACTCGTTCAGCATCGTTTTTTGCTAACTGGCACCGTTCAAGTTCCTGAGCAGTAGAAGTCAAACGAGAACGGAATGAATCTATTTCCATTTCTAGTCTTTCTTTATGTTCCTTAATATGTTCTAGTTTGGTTGTTAGCATTGCAGCCTCTGTTTTTGATATATTTATTTGTCCATTACACTGGAAAACTGTTTGAGTCAAAGCATCTTCATTCAGTTTCAATTCTTTTTTAAGTTCTTCTATTTTTTCTTTCAAAGCTTCATTTTCTTCTAAATATTTACTTTCTTCCTCCTGATGCTGAATTCTTATGCGGTCAAGCTCTAATCGTAATACAGAAAGCTCATCTTGGAGGATTTGATTTTGGTGCAACAGTTCCTTTTCTTGGTCATGATTATCACTCATCTGAAAGGTTCATAAACAAAAAAGCAAAATTAATAAATGTGCTCGGGATTCATACATTTACTTTTCCTCATACTTGAAGAATTAAACTCTTAACTCTTATGAGTATTATATATTTTCTTTCAAAGGATGCTCTTTTGCTAACATTTCCCAACCTTTTCCCTAATGACCTCACAAATGAATTAAAGAAAAATATTTTAAATGTCAAGGGAACAGTAATTTGATAAATGAAAACCAACAGCAAGAGACTGACTCACTTATTAGTTTTTATCGTTCAATGTGTAAGATGTGTTTAGCGTGGGATGATAGTGGTTAGAACGATTACGTTAGATTGAGTTTGTTAAAAGGTAAAGGTTTCCCCTTGACATTAAGTCTAGTTGTGTCCAACTCTGGGGGATGGTGCTAATCTCCATTTCTAAGCTGAAGAGCTGGCATTGTCCATAGACACTTCCAAGGTCATGCGGCTGGGCATGACTGCATGGAGTGCTGTCACCTTCCTACTGAAGCATTACCTACTGATCTACTCACATTTGCATGTTTTCAAACTGCTAGGCTGGCAGAAGCTGGGCCTAACAGTAGGAGCTCACACTGCTCCCCAGATTTAAACCACCGACCTTTCAGTCACAAAGTTTAGCTCAGAGGTTTAACCTGCTGCTCCACCGGGGCTTGAGTTTGTTAGGTTGGTTAGTTTGTTAGGTTCTACTGTTTTTACTGTTTGTGAACCGCTGTGAGTCGCCTTCGGGCTTGAGATACAGCGGTATATAAGCAAAGTAAATAAATAAATAAATAGGTTTGTTTTTTATATTAAGAAACATGTTTGTTGTGTTTTTATAAGGGGGATATGATCATTTTGTTTTATGAAATTTGTCTTTCTGTGATTGTCTCATTGAATAAAAGTTACAAAATTCTAGTGTAACACTATAGAAATCATAGCAGCCTACAGAGCTGTTCTGTGTTAGGAAATTAAAAGAACCCCGTGTTCATCTTTAACACACACTTAGATACTAAGAAAATGGATACCTCTAAGTGCTTTGCTGTTACTTTTTTCGATTCTTCTTCTAACTCTTTCTGCCTCCAGAGGTGAGTATTCAAAATACCTTCTTGCAGAAATCTGGCCTTTTGTTCTTGGCAAAGTTGTTGCTGTATATCATTGCGTTCTTCTTCAACCTATAACAACATCTCAATATGAACAAACAACCAAAATTCCACATACACCTTAAAGGCTAGTCACTTTATAATGGCATACACTTTTGCGGACTAGAATGTATTTCACTAAATATAGGAATGTAGTCCTGCACTGGTAAACAAATGGATACACAGAGATATACACCAGTGTAATGTGAAGAGAAATGTGTTGGGGCATGTTGTATCTTCCTCTTTTGTCTCTGAGGAGGAATTGGAAGAGGAGAAGACTGAAGAGGAAGGGGCTGGGAATCTGGGCAGATGGTCAGGCCTAATGAAGAGGAAGAAGAGGCACACTGGTTATTCCTACTTTTCAAGAACACCAAAGGGAGCATCAAGCAAGTCGTAGGTCAGTCAGGATGGCTGAAGGACTTGCAGCAATCAGGTCACTCCCTAGACATGTGCTGTGGGCTGGAGGCTATAAATCAGGAGCAGGAGAAATAGCCACTGGAAAATATATCCAGATTTAGGAACATGCAGTTGGTTTAATAAAAGCACATTTCCCCATCTCTTAGCAGCAGCTCTTCAAATTCCTCTAAATATTTTAATCTGCAAAAGCAGGGCAATCCCAAATCCTAAGGCATTCAAAAGAATGCTTTTGACTTTTGGGGGAGGAGAGAGCCCCAACTATAAATCCAAATGCACACCTTATACAACAACTCTATTTTAATTTAAACTCACCTGTTTCAGATGATTTTTCAGTGTTCTCAACTCCATTTCAGAACTTCTCAGCATTAACTCAAGCTGTTGTTTTTCCTCCATTTGTTTACAGTATTGCTCCTCTTTATTCCTGGACTGTTCTTGGATTTTTTCATACAACATTTCAGCAGTCATTCTCTTTTCCTCCTCTTGTTTCAAAGAAAACCTGTGGTTTAACAATTTTAAAAATATAGTCATTGATTGGAACTGCTTTCACTATCTTTGTATCAAGCCCTCATAATAGCATGATAGTCTATACATATGGAACTACATGTCTAGGGGACAATCACATGATTTAGAAACTATGAAATTCACAGTGTGTGGACTACATGACTTGACCAACACATTATGAAAGAAGCCCAGACACTGAGAATGAAACATCTTTGTGAGGTGAAGAAGATACCTGCAGATCAGTCATAGTCAAGATCTGAGCATTTGGCAGAGACCAGATACCAAATTGCTATTTGGTAATCCTCATTTGAGTGCTAGTAGTTGTGGAGCTGTTTGTGATTTAAAGTAGAGAGTTGACAGAGAGAGAGAGGCAGGATGATGAGATAATTTAGGAAAATGGGAGCTGCAGTATTACTTTTATTGCAATGTATCAATTTTATTGCAATATATATTGTTTAATACATAATTATACTGGTTGCCTTCAGTTTTCTTACTCAACTAAAATGTTCTGATCCTGTTACTAAAATACTTTTCCCTTTTAGAGAAAATTCAGGTGTACATTGTTTTTGGACAAAGCCCGCAGTTGAAAGAGTTAGATCATTATCTTCACAAATATTTTAATATTTGTCCTGGAGAACAAGCCCTATGAGGAGCAGCTTAAAGAGATGGGCATGTTTAGCCTGAAGAAGAGAAGATTGAGTGGAGACATTATGACCATGCATAAATATGTGAGGAGAAGTCATAGGGAGGAGGAATCAAGCTTCAAATTACAGGAAAGGAGATTCCGCTTGACAATTAGGAAGAACTTCCTAACTGAGAGCTGTTCAGCAGTGGAACTCTCTGCCCGGAGTCTGGTGGAGGCTCCTTCTTTGGAGGCTTTTAAGCAGATGGCTGGATGGCCATCTGTCAGGGGTGCTTTGAATGCAATTTTCCTGCTTCTTGGCAAGGGGTTGGACTGGATGGCCCATGAGATTGCTTCCAACTCTATTATTCTATCATTTAATAAACTCTTTTAAAACTTTCTTCCTTTAAGATGAAATATTGTAGTATGAGTTCAAATATAGAGAAGAAAACATTTTTATCTCCCTCACTAACAGCTCTTCAACTACTTTTTTCTCTTTGACTTATGAAATTGTACAGGCTCTAACAGTATAACCAAACATAGATATATGTGCTTTGGTTATATCTATCTCAACTCAAATCATTTGTCCGAATTACTATAGCCAGCCAGCTCTTTTCTGCGTAACACTATTTTCCAGATTTTAATAGCAAAGAGTCAACATTTCTGGGTAACTTTGCCTTTCGTACCCCTTTCACATTTTTAAAAAGCAGTAAATCTTGTACCAGAACAGAAAAGTTCTTACTTGAGGCTGCTGATATCACTTTCTCGTTCTAGTTGCTGTTGATCCAGCACAGATTTCATGTCTCTCATTTCTTCCAGTATTCGCTTCTGCTCTTTTTTCTCATTCTCAAGTTTTTTAACTTTCCCACGGAGATGAGTATAGCGTCCCTTTTCATGTTCAATTAAACGTTCATATTCATGGAAAATATTTTGAAGTTTTAGGAGGTCTACAGAATCTGTTTTGGAAAAATATTGTAGTACTATATAAACCCGGGACCGAAGACTGGAGACCTCGGTATACTCCTTCTATACCTGGGACATCGTCCTCTTCCACCGAGCGCGCAGCTTCGGAAGGGACGCACATAGAGCGGTGAGGGAGGAAGGGGACACCCGCCTAGCCAGGCAGATCAGCCAAATCAACCCTGGCGATCAATGGGGTGACAGATGTCGCAGCCAGATTGCCCTCACATCCTTGTAGTACTATATAACTTTTACAAACATATTGGGCAAATATTTGTATTTTATTTCAAAGGCCAATGCTGACAAGGCCCTACCATGGTTTCTATTTTATTTCGAAAGGCTACATAGTAACTATAGTCCTGAGAGGTGAATACAAATAAAATTCCTGGAGAGTCAAAATCACTGCCATGTTTAGAGCAGGGTTGTATTTGTGCTTGTGAATTTTTCCCAGCACTTCGGCAAACCAGGGAATTCATACACACACTTGGGTAACAATGTCTGTGTGAAACACTAGACATATTCTGAAAGACAGGTACTGTACTGGGTTTTTCACACATTAAAAAAATAAAAGCAGCTACCACAGAGATTTAATATGAGAAGGCTATACGTGATGTTTTCTGAACTAATCTTGCACCGGGATTGTGGCGCAGCAGGCTGAGTGTCAGCTGCATTAAGATCACTCTGACCAAAAAGGTCCTGAGTTCGAAGCCAGCCCGGGTTGGATTGGGTTTCCAACCAATTGTGTGTAGCCTGTTGTCGACCTTTGCAACCCGAAAGACAGTTGCATCTGTCAAGTAGGAAAATAAGGTACCACCTTAAAGTGTGGGGAGGCTAAATTAACTGATTTATGAGGCCATAAAGAAGACTCCAGCAAAGCATTCCAGCGGGGAAGCATGCGGGAATGCGAAAGTGCTTCATCAGCATTGCAGATGGACAATGAAAGCGACAGCTCCCCTGGCGGCCAGAAAAAGTTAAATAGCCTCTGTCTATGTCTGTATATGTTTGTATGTTAAAATTGGCATTGAATGTTTGCCATATATGTGTACACTGTAATCCGCCCTGAGTCCCCTGCGGGGTGAGAAGGGCGGAATGTAAAAGCTGTAAATAAATAAATAAATAAATAAATACACTTCCAGTCTAAATTCAACAATCAGATGATAACATTTCAAGTCCTAAATGGCTTGAGACCTCCATACTTGGGAACTATGTGATGCTATAGACTGTAAAATAGATGCATGTATTCGATAAATATATTTAAAAATCCCCAAAACAAACTTTGATTTTGCCATTTTATATAAAGGATACCATTTACTACACCATTGTATATGATGGGAGTTGAGTATCCAGGGATTTTGATATCCATGGGGGTCCTGGAACCATATCCTAGCAGATATCAAGGGCCCACTGTACCTTAATTAAAAATATATCTGTATATATGTGTATTCACATACACACATATGTATATGGATAATTTGGCACTCAAGCGTTCTAACTGGAGGTCACCTGTAACCAACAGTGCTATGTATTCTGAGGAGGAACAAATAGCGAAAGGAAGAAATATGCTATATTTTGAAAAGAGGCCAGGATGGAATTACTGATTAGACAAGGTACCAATCAGTGTAAATCTTTGAATCTTCCTCTTTGCATAGTTAATTTCGATGCAACATTATGAACACTAATGTTTAAAACTGCATTCAGAAAAAAATATGTTGCCATTGCTAATTATTACATCAGCATATGTTACTAAGTGATTCCAGATATATATACTTATTATGTATTTATATTGCTTTCAAACAAAATCAGAAAGTTTGGAAAAGGCAGAGGATAAGTTCACCTTTATTATCCAAATTAAGTTGTTCCATCAACATCACAGCTTCTCTTGTGACGAAA
Source organism: Anolis sagrei (assembly GCF_037176765.1). NCBI lineage: Eukaryota > Metazoa > Chordata > Lepidosauria > Squamata > Anolidae > Anolis > Anolis sagrei. The sequence goes on along the minus strand of NC_090025.1, from coordinate 130,313,684 downwards.
GCAGACAATTCATTATCCTCTGTAGTTGTATCTGAAGACTGTGTTGAGTCATCAAAATCATGCGTAATAACAATTCCTCTTTGGAGCTGTGAAACAACATATAATCGTACAGAATAAAACACCACTGTTTGTCTGTTTTTGCATCCTTAATGAATTTTCTGATCCACATAATGTATAAAGTGTCTTTGGCATAAAGACTAAGAAAAGTAAAGCAATAATTATTTGGGAATACAATAAGCAATAATGATTAATAAATTGATAAATAATCATATAGTTTAGAATTTAGTAATTTAATAATAAATATTTAATTAAGATAAATTAACCTATATTTAGGATTTCAAGCATGTAGTAGTGGCTTGATAGAGTTTTCATATTGATCAAACTCAATTTGTGGACTAAATGCAACAAGAAAAAAGCAGACCTGTCCTTGCATCTACCATCACGCATTAAGGACCATGCTTAGCAGGCATGTCCCATTTTCTCTGTCATGTAGGAAAAGGGGTCCTGTTTAGACATAACTCATGATCTGGCTTTAAATATACAAGTTAACTGTAGTTAGCTTGCTAGGCAAAACGCTATACTTTTTTAGTCCACTTCCATTTCTAAAAAAGTATCTCTAGAAACTATTGACAACATAACAGATTCTATATTGAAAATGACTGGTTATTGCTAGGGAGCAGTGTAATAAGGCACTCTGCTTATTTTGCATCTCTCAGAAAGTATTTATAGGATTCTTTTCCACCAGGCCAGAATATCATCTACCATTTTAAACAATCTTTCATTTGTCAATCTGGATACTACCATAAATGATGATTAAGAATCTTGGTCAATAGTGTATTACCTAAAAAATGTGGTATAAACACAAAAAATTGAGGAGCCCTGGCACTCAAGCGTTCTAACTGGAGGTCAGCTGTAACCAACAGTGCTATGTATTTTGAGGAGGAACAAATAGAGAGCGAAAGGAAGAAATATGCTAAGGTGTATCAAGCAAACCCAAGTGCCTTTCATCTGGAAATCGATCCTCACTGCAGAAGATCATGCAGATTCTGAATAGGTCTATACAGTTGCTTACAGACCCACCACCAAGACTTTATTTACCCTTGGAAGGCAATCATATTCGGCCAAGAATGTCTGCTATGATGATGACTTGAACTGAACCACTGTGCCTTTTTGCTTCTGAAGTTGGTAAAAATACTATTGCCACTCATACTTCTACAGCATATATACAAGTTAGATCAAATATTTTGGTAGAATACAATACCTTTTTCTTTTCATTCACAGTTTTGGCTACATCCCTGAAAATTAAACAAAAAAAACCTTATTAACAATAGATTTTCATGTAAATTTCTTTGACTTTGAAAATGTAGAAACATTCTATACTGCTAATGTTTAGACCTTTAAAAAACCAAATCTGCAACACACTAAAAAAAAGCATTGCTGAGGCACAATCTAGACATAATGCAGAATATTTTCTAAGATCTCTATGAATCTCTTCATATCTAAACAGATGGGAGGTGCTACAGACTAAGGAAAGCACAATAAAATAAAAGGTTAAATAATAATCTTAGGTCACCTTTTTGTTGTTCTTAAAAGCAGTCAAACAAGGCTGTATATAATTAGGAGATATCAAAACAAAAATTCCTAGAAATATATAAAATGTCTTTTACGTGGGCAGACTACTATCTAGACTAGTATTGATTCTTCTGACTGGAAACACCTTTCAGGGATCATAGGCAGAAGTCTTTCATATCACATGATACTGAGGATGCCGAGAATTGATTCATCTACAGACCAAGTGTATGTTCTATCACTGACTCATCATCTGTCCAATATAATCACACATCTCTTCTATCACATCCAGTTTAGTCCAGAATTGCACTACAGGACTACAGGATTAAAAGTAATATTTGTCCAAAACCATGTCAATTAAGTACTGAACAGCTGGATGCAACAAACTGTTTCTCAAAATACTAAAGATAATGAATCTATACAGATAAAGATGTACTTCTGCCTTTGATGTTTTTACACTTAATCTCAGCCAGAGAGTACATACTTGGTTAATACAGATATTGCTCGTCTAAATGCATTACTGGCTCATTCAACACGAGGTAAGTCTATAAATGAAAGTTTTTATTTTAAAATCATGATTATGCATACCCTTCATCTTCCAGAGATGCTTCACTCAAACTGCTGTCATCCTGTAATTGACGAAGTTTGCCAGTGACCTCCTGATCAACTCTTTGCTTTAAAATTGGTCTTTTATTTCCACCTTTTCTTACTTCCTTTGCACTGGCAACAGGATTTTTCCTGAAATGAAACAAGAAACCTGAATCAGAGCTGTAAGCCACCTTGAGTCCCCAAAGGGGTGAGATAGGCAGGGTAGAAATAAAGCAAATAACAATAAATAAATGATCAGAATCAGTTCAGTTGGTGGAAGATGAAAGTTATTTTAGCCTAATTCAGTTTTCTTTAAGTCGTGAAAAAAAGGCAAAATACATTGAGAGAAATATATTTTTCATTCAGTTGTCATTTTTCACTATCTACAAAATGCCCCCAGTTGACCAAGTAAATTACTACCACATTTATTTGAGTCCAATGCTCACCTTTGTTGGCAAAACTGGGTGCACATTAGATTCAATGTTGTATCAGAATTGCCCACAAAAACCCACCTGCATGAAAAGACCCAGAGGGAACTGGAGGCAAGACATGGAGGTGGTGATGAGAAATGGCTATTCCTGATGATGGAGGCAGCCTCAGGGCTCTGTGGCACCCAAAGGAGGAGGATCACCCAGCTAGCGACCCAGATGTTGCTCAGCTATGGTTCCTGCCTCTTGGGTGGCCTCAGGGGTTTCTTGCCTGCTCCTCCCTAGGCTCAGTCCTATGTGGCTCCTAACTGACCTCATTCACAAGGCCTTCACAACCACCCCCTCAATTTTAAAGTTCTCATGAGTGAGGCTAATTGGGAATTGTTGGCCTGACGGATAGACATGGATTCTCAAATGGCCTCATTCATGCTGTCTGCCTCCCTGATGTGCTATATTTGAGCTGATGGGAGCATTACATTCAAGGGCAAATCCATTTTTGTTATGCACACCTTCAAAACTGAGATGCACATTACATTTGATGACATATTATACTCAAGTAAATATGGTAGTAGAAGGTCTTTTGGCTGCCAAGGTGATCTCAATGACAACCTCATCATATCCTCCCACCTTTTCCATTCAACCTCCAAGCATGTAACTGTAATCAGCCTGGACTGAAATGCAACAGATGGAGTAGGTCTGGCCAAGGTGATAGAAGCTAACTCTCCTGAACCTGCATGGTGATATCTCAGACACCAAGGTAGATGAGAGGAAAAAAGTTATGTGACTATTAAACAAGTTGATTAATATCACTTTTCATACTCACCTCTGAGAAGAAATTTGCATAAATCGCTCTCGGTCTGGTGAGAAAATCCTATTTATAACCTGGCTTTTTTCTGTCTTTTTCTGTCCTTCTGTTCTAATATACTGGTTTTCATTTACTGTAGGCATCTGCTCTATTTTCTGTTCAGTTTCTACATCCACCTTTTGTCCAGTATTTGCAGCTGCTTTTTCCCCGTCAGCTTCCAATCCCTGCTTTCTTTTTTCTTCCTCAACCTAGGAAAAATAGTCATTATATATTTGTGAAAAAGTACTTAGAACACAAAGCAAACACTCCCACTCTTCAAAAGAAAACAGCCACTCACTTCTAAAGCTAAAGAGTTAGTATTATATAAAAGAAGGTAATGAGGGAGAAAATAACTATTAGTGTAAAAGAAAAACACCAATAAAACACCAATGCTTTAACTGTGAAGAAAAGATAGATTCTTCACAAAAGTGACTAAATGGGCTTTAAAAGAATAACTCATACAAAGGATAAATGTTTCACACAGCAAAGTGAAGAGTGATAAGCAAGAATGAAAGTAAATGGAAAGATGAATCAATAACCTATTCAAATCCTGATTTCATACTTTGGACCAAATGTCTAACCAGTACATAAATTGGTGCAGTTAATTTCTTATAAAGTAGCATCCATTTAAAATATGAGCTACTTGAAATCTTTTTCTGTTAGCATTAAATTTCTTAATTCTCAATATGTTACAATCACACCACACAGATTAGATGGAAAGCATATATACTACGACCCTCCTTACCCACAGGACTAGTACTCATAGTTTCACCTACACGCATACAACAAAGTATGTTCTCTCTGGGCATTTTGTAGGAAGTTGTTCATTTCAGTTGGGTTCACACTATAATCCAGTTTCATGTTTCGACAGTATGTTCAAGAAAGTGTCCCCTGCTGATATGGGGGTCGTACTATATAAAGTTTTCCTTCCTGATTTATATTAGAAGCATAGTATAAAGCCGACACAGAAAGAAGACTTTATAATGAATATTGAAGAGCTGAAATGGACAGGATGACTGAGGTGGGAGAAAGACCAAAGAATGGAAAGCAGCAGGTACATCTCTACCTCTTTTTGCAGCTGGGCCTTTTCTCTTTCCAAAGCCAGGAACACTACCTGCAGCATTCCTACCTCATTCTTAAATCTTGCAACATCACGTTCTAATTCTTCATCCAGCTGTTGTTTTGATGTTTGACAGCAAGTTTGTACAGACTTTTTCACTTGGTTTCCAAACTCAGTATCAAAACATTTACAACTTTTGACACCATTATTAAAATAGTGCAGAGAGTCTTCATTTTCCCCATTTGTAGTCTCATGATCGCCAGTTGGGTGTTTTAAAACGGGTGTTTTACAAAATGTACCTGAAGTGTCTCTACAACTGTTCACTGAAGAAGAATCTGGAATTATTTCTGAAGCTATGGCATTCCTACTCATATTGTTTTCCAGTTGTATACATTTAGTGTCATCTTTTTCATCTACATTTGTTCCCATTCCTTCTGCATTATTAGGCAATACCTCATGTGTTTTTAGATTTTGTTTGACATTATGTCTTTTATTTTCACACATTTCAAAAAATAGCTCTTGAGAAACAGAATTTTTAGAGCATAGAATGGAGTTTCCAGTATTTATTTCTTTTTCTGCAATAACAGGCTGTAACAGTCTAATATCCTCATTTCCTGGTATATCAACTGCAGCTCTGGACAGATGAGATGGTGATGATTCTTTTATATCCTCTGAGAAACCATTGGGGCCATCTTGCAATTGTCCTTCAACCCCAGACTTACTTTTATTCTCCATTATATTGATTTCACCAAACATCTGCTTTAGTTCTGCTGTAATTGTCTTAAAATGAGATTTGACTTCCTTTTTTTCATTTGCAACCCACATTTTTTCATATCTTTCTTCCCAAAGTGCCGAATCAAAATGACTGCTTTCATTGTCTGGTTCCACATTGTGATTTACTGCTCCAATTTTCTTTTCATCACAAGCATATGGAATCTCTGCCTTGTCAGTCTCTGTTTCAGGTGACAAACTTTTTAGGGAGTTGTGTGTATCTAATATGCTTTTTTCCTTATACAAGCAAGTATGAATAGAGAGAAATTAACAAAAATAATCAACATTTTAAACTGACTCTATGAATTTACAAAAAAGATTATATTCTCTTCAGGAGTAATAAAAATTGTTTAGTTTGTTTTGCGGGGTAGGGGGGCAAAGTTGAAGGACAACAATTTTCCCTGTTTTCCCCGGTTATTCCCCCCTTCACTTCCCATGTCATAAACAAGGATTATTTCCATAACTGCAATATGGGCGGCAGCGGGAGGGGAACAGGAAAACAGGGAGAAATTGTTTTCCTCCTTCAAATTACCCTCCACCCATATAAAATGGACTAGCCTTCTCTGTCTAGGCCATGGGTCCTCAAACCTTTTAAACAGAGGGCCAGGTCACAGTCCCTTAAACTGTTGGAGGGCCGGATTAAAAATTTTTAAAAAATGAATGAATTCCTATGCACACTGCACATATCTTATTTGTAGTGCAAAAAACCACTTAAAAACAATACAATAATTAAAATGAAGAACAATTTTATCAAATATAAATTTATTAGTATTTCAATGGGAAGTGTGGGTCTGCTTTTGGCTGATGATAGGATTGTTGTTGTTGTTGTTGTGTGCTTTCGAGTCATTACAGACTTAGGTTGACCCTGAGCGAGGGCCAGGTAAATGACCTTGGAGGGCCACAGCCAGCCCCCGGGCCTTAGTTTGAGGACCCCTGGTCTAGGCCCTCTTTGGGCTCCACCCAGATAATGAAACAGTACCAGTATGTATTATTAAGAATAACAAATTAATATTTTAACAGTACATGATTGCTTTCTTCAACAAAGAATTTCTTTTCAAACAATGTTTCCAACATTATTATATTTCCGATATAGATTTCCTATCTTGTGCAGACAGAGGGTTGAGTAGTTTGAAGAAAACCCATCCACTCCTATACTGACTTTTGGGATGTTATGATATACAAATTAGCCCTTATCTAGCAAACATCATGTCTTGGGCAGGTTATGGACATACTGCAGGTTACATATTTCAGGCAAAGCCTATACATTGCCACTAAGCCTACCAAGTCTTTAGAGTTCCTATACAAGCGAGTCACATATACCAACTTGCAAAATGCCTATGGAGACATTCAGGATATCCTTCCAGTCGTGAGTTGTTACTGCTCAGACTAACAAAGCTATGCCTTTAAATTCTACAAATATTTTCAAAAATAAATTCATACTTCACCCACCTCTTCCTCTATGGGGGAAAGGTCATAGAAATGTGTAGAAATCATAGCGACTAAAGACCTCTAGAACATTTTCACTCAGGTAAACACTACTCAATAATAATTATAGAACTTTTTTATATATACTGTCCTATCTCTCTGAACAGACTCAGTTCAACTTTTCGGAAGTATCAGAAAATTCATAATTACCATACAATTCATGTTTCTGTGTATGCAGTATGAGTGTTGCTTCTAGACGTATAAGGATGGTGTTGGAGGGCATTGGAATATATAGTATTTAGGAGTTAATTGAAAGGGTAAGAAGTATCAAAATAAACTGGAAGAACATAGAATTTGTGCCTTTAACTCTGTTTTGAGGTGCCTGTATAACTCAAAGGATTAAATTAACAATAATTTCAGATGCACAGTAATACTTGATAGCAACAGACAAATTCAATTTGCAATACACCTACCTTGTTTTCATCCTCTTCCAGTTCTCCATTGTCATTTTGTTCATCATATTGCTGACCTGCAAAAATACTGAATGAGCATATTTGTGTTTGGATGCCTTGCAGTAGTGCAAGGTTTTGATCTCTCATCTAAACTGTGAAACGCCAGGTTTGCACACCTTGAAGATTTCCAATCATTTTATCTTGTGGGTTTGTTTGAATCTGTTTTTAACCTAGTTTTAAAAATAATTTAAAATGATGTTTGATTACTTCTACGATCATTAGATAAAGAGCAAAATATAAATATTTTGCTTAATAAATGATCTGGGAACAGATAAAGAGAACCAGGTTATTATTTTAAAAAAAATAAAATAAGAACTCCCACTTAAATGAACAGGGTGTAATATTCAAATATATGTTGATAAGAGGAAGCATTCAAAGCTCAGCCACAAGTAGTCTGTATGAATAACAAGTGCACTCCTTTAAAACACAGATGGTTTTATTTTATAAATAGCAGAACCAGTTATATATATATGGGATGAATATTGTTAGCCCAGTATAACAATATTCTTAAAAAATAAAATTAAGGCTGCAACTATTTTTCTCAGAAACTGTAATCTATTTCCCTTCCTCCCTCTCCAACTGCCTACCTTGCTGTCCTATTTTGTTCCAGCTCCCACTCCACTACATTGTCTCCCATCTCCTTAGCAACCCATGACACTCACTTCATTTTATCCACCCTACCATCTGACTTCTGCATATCAGGTTTACCTTAATAGATTAAAAACAACTGGTAAAAAGCTATCTAATTCTGAACCTTGAAATTCCCAACTTTTAGGTGGTTTCGCTACAAACAACAGGATATCTTTAGTGCACAGAAGAAGAAAAAAGATTTTGTAAAAAAATGTTGTCAGTTACCTTTTGATGCAACTTTCAGAACATCACTTTCTGCTCTTGAAGAAACATGAGTTTCAGTTACACCAGCAGCTTTTGCTAATTGTAAAGGAGATCTATGTTCTCCCACTGTAAAGATGTGATAGGATTTAGCGTAAGGAACACTCTTAAGTGACAGGCTGGTAGAATCCCAGTCAGATGCATCTGAAATTATCAGGACATCAAAATATGTAAACAAAAAACCTCAACAATATATTTGCATTCTTTAGAATGCAGACTATAACAGTCTGCATTTCTGTTAATATTTTAAACTTTATTAACAGAGAAATCTACAGTCTGCTAATGGTAGCTAAACAGAATTCATATGAATTCATATGAGGTATTCAGTTCATATGAATTCATATGAATATTTGTCTTTTCAAAATTACTTTAGGGATTTCAATGATCAGATTTGGATAGAGAGTTATGGAGGGCATTTCGGATGTCTTTTCTTCAGTGGAGACACAAAATTTAACTACTGTTATTTCTGAGTTCACTCTATTATGGTCAATGACCAGTTCGAGAAAAGAAGGACATAGTCCTATACAAGCATATCTGAGTTAAGGGTTAAGAAATTTCATACTTTAAAATAAGCATATAATTGTTAGGACATTAAGATAATTAACTTAAGAACCTAAGCTAAAAGCCATATACAGAATGGTATTAAAACCTAACACAATTTATGGAATCAAAGTGAAGGGAATTTAAAGGGAGGAAGCATAGTGTAAGCCATCCTGAGTCCCCCTTTGGGGGTTGAGAAGTGACAGGATACAAATCCAGGAAATAAATAAATAAATAAATAAAATGTGACACATGGAAGGGAAGTCCTGTCAAACAGAGGAGGGGGCAACATCCATACTATAATTAAAAGACTGTAATCCTAATTTTCTGCTAGTATGAAATTCTGGCTTGTCCTAGCTTGTACTATCAGTCATCGACCACCGGACTTTAATTGCTGCCATGCAGAACTTGGCAGCATTCTAAGTTATAGCTGAGTTAGTGTCTGAAGGCAAGAGAGAGATGTAAAATTGTGCAGAGTGTCCTAGGTGTTTGTATAGCCATGAAATAATGAGACGGGATCGAATATCTCTATAGAACAGGCACCGAAGAAGCACATGTCTCTCAGAGTACAGTCTCTCAGAGTATGGGGTTTTCCAGTAGCAGCCTTCCATATAGCAGATGGGGGGGGGGGGCATGGCATTATGACAAAGTGAAGGCCCCCTGATGGCTGGTAACCTCCAGCATGGTTAGATATTTCATGGGGAATGTACAAAACTGTTGTTTCTAAATTTTGGAAATTCTGGGGAAAGGGAAATAAAGTAGTTTTATGTACTTTATTAGAGATTTAAGATTGCCGGCACATTGCACCTACCCTAAAATCCTTACATTTACCTGTCATGTCCAGCACTTTTAATTTTTATTCATTACATTTGGCCCGGCCCTAGTTTTAACTGTGTCATGATGTTATTGTTTAATGTTTATTGTTATTGCTTAATGTTTATTGGTTTGCTTGAGTTTTATTGTGTACTTGTTATGTTGTTGTTTTATTGAGGGCCTTGGCCTTTGCAAGCCGCACCGAGTCCTTCGGGAGATGTTAGCAAGGTACAAATAAAGTTAAGTTAATAATACTCATTTCACAGTATTGAAGAAAGGATTTGTGATACCTAACTCTATGCAACAGGCAAAAACAAAAATAAGAATGACCAAGTACCTTCAATATCATCTGCATCATTTAAACCAAGTTCTTCCATTAAATCTGAAAGGAGAACACATAGAAATGCTTTGACTGAACAAAAAGGTTAAAACAAATTTCCACCCCTCCCAACAAGTTGTTTTATCAAACATTACCTGATTTTTGCTTTTCTTTGCTCTCTATCTGATTTAAAGGATGAGAAGAAGTAGCATGTTGCAGAACTGTGGTAGCGGTTTCTAGCTAGAAAAAAAAATCCAAAAGAGTAAGAACATCTGCATTTTCTTACAGGGAATTTCTGCTCTCTAGGAAAACTCACAACCGGGAGCAACTGATAAATGGGTCAGTGTGGTCTTTGTCCACCACTTGTGGCCTTTTGTAATGCCAGCTCAAAAAATAGCAGCAACTGTGGTTCTTTGGTGCTTCTATTCCATACAAGGAATGCAAAGGAGGTTGGTGGTTTTTTATAGATTCTCCCCAAAAGAACTGTGCTCTTGTCCTAATCTTCCTAGGCAGAACCCAAAAGACAAATGGGGAGGGGATCCCCCACTGCTGCAGGTGGAAGAACAGCTGTTTTGTTGTCAATCGTCTACCTTCTCTGGATCTTTTTCACTGCCCTACTGCCCACTCTTGGTTTTTCATAGCTGGCCCATATGCAAAGTTGAGCAGTGAAAAGTTGGGAAAGGCAGAGGGATCTAGAGAGAATGATGACCATAATTGAGCCCACTTTCAGGCTGGCCAGCTGATGAGGTAATAAAAGCCAGTTGAGAGCAAAAGAGAAAAAGTAGTTAGTACTGGCTCCTGCACTGCCAGACAATGTCTGCTTCTTGTGGAAGCAGTGAGCATAGAATCAGCAGTGGTGACAGAGCAATATTTGGTGAGTTCCTTGTCTGAAGAGGCAGCAAGACCTCAATCCAGAATACCCATGCTGGTCCCTGAAGAAACAGCTCACTTGCCTATCTGCCTGCCAGCCAGCTTTCTTCAACAATAATCCTCAAGCAGTTGTTTCAGCTTAAAGGAAGCACCAAAGAGCCACCACTGGCACAATTTTCCTGCCCTGGAACTCAAAAAGGCCCGAAGCAGCACCACAAACTCCATCTACTAATGTGGATTGAAGTAATCTCCTAGTTTTTGCCAAATTACTCAGAGAAGGGCTTTTATTTTTATACGAGTTCCTACTGAATCTTAACTTTTGTTGAAAAAGTGGCAAAAGGCCTGAGTTCAAAAATGGAAACAGTAGAACAGCAGGCCTTGAGGTGGTGTTGGCGCTTTTGCTTCTCTGTGGAATGGTTCTGAGGAGTTCTGTGTTAAACTTCAAAGTTTAATCCTTAAATTACCCACAGGGCACATCAAAATCCATAATTCTGGCCCCCAACCCTGTTCTTGACTTACACAGGAGATTGACTAATACACCAGTATACACAGCACATGGGAGCAGAAAAAGCAACTACAAGTCAATTGTTCACTAAAAGCTTAAGCAGCTCCATCACTTTACTAGGCTGCATATAAAGTTCACTTGTCATTATATGAACAAGATTAACATTGATCCCACTGGTCCATTCTAGCTTCTGTATTTCTGTTAAGGAAGTGAACTGTGAGAAGACAACTTAAATGGGCCCTGAAGAAAATGAGTTTTACCCCTTCAGTAAAGAGCATGTGGTAGCCCATTCCTCAGATTTAGGAGAAAAAGCAGAGAGAGTGAAAAATAAGAGGAAAGGGAGGGGGGAAGCAAAAAGAAGCAGCACTATTAACTTGAGCTAGATTCTCAGAAGCTCCAACTTCAGTCACTACTAACAGAGCTGGTCTGGAGATCTGGGTAACTGCTTTTCCTAGAGAAGCAAATCTATATGCTACGCTCACATATTCCAGAAAAAAAATCATTAGAATAATCTCTGTGGAACCTTTGGAAAACAAAAAATATATATTTAAATTAGCATATTGGTGTTAATATAATTAGAGCTATATTTACCTTTATATTCTTTGAATTCCCTAGAATGTCAAGAAAATGAATTAGTGATAGTAATAATAATGCACTGAAAATTTCAGTAATTATTAATTGTACTGAACACCTATAGAAACACTTTTCACTTTTTGAAATTTTCCTGCTTATTAGAATAAAAAGTGCTAATATCTACCACATAATCCACATGTCAAGGTACTGAAAATTATATATGGAGGACATTAAGTATGATATTATGTGCAAGCTTAGTGAGAGTAAGTACCACTTATAAGAATGAAACAACTGTTTTAACTACAAATTATTCATATTTTTGGCTTCTTGAACATACATTTTGGCTTGAAAATCTCAAAACAGAGAGTTAAAACTATAGAAAGATAATATCTATACACAGCACAGTGAAACTTTTCCTTAAGAGTTAATTCATTCCATGACTTAACTCTTAACTCAAAACACTCTTATCTCAAAGCAAATTTTTCCATTGCAATGCCATTAACCCGTTCTGGCCTCCTGACCCCTCCCCCCATTTTTTGTTATGTGTTTTTAAATAAGAAAATGTACTCTATAAATAACAAATAATGTATAAATGCACATTCAAATGCAACAATAAAAAAGAAATATAAACTTTAAGATGGTAGAAGCACAAAGCGAAGAGGCAGAAGCATCATTTTCTTGATATAGTACTTATTCCAGTCTCCCTCTAAACTCAAAATGCTCTTAAGTTGGGATGCTCTTAAGTAGAGGTTCCACTGTATCTTGTATTGTACCCATTTTATGAGAGGCAGCATGGTTTAGTACAAAGAAGTCAAACACATTTTCAATGAGGGCCAAATCTGCTTTATGGTTGTTTTCAAAGGGCTGGTTGTAATTGTAAGTGTATAAATGTAACTATGTTACTCTGGCATTGAAAGCCTTGTGGGCCACATAAAATTGGCCCATGAGTCTTGGTTTTGACACATGTGGTGCAGTGGTTTGAGCATTGGACTATGACTCTGCAGATCAGGATTCAAATCCCTATTTGGCCATGGAAACCCACTAGGTCATCTCTGGCAAGTCACAGTCTCTCAGCTTTAGAGAAAGGCAAAGAAAGCCCCTCTGAATAACTCTTTCCAAGAAACCCACACTATAGGTTCATTTTAAAGTCACCATATGTCGGAAATGTCTTGAAGGCACACAGCAACAACAAAACATTTTGTATATGATAGGGTTTCATTTGCAAACACTTTGTTTATTTGTAAAATATTATATGTGAAGACCATTGTAAAAAAACAAACATGGTAGGCAACAAAACTATTATGAAAATCTTACTGTCACATGGCTCTTCTGTAATACTGTGCATGTATGTCCCATTTTTGGCAGGTGATGCTGGCAAGGAACTGACAGCTGACTTTCTGGGGCTTTCGGTAATACACTATTGGAAACAAATAAAGAAGATAGATGCTTCTTTATTTATAAAGAAGAGTTAACAATCTATGCATGCCTAAATTGCTAGTTTGCACGTTGACTTCTTGATTGTTTCTTCTCCTGTATCCACTCTCCTTCTCCATCCTTTTACCTGAAATAATTTTACCTCTTCTTCTGTCTTTTCTTCATTAGAACATGTGCTCAACTATACTAAATTTACATCATTTGCACCATTTTCCAAACTCTAACAGCTTCGACATTCAGAATTTCATTACTCTGCTTGTGAGATCTATTATTATTGGTCACATTTTACTAGTAATACAAAACTTGCTCAAGTTCAATTCTTCCATTGAAAAGACATACATCTGTAACACAAATAATCTTTCAAGCTCCTTTTATCAAGATATAGACTTCAAAAAAGCACCTGATAATAAACAGTTAAGGCAACAGGCTTAAACCAAAGTATTTTCTTCAAAGCCAAGTAACCTACCTCAGAATCCCATGGAGATTCTGTACCCCTGTCCTGGTCTTCTTTATGCATGCCTACTACTGCTGTAACTAGGAAATAAAAGATCATATTTTATTTACAAAAGATTATTTTTTTCTTTTTACAAAAAAAAATGTAGTTGAGTGCAACTGGTTGCTAGGCAAACAGCTATTTCATTACTACTGTACCTCCCACCCTATGTTAGATTGCACACTTTTGCCCCTTTGCCAGCCACTCATTGCTCCAGCCACAATTTAGCTCCAAGGTATATTTCATTCATTCTTCCCTTTTCTAAAAAGGACTACATTACTACTTTGTGCAACAAATTTATTAAAACTAATTGTATTTACCATTCCTAATGGCACCATCTTGTGAAGAATTCCAATTTTGAGAACTTTCATTACAAGGCATTTTTTTATCCACCACATCTGAAATTTTCCCATCTTCCTCTTCACTATCCTCCTCCTCTTCCTCTTCTTCCTCCTCCTCCTCTTCTTCTTCTGAAGATTCATCCTAAAATCAGAAACCACATTAATTGCTGATATTATGTTTTCACTTATGTTTTGTGCAATGTAGGACTATTCTATATGTTATTACTTGGGAGAAAATCCGACAAAAATCAGTAATACAACTAGAGAAGTATAAGACAACATTTATAGTCCAGTGCATTCCCAAATGCGATATTATGTACTTCCATCTTACATGTATCAGTTCGGAATACAGCCATAGAAAACGTTTGCTTTTAAAATACTGAATACAAATTGTAGAAGACTGCAAATAATTCAGCATTTTTGGTTACTTCTCTTATTTTTATTAATAGTAAGTATGGAGATTGTTTTATGTGTACTTGTATTGTTTTTCACTGAAAACAAGTAAAATAGATAATAAAATAAGTAGAAGCAAAGTATCACAGAAGCACGCTTTAAAGACACTGAGTGCTCAAATGAAGTGGTCCTTCAAGGACTCTGAATTAAGAAGCATGCAGAACTTTACAGACCAAGATCAATGCCTTGGAACAAAACTGACTGCAAGTGTAAAAAAAAAAGTACCAAAAAGCACTATCAAGAACTCTCTTAAAGAAAATGATAACTGTATGAATCTTGGATTGTATTATTCTCTTATGATTTAGTTAGTAAATATCTACCTTTTATTAAATGGATTTTCCCATCATATTAGATTCACTTACACTGATATCATGTGGAACAGCTTTCAGATTTTCCTCAGTATTTTCATTTTTGTGTAGCAATGATTCGTTTACTGTTTCTTGAAGTTCTTTAATTTCTGTATATAGTTTGTCTGCAATCTTTTGACAATACACAAAATCAGTATTCTCCAAATTCTGTTCTTTAGTATTGTTATCTGTAAGCTCTGCCTCTGAGTCAGAACCATGATCATTTTTAATACTTTCATCTAGATTTGAATTCATTTCATTGTTATGATGGCTATTTAAGAAAACTTCAGCTTCTGCTAATCCTGTTCCTTCATAAGTCTCCAAAGTAGTAATAACAGTAACATTGTTGTGAAGTTCCTTTTGGATGTCATCTTGAATTTTGTCATTTCTCTCAATATCTTGTAAATCATTTAGATTTTCAAACTGATCATGTTCACTATTATTCTCCTGTTCACATGAATGGCCCTGCAGATCACACTTAACTTTTTCATGTGAATTTTCATTTTGCTCAGCAATAAAAGACATCAGCATATCATCTGATTCTTGCATTTCTTCATCTTGTAATTTGTTTATTTCACAATTGTTCTTAGAAAGATTTCCTTCCACCATCAGTTCATCATGCTCAATAATGTCTCCTTTTTCTAGTTTTTCAAATGATTGCTCCCCTCCATTTTTTATCTCGCACTGTCTTCCTACTTCTATGTTTTCATCTTTCTTTTCTTCGCTGAAATCTTCTTCCATTTCTCCCCCCTCCTCCTCCTCTTCTTCGTCTTCTTCCTCCTCCTCTTCTTCATCCTCCTCTTCCTCATCTTCTTCCTCCTCCGCCTCCACCTCCTCTTCCTCTTCGTCTCCCTCTTCTTCTTCCTCCTCCTCCTCATCTTCCTCTTCCTCCTCAATTTCATCCTCCTCGTTACTTACAGAAGAATCATTTGGATTATTAAATTCTTCTTTATTGGGATTAATATCTTTTTGAGATTCTGCTTTAATGTTTTCTTTTAGTGACTGGTCATTCGCATTTTCATTGTCTGCGCAGAATAAAATGTGGATATAAAAATACATAAGATAAAACAAATGACTAGTTGAAATTTGTGAATAAAAATTATTACCTGCTTAGAGCTCAAGTGAGCCACCATCTGGGAGCATTTGGAAAAGGAGCCAGGTGAGGAATGGCTAGGCTGAGGGAAGGATTTGACTTGGAACAAAGGCTTAGGAAGGGATTCATTGCCATCTCCAGCTTCACAATCTGATTTAATTTCTATATGTTCTGTTCTCATAATGCTACTTTTCATATCTACTACATCAAAATATAAAACACACACAATTATGAACAAAAGAAAATATTTAAAATCCATTGTTTCATGTAAGAATGTCAAAAGTAATAAATCAATTTTAAGCAACTTACAGCTTTTCTTCAGTTGCTGAGAAACATTCATTAGGTGAGCCAAACTTGGTTTTTGTAATTTCTAGAAATAAACATTTAAGCACATTAAGTTTTATCTCCAGAAACCATTTATGAATAACCTTCCGTTCCAAGATCTTATGGTGACAAACATCCATTATCCACATTTTATTTATTATTTATTATTTATTTATTAGC
The DNA here is from genome assembly GCF_037176765.1 of Anolis sagrei. NCBI lineage: Eukaryota > Metazoa > Chordata > Lepidosauria > Squamata > Anolidae > Anolis > Anolis sagrei. The sequence continues at coordinate 130,297,311 of NC_090025.1, read as the reverse complement.
TGCATTTGTTGACCGCCGTTCTCAGCCCTTTAGGGCGACTCACGGCGGTGTACAACATATAAAAGGCAATTTACAAAAGGCAATAACAAAATAACAACATATCCATAATACAACAATTATATAGTTACACTAAAAAAATCCGCTCCGTCTCAACGTAGAATCGTAACCAATCTCATAATCCATATTCCGTTCCAGTCGTCTTTACCAAATTATTGTAGCACTTAGTTAAATGCCTTCTCAAATAGCCATGTCTTTAGGCTTTTACGGAAAGACATAAGGGAGGGCGCCTGTCTGATGTCTACAGGGAGAGTGTTCCACAGCTGGGGGGCCACCACCGAGAAGGCCCTCTCTCTCGTCCCCGCCAGACGTGCCTGTGAAGCAGGCGGGATCGAGAGAAGGGCCTCCCCAGACGATCTCAAGGCCCTCGTGGGCTCATAGGCCGAGATGCGGTCCGAAAGGTATTTTGGGCCGGAACCGTTTAGGGCTTTGTAGGCCAACACCAGCACCTTAAAATGTTATTCTACATTTTTATTCTATTCTACAATTTTATTCTACATTTAGCATATATAATAAGTTGAGAAACAGTGACAGGCACAGTACCACTGAAAATGTGTGCTTTTGTCTTTCTGATCTCACACCAATATTGTCCAATGGGGAAAATATATAATATCAACACAAACAAGTTAACACTTGTTCTCCACAAAAACTTGTACACAAGAAGCAGGAAACACCCAACAAATGTTTAATACTGTTTTGAACATTCAACTTCTGGGGTTCTTGAAATATTTATGCATATTTCAGGCACAGCCCTTTGTAGGTACAATACTGCCACTCTCAAAAATGACACCCAAATTAGTAAACTAAACAGAATTAATGTCTAGATAATATTAAATTTCTAGAAAGCTATAGATGTCATAATAAGAAAAAACTTGAAGACTTTCTTCTGAATAAAACGGGAAAAGGGGGGTTGTTGTAGAATAAACAAGAAAAACAAAAAACAAACACAGCCACAATGGATCTCTCAGGCGCCAATGAGTAAACGATATAAAATGCCCCGAAGGCAAAAAATCTTTTAAAGGTAATGCTTAAAAGTAGCATGTATGAGCTAAAACCACACAAGACTCTCTAAATGGTAGCTACTCGGTTAACAGCTACATAATATTGTCTGAAAGGTTCTTCAGCCTGTTTGCAGTTATTTAATAATAATAATAATAATAATAATAATAATAATAATAATAATTTATTTATAGACTGTCCTCTCTCCCAAAGGGCAGTTTACACACAAGAAAGGCAAACATTCAATGCTCAACTCAAATACAAACATTTAAAAATAAACATAATAATACAAAAATAATAACCCTAAATGTATTTAAACCCCAATTCTTCTTTCTGTGTTATAGTGTTAGTCCAACCACTTCTTTACCCTAAAACCTTGAAAACCTAAGGAGACAAAAGTGCTCAACTAGAGTAGAGAGATCTATGGTGGCTTTAATGTAAGAAGTAGCGTTGTAAACAGAAATCTCCATGGTAATTAATTATGGAATCATTATTGAATCATCACCTTTGCAAGCTTGGAACGTACACAATAAAAAGTACCTTAGGGCTGAAGTCCAATTCTTCCTCTTCTGAAGATTGCCATGTGTCATCATACATTTGTCCTGTATCTCTTAAAATGAACAGAAAAGATAAGAATTAATCTCTTTTCTGGTTTTTGTGAACCTTCCTGTTGTTTCCGACTTGTGACAACAACATTATGGGTTTTTTTTTGGCAAGATCTGTTCAGAGGAAGTTTTACTTCCTCTGAGGTTAAGAGTGACTTGCCCAAGATCATCCAGTGGGTTTCAACGGCCAAGCAGGGATTTGAATTCTGATCTCTAATGCTCAAATCACTACACCATATTCTAGCAGAGCAGCAGTCTAGAATGCAGATTAACAAAAATGCCAGCTGTACCTTACTGAGTCTCCAGAAGAATGGTCGTCTATAACTGTGTTCAGTATACATGAAAAAGAGAAAGCAAAATTGAGATAATGTTAAACAAGCAAACAATAATTGCAAGTACTGTTCAATGTTTAAACTACAGGTCTTTTTTAGGCCAAAGTACTATTTCATAAATTCAGTAAAAGTGGAAATACTGTACTTCTTCTACTCTAACACACACATCAATTTCAATACCACCAACAGAAACAAACTTAAACATCCATGATTCTAAGATACACCCATTTTTAGAGATGTTGGGGGGGGGGGGCACATCTTAGAATAGAAAAAATACTGTACACTTTTTTCTAAAAGATTTTAAACACCTGCTTCATGTGCTTATGTATAATAATAATAATAATAATAATAATAATAATAATAATAATAATTGTAGACCGCCCTATCTCCCCGAAGGGACTCAGGGTGGTTTCCAACATATAAGGTAAACATTCAAAATGTATATAATTAGTAGCTGTACAAAATTAAGTAAGCTTAAAGGTAAAATGCATATCAGTTTTCATTGTGTACAATATGGTGAGAAAGTACCACCATTTAGAAAATAGAACATAAATTCATGCTCAATAGCTCCACAATTAAATATTATACTCATGGGTATGTGTATCAACCTTACTACCAGAAACATAAAAAAGACAAGGATTTGTAAGAAATCACAACAGAGAAAGCACTAGAGGTGCATCTGCATTTTGTAGTTTGACACCACTTTGTCATGTCTCAGTTTTATGGAAAAAAGGAGAAGCAGTTTGACAAGATTTTAAACTTCCCTGCGAAGTATTTCTGGGTCCTTGTTGTAGTATAATTCTCATTAATCTACAGTATAACACTGAGTCATGGCTGTTACAATGATGTCAGACTGTATTAATTCTATCAATACTGTTTTTCCTCTCAAAATTGGTTGCTGTAAAAATCTGCTATACTTTGAAGGAGACCTTTTTGGTTGAAATTGATATTATATTATTATATATGTCTTGAGTATATTGTTCAATGTGTTTTATATACATTACTCAATTCATACAAACCAACTTGTTTTGGATTTTAGAATTTTTACACAGTAGTTGAGAAAATGAAGTGGAACTACATACTACACACACATTTAAAAAAGCAGTACCACACACTCAAGCAGGTTGTCTGAATTCAAAACAACTAATATTCACTAAGCAAACAGATTTGACTCTTTGAGACAATTATACCTTCCCCTGAAACTCCTGCTGCCTGGTTGAATGTCTCCTGCCCTTTTCTATCTATTCAAGACAAGGCAGGAAGGGGACAGATGAAAAAGTAAATTCAGAAAATGTTTACAGATATGAGAATGTATGAGCAAGTAAGAAGTTACTCTATGTCATGACTACAATGAAAAGAAAAACAAATATGAACAAAAATATCAAATATTCATTCAAAAGGTAAATCATTCATTATTGTGATTCATTGTTGTGATTCTTCTCCCCCCTCCCTCCCCCCCCCCCCCCCCCCCAATTCTGGAATATTTAGGACTTTCAGGATAGAAAGGTTAAACATAGTATGAAAAATCTGTATTTTGCTTTATATTTGGGTGTCACTGTATCTGCAGACAAGAAAGAATTGTTTCTTCGGGAAAATAGGATATTAACTCTGGGGAAAAAACACAGCCATTCCATCTAGAATATGACTTGCCTAAAAATCATCTAGAGCAATCTATTCTACCAAACTGAATGCAGCTTACACAGAGATATGTGCACAGAGGATTACACTATCAGGGTAAGTCAGGTTGCATTGACACTGTAGAATGCAGTTTGATGCAATTATGGAAAGTATGGAATCATGGGAGTTGTAGCTTTACAAGGGCTTTATCTTCCTCTTAGCAAGAGTGCCGGTGCCCCACCAAACTACAAATCCAGGGTTACCATCACATTGAGCCATGGGAGATAAAGTGGTGACAAACTGCATTAATTCTGTAATGCAGATGTACTCACAGAGAATGTGGTTGGCTATAATCTTACTGACACTTACAGTCTTACACTGTCAGTTCTACTATAGTACAGAATCTCCTGAAGTAATTATTAAATCACTGTTAATAATATTAGTACTAATATAAATTAAGCTTAAGGCATCTTATATGCTCTTCTGAATTGTAATAATGTGGAAAGGAATTCAAACCAAGGAAAAGCATAACCCTCTAAAGAAAAAGAAAACTGGATTTAACCAATAATTTAATTGGCCAAAGAAGATTTAGACACAAAATATAGGAAGAAAATTGAAAATATTCAGCTTAGGTTTTTCCTGCTTACTAAAGGTGTGCATTTTTTTAATAGTTCTCATAACTTGTAACAAATTTGTTAAATTCGTACTTACGGGGCAATGTCCAACATGTGGGCGTGGCCCGCGCCAAAAACTTAAGAATCGAAACTTACCTAATACTTTTTCATTTGCATTTTATAAATCTCGGAAGCCTCCCAAAGTAAATTTTATTTTTAGCACAAGGAAGCAAAGCATAGCCAAAAAGACTGCCTTTCCTTTTTAAACTAACGGGTTGTTGCCATTAGGAGAGAGAAAGCAGGGAGCAGTGTCCGCTGGGAAAGAAAGCACAGTGCTCTGGGAAATGTAGTTTGGGAAGGCGAGGAGCCCTATGGCAGAGGATGCATTTCCCAGAATTCTGTTTGCATGAAAAAGCCCCAATCAGGAGAAGGGAAGAGATCTGTCATTCGGTAGCAGAAGCCAACCAGGGTTCCAATAAATTGCTGAATCTGCAAAGTGGTGGGCTGAATGATACTTCAATACAAATAAGTAAATCAGTGCTGGGAAGAAATTCCCAAATGGATGGGCATTAGAGGTCCCTTACAACTCAATAAGGGAAGCATAGGAGAGTTTTTGATGATGCCCTTCTGCCTTGAAAAAGGGACTAGATGGCCCTTAGGGGTCCCCTCCAATTCTAGGATTCTATGAAAATGTAGAATTGATTAATTAATTTATTTTCATGTCAGGAGCAACTGGTGGAACTGCAACCTGCTTCTGGTATGAGAGAATTAGCCATCTGCAAGGATGTTGCTTAGGGGATGCCCGGATTTTCACTAACTATACTTTAGATACACTTTAGAAATGAAATGCTAGCACCCACTAATTTTGTAATGACTTTTGAAACATTTTTTATCGGTTGCACATGCCTACTTGCAACTACTTTGATAATATATTATTTTCAGTACTGTCAATGAAGAATCAATTTTCTTGCTCAGTATAAAAATCCATATAACACCAGGCACCCGAGTTTTACTGGCATCTCCTATTTAAGGGTGACTCCAGAGACATCAAAAGACAAAAACCAAAGAGGGCTGTACTGCAGAAATTAGAGCAAAGCTGCCAGATTTATATCTCCCATGGTTTCTTTTTTAAATCTACCTATAAGAACCTGCACAGCTCCAACCATTCCTATCAAATTGGATGCTGTACCTCTGTAGGACAGAGCTGCCAAGTGGGTTGAAGAATTACAATGTGTGTCCTACTGCTGCCACAAGTTTCTGGCTTGCAATCAATATAAAACTGTTCACTTAATTTAGAGGGAAGTGACAAATTCTAATGACATACAACTCTGTTTCTCCTTCGGTTTATTTTATATATTTACCTATTTATTTAATTTATATCCTGTCAGTCTTTTAGAAATAGGACTCAAATCGAGGTCAGGCAATAACAATAAATTATTGGCCAGGTGCAGTAATGAAAGCTAATGAAGCGAAGGCATTTTGTAGTCACTGTTAGGAGACAGTTTTTCTACCCTGATGAGCAGAATACAAATTGTTCTAGATGGAACTGCACTCTTTCAGAAGATTAAATGCAAACTGAGTGGGGCTGGTTGCTTTAATTTTGATTTATGCATGTAAGGAATTGAATTTTGCAATTATTTTTTTGTAAACTGCTTTGTGTCTTCCCAGGGGTGAGAAAAGCGGTATATAAATACTGTAAATAAATAAATAACATTTTGTCACTGCCATAGAGTTTAGCGGCATAAAAGTAGAAAAATCATTTTAAAAATTCCGAGAAAATGGATGCTGTTTGACACCTTGTTAACTGCCTGGCTCAATGATCCAGAATAATGGGAGTTGTAGTTTTACAAGGTTTTTAGCTTTCTCTGTCAAATGATACTGATGTCTCACCGAACTACAACTCCCCTAATTCCACAACAATGAGTCATGGCAGTTAAAGTGATGTACATCTGCATTATTAAAAAGAATAGGAATCGCTAGATCCCACACAGTGACTGTATGCACAACTTCTGCCAGACGGTAGGTAAATGTAAAGTGATGCAAACTGATTAAAAAAAATCTAACAGACCATCTACACTGATAAGATCTTAACAAGCACTGAGTAGCTACAAAAACAGATTTTAAAATCCCTTTGATATTATGAAAATGTTGACCCAATGTAGAAAAGTTGTGAAAAATCAATTCCATCCTAGGTACGTCACTCCTCCACAATTGCTGTTTTGACATCTGCAGACCCAATTCTTTGTGGTTTTGTCATTGCCTGGCTGATTTCCTCCTGCTTCCTAAAATAGAAGTGGTGATTGGCTTATGTCCTTAACCCATAGAGATAGAAATGTAGACTGAACAAAGCACAGCCCACTCACCACATCCTTGGCTTGGTCTACAGTACTTCCTATATCTATGAGCTAAGGAGCAAGAGCAGTGCACTGCCACTGACCCACTTTCTGAAGCTTGAAGCCATTGTGAGGTATGCAAGATTTGACCCAGCATGAAAAAATGAATACAGAGCCGAACATGGGAAGAGCTAATGAAGCTAAATGTTAGAAGTCAGAAAAAACAAATGGAACTATTTTTTTCACAGAATAAAATAATTTAGGTATAAACTCCCAAGATGATGTAATGCCCACTTCCTAAATGGTTAAAGGAAGATGAGACAAATTGATTTGAAAGATGCCTCTCAACCCCCTTTTACACTGTCCTTATATCCCAGGATCTGTTCCCAGGTTATCTGCTTTGAACTGGATTATATGAGTCTCCACTACCAGATAACATGAGATAAGCAGATAATCTGGGATCAGATCCCGGAATACAGGGCAACCAAGGCCACTTCCACACAACTGTATAAAATCCACATTGAACTGGATTATATGGTAGTGTGGACTCAGATAATCCAGTTCAAAGCAGATATTGTGGATTATCTGCCTTAATATACTGGATTATATGGCTGAGTGGAAGGGCTCAAAAGGGGCCTCAGTGGCTACCAAATGCTACCAATCACAATAGCTAGACAAACTCTGGTTTCAGTTACACTGAAACACCACCCTGAGTTGCCTCTGGGCTGAAAAGGGCAGGATAAAAGTGTAGTAAATAATAAAAATACAAGTAGTAAATTACACTTTCCCCTAAAGACAACATATCAGGGACAACAGAAATAAAAGTACAAATTGTGTGCTTTCTACCACCATGGAAAAAGAAAAGACAGTGGATCATATAATTTTTGGTCTAAATCAGTAGAGCGTGTCTTATTTTCTTTAAAAGTAAACCTGTACCTTCTCTATTAGTAGCAGGAGCACCCAGGGTTATAGCAGCATTTTTCATTTTGCCTGAACCGCTCAATATAGACAGAACATTTGGCTCATCAAGAGACTCCTCTTCTTTATCTCTCTGCCTGGAATAGTCAGCGATATATTGAAGAAGACTAAAAGGGAAGAGGTAAAACAGTATATAACATTGTAACAAGACAAAAAGTTTTTTTTAAAAGAATACAACCTGAAGGAAACATTAAGTTGCACCGTAAGAGCGAAGACCTTTTCCAAGAATCTATGGAGATCTATTCTCAAATGCCAACTGATCAATGTTTGTATTCTTTTCCTTAGTCGGAAATCATGACACTCAAATTATTTGTTTCTTGCTTGGGGACATGCAAGGACACGATTTCTGAGAACTTCTAACACCGTTTCAGAATTTAAATCAATAGCTAATTATAAATATAGGTAAAGGTTTCACTTGACATTAAGTTGAGTTTTGTATGACTCAACTTAGACACCTCCAAGGTCATGTAGCCAGCATGACTGCATGCAGCGTCATTACCTTCCCAAAGAAGCAGTACCTATTGATCTACTCACATTTGCATGTTTTTGAACTGCTAGGTTGGCAGAAAATATAATTATAAATATACATTTTGAAAACTTTAGAAATAAAAGCTTACATAGGATCATCACTAAGCAGAGCATAATCCCGTGCTGACCATCCGCTTTCATCTTTATGGGAAACATCTGACCCATGAAAGAGGAGAATATTTGTTAAATCACGTTTTTTATTAGTTGTAGCAATCAACAACGGAGTTCTGAAATAGAAATAGAGAAAAAATAATTTTTGATCTGCTCATTTAGCCTAGAACACTCACGACTACTGCTTTAATACCTTGGAGTTTAAATACCATTGTTTACTATGACAAAAATGAAAACAAATCACACTTTGGTAAAGTTCTGATATAGGTGGTATAAGCATGACTATTTCAATAAGGTTAGCTTTCAAGAATTGGCTATTTGCTCTTCTATTTCACACAAAACCACCTAGAGTCTGGATTTAAGAAGTAACCAAGACTGTTAATGAATGCAACCTTCAACAAATCAAAACATTTCTTTGTTGTTGTTGTTGTTCAATCAAGAAGAACATTGTTGCTCTTTTGTTGATCTCAGCTGTTCTATAAGCAACAAATACACATTCTGAATTGAAAGCTCCCATCATCCATGACTATGATGGCAGACTAAAACGTTATTGTCCTTAGGAATGAACCTCAACACTTTACTTAAGAAACAGCCCGAAATTTCTGAGAGAAAGAAAAAGTAAATGAATCCAACTGTACCTTCCTGACTTATCAGTGGCATGCACAGATGCTCCTTTTTTAAGAAGAAAGTCTACCATTTCTCGATTATTTTCAGTTACAGCCACAATCAAAGGTGTGTTCCCATCCTGTAAGAATAGAAATAAATTAAAGGACATTTTCCTAATGCTTATTTAAAGAATAAAATAAAGATTAATATACTAAAATGTGTATTTTTAGGGATATAACCAGTGACACATTCTATTGTCCTGTTGTTTTCTTGGAGATCAATAATTATTTATAACCTAAACGTATCAAAATTAAAAGAAGAGTTACTCAGAATCTTAAAATCGCTAATAAGGAACACAAGCAACACCAAGGCCATTTCATATAAAGTAGATTTCAGATCTCATATAGTATGTTCTGTGTGTCAATAAAAATGTATTGTTTTATAAATGCTCATACTGTTATTTATTTATTTATTTTGTGTCAAAAACATTGTATAAATAAGTATAAAAATGATAAAATAGAGGGAGCATAAGCGGCCAATAATTTTAGACCAAAAACAGGTGACAGCAACCACATTATCTGTAGATCTAAACAGTTCTTCCTCTGTGTGTGAGGCAAGGCATTGTGAGCAAGAATACATATGGTGAGTTGTTTGTTCTGCTCCACAGTCTCACAAGGTGGAGGATTCTTCTAGGTAGTTTTTTAAAAATACTTTTACTATAAATTAAAGAGATGTATCAAATCTACTGGTAGAACCAACATATTTTATAAATGAAAAATGACATGTGGTTGAGTCTCATCTATGGACAGCAGTGGGACACAGGAAGTGGGGGGGGGGGGTTGGAAGCAGAGAGACAGAGTGAAAACAGGGAATTTACCACATGGCAATGGGCATATATTTTAATGTATGACTTTTGCATTATCATTTAGATGTGATCATGACTAGTGCATCCAGTAATAGCTTTTCTTCCTGAACTTTTTCAACTTCCAAAAGAACAAAGCTGTTGTAGCCTACTTTTCTGGCATTAAAATAGTGTGTCTTACCTTATTCTGTGCTTCAACATTGGCTTTATGTTCAAGTAGATGTTTTGCTATTGATATGCTAGAATTAAAGGCAGCAAAGTGGAGGGCAGTGTTATTGTATGCATCCACAAGATTAGGATCTGCTCCATGCTCAAGCAGGTAAATTGCACATAATTCTTGCTGGCACTGCACAGCCTATAACATTTAAGAAGAGGAAGTTAGCCCAAAATTATATCAATTCATTCAAACAAAGCATGCTTTTTATTTATTCTGTATCAAAAGCATTGCATAAATTAGTGTGAAACTGATAAAAATAAAAGGAGCATAAGCGGCTAAATATCTTTTGACCAAAAACGGGCAACAGTGACTGCATTGTCTGTAGCCTCAAACAATTCTTCCTCTGTACATGAGGCAGGACACTGCGGACAAGCATACAGATGTGGAAATGTCTGTTCTGCTCCACAGTTGCACAAGGTGGAGGATTCTTTTAGATAATGCCATTTTAACAGATTGTCTTTTGATCTGCCCACTCCACTTCTGAGTCTGTTCAGGGACTTCCAAGTTGCCCATTCTTGGTTTGCTCAAGACGCTGAAAGAGCCTCCTCGAAGACTGAGTAAATACAGTTGGGCATCCCCTAGGCAACATTTCTTATAAACCCAAAAGCAAACCCAAAAAGCAGTGCTTTTAAACATTTTAAATTCATGCTGCCACAGGATAATGTATTAATACTGTGTGTCTTCAAGTCATTTCCAACTTCTAGCTAGACAGGATTTGGGGGGGGGGGGGGCACTGCCTTTCTCTGAGGCTGAGAGAGTATGTACTGCTCAAAGTCATCCAGTGATTTCCATCGTTGAATAGACTCAAACACACAAAACAATTTCATATAAGAATTAAAACACTTGATTATAACCTGTGACTTATTCTGCTGATAGGACTTGCATTAAGTTGATACTTTCATTCACATGTCATATTTGGAAAGTTGCAGTATTACGTCTCATATATACCTTCATTAATGGAGATCGCTTATCACTGTCGTAGAGATCTAGCTGGCATTTGTTGTCTACTAAGAAAGTAACAACATCTATACATCCATTGGCGCAAGCAAAATGCAAAGGTGTTCTGAAAAGAATGAAATGAGATTCAATCACTATCAGAGAATAATATTGCTATTATTTTATTTAGGGTTATTTGACTCTCTGTCAGTACAAACTTGGGTTCTCAATTTTATCCTAAGATACCCCAAAGGCCTTTGATCCATGCCTCCTACCACAGGAACTGGAGGAGAAGTTACACTGGCCCTTGCAGGACCCCTCAAGGACCACATGGGTATGGAGCTATGGTGGTGATTGAAGCATTAATGGGATGGAGCAGAAAACACTCAACATATTTCACCTTCACACTTATAAGGCTCAGCTCTTCTGACTGAAAGACTCCCCCACCCCCTGTAATCTTGACAGCAGTCCAAAGCGGAATTTGGCTTTCTTGATCAGGATCAAAGCCGTAGCATGGATTTAGTTTCCCTGCAGAGAAACTGTCCTTTCTGTAGCCCAGCTGATGGTTGATCACCTGGAGAAGGGATTCTCTGAATCACAGGCTGAGAGCTGCATGGCACGATATGGTCCCTGAGTTTGTCACATGTTCTAATGACTTTTAGTTTAACTTTTTTTTTCAGTCCATTTCCCATTGCAGTTGTACTTGACCCTAAAGCACATCAAATGGTCTTCCATTCAGTTCTACCTTTTCACCCAGAAAGAAAAAATAAAGGAATTTTCAAGCATTTATTTATTTACCATACTTGTACTCCACTCTTCTCACCCCTAAGGGGACTCAGGGCGGCCAATATTGCACAGTGCTGGACCCCTGTGCTACATTGGTACTGGAATAATGTAGCACAGTGCCAGATTTGGACTGAAAGCCTGTGTCATTGCTCCCCTGTGTGCTCCCCTAATATTTCCCAGTTTAACTTGCCTCACAGAACAAGAGCAAGGACCTGTGTGTGTGCCTTCAAGTTGCCTATCAACTTATGCCAACCACGTGGATTTCACTGAGTTTCCTTAGGAAAGGAATACTTAGATGAGGTTTAGTCAGTTCCTTCCTCTGAAAGATATACAGCATCTTGTATTTGGTGATAGTCTTTCATCCAAAGGCTGGCCCTGCTTAGCTTCAAATACAATATGGGATATGGTATTTTAAGTTGTTTAACCGATTCAGAGTTAGGACGCCAAGGGATAATCACTGACCTAATCATACTCTGATGCAGACATATAACCACCTTGTTCAAGCGTCATATCACTTTGAGGACAGTGATGCCCAATCTTTGGTCCTGGTGTTTTTGGGCTTCAGGTCACAGACTCTTTGCTCTTTGGCCAAAATCAATAAGACTACTGGGAGCTGAAGTCCAAAAAACTCTGAAGGATCAAAAGTTTGAGAATCACAATTTAAATATTTGGATAATATTGAAAAGCATAGAAAATGCCTATAACACCAACCTCCCTCCAACACTTGCGTTCAATTGCTAATGGCAACAAGGTCAATTTGAACTGAGCTTAGCAAAATATATTATTTAATTGATGAGTCTCCACAATAATTGTAATTGATTTAAAAAAATTTCAATGCTTAATGTTCATTTATATCTTATTTTTGGATGTTATTATGCTTTGTGTGATTTTTGTCTTGTATTTTATGTTAAATGTGCTTGAATTTGTATTGTATTATGTTGTGAGCCGCTTTGGGTCCTGTTAGGGAAAAAAGCAGGATGTAAAAAAAGAATTATTATTATTATTATTATTATTATTATTATTATTATTCTAAGCCAGTTTAGAAGGGGCCTTAGGACACATCTACATCGGTGCTTCTCAAATTTTGGTTTTCCAGGACTTCAGCTCCCAGAATTCCTGACTGCTGACCAAGCTGATATTTTATGTCAAATGTCCTTTGATTTGTATTAATTATGTTGTGAGCCATTTTGGGTCCCATTTGGGAGAAAAGCAGGATATAAATAAAGAATTATTATTATTATTATTATTATTATTATTATTTGTTACATAACAAGATTAATACACAGCAAACAAGATCACTATGCTGGCTTTTGTATTTGATCACACATTGGACACTTCCCAAGTGTCTAGGACTGTGTGATGTATTGGTGAATAATGTGTGCAAATCCGAGTAGGGTGGCCTTTTGCAGCTGACAGATGACAGATTTGTCAGCGCCGATTGTTTTTAAGTCCAAGGTCTTTAGGCACTGCACCAAGTATGCCAATCACTACTAGGACCACCTTTACTGGCTTGTGCCAGAGTCTTTGCAGTTTGATCTTTAAATCTTAAGCTTTTCCAGTTGCTTATCAAAGGACATTTAATCAACTGCCAAGCTTACAAACTTTGTGTTTTGTCTGTTTGTTTGTTTTGTTAGAAATGTAATACAAATGTCTGCTTGCTCCTGACATGATAAATTATTATTATTATTATTATTATTATTATAATTATTATATGGCAGTGTAGAAGGGGCCTTAGGATGCATCTACATCAGTGTTTCCCAAACTTTGGTCTTCCAGGACTCCAGCTCCCAGAATTCCTGACTGCTGAGTAAGATGACTGAGGCTTCTGAAACATTCACACCTACCCAACAGACAAAAGTTCTTTCTCCCACCCTGGACATTCCAGATATATAAACCCAATTTTCCTAGTTTCCAACAGACCTCACAACCTCTGAGGATGCCTGCCATAGATGCAGACGAAACGTCAGGAGAGAATGCTTCTGGAACATGGCCATACAGCCCGAAAAACTTATAGCATCCCTTTTGGGATTTGCAATCCAAAACAGCTTGAGAACCAAGGTATGAGAAACACAGAAATCTACAGTGTATTTTGATCCCGCTTTAATTGGCAAGACTCAAGGCTGGGAGACATGGGAAATGTAGTTCGGTGAGGCAGCAGCACTCCTTGGCAAAGAAAGCACAAGAACTCCCAGAATTCCATAGCCCTGAGCCATAGCGGTGCCAGATTGCAATAATCCTACAGTGTGGATGCATCTTTCCCTGCTCCCAGCCTCACCTGTCACTCTTGTCCCTCTCGTTGGGGTCGTGCTGCTTCTGCAGGAGCTGCCGCACTTCAGCCAGGTCTCCTTCGGCGGCGGCCCGGTGCAGCCTGGGCAGCTCTTTGCTCCGGACCTTATAGGCGCCTCCCGCGAGGCCCAGACCCGAGCCCGCCCCCGCCTGGCCCAGAGGAAAGGGCTCCGGCGGCTCCCTCCGTTTCCTCCCCAGCCCCAGCATCTTCTTCATCTTCTTCATCCTCCCCTCCTCTTCTTTCTCCTTCAGCCAGGGGCGAAAGTGTCCCTCCTGCCAGGGGAGGGTGGCATGGGCCCGAGAAAAGGAGGAAGGAGAGGCTCCGCTCCCTCCGGCGCCGGGGATCCTGGAAAAGGCGGGAGGGGCGCGCGCAATTGGCTCCACGGCAGCCAAGGCAACGGCTTCCCCCAAAGAGGTACCACGCATGCGCCCTCAAGAAACTCCTGGCATCCCCTGCTGTTAGGAAGGAGGCTTGATTCAAAAGGCACATGCGCACTCTTTTTTTTTTTTTTGCTCTTCCCAAAGGAGTACTACGCATGCGCCTTCAAACAACTCCTGGCAGCTCTATTGCCCTGGAAAAGGCTTAGACTCAGAGAGCGCATGCGTAATTCTCTTCTCCAAAGCAACTCCTGGCACAGCTATTGCCCTGAAGGAGGTTTAGATTCAGAGGGCGCATGCGCAATTCTCTTCAGCGCTCTCTCCCTTCTCCAAAGTAACTCCTGGCACCGCTATTGCCATGAAGGAGGCTAGACTCAGAGGGCGCATGCGCAGTTCTCTTCCCCTTCTCCAAAGCAACTCCTGGCACCGCTATTGACCTGAAGGAAGCTCAAACTTAGAGGGCGCATGCGCAGTCCTCTTCGGAGGTCTCCCCGTTCTCCCAAAGGACTACTACGCATGCGCCGTCAAGCAACTCCTGGCACCGCTACTTCCATAAAGGAGCGCAAAATCGCTGCCAGCCAGAATTGGCAAAAACAGACCAGGGATCTGACTCAAGCTGTTGTGCGGAGGTGGACACTGAAATCCAAGAAGAAAATGAAATCTATGGGCTCTTCCAAACAGCCCTATATCTCAGAATATCAAAGCAGAAAATCCCAGCATATCTGCTTTGAACTGGGTTATGTGAGTCTACACTCAGATAATGTGGGATTTTCTGCCTTGATACTCTGGGATATAGGCCTGTGTGGAAGGGCCCTATGTGTCATGATCCCAAAATATCTTTCAGGACCTCTATAGTTCATTCATCTTTCTAGGGGCTCTTCCAGACAGGGCCTATATCCCAGGATCTGATGCCAGGTTATTGTTTTAAACTTGATTGCACGAGTCCGCACTGCCAGGTAATCTGGGATAAACAAAAAACCTGGGATCAGATACACATCTGAATAAAATTGCACGTTTTCTGCTTTGAACTGGAATATATGCCAGTGTGGACTCAGATAACCCAGTTGAAAGCAGACATTGTGGGATTTTCTGCCTTGATATTTTGGGATATAGGGCTGTATGGAAGGGCCCTAGGAGTTAAGACATTGCAGGTTTCTGTGTGACTATTTCAAATACCAAACATATCCTCTCAAATAAAATAAAATGTGTTTAATGTGCTTGGATAGAATGTGCATTCTAATATCAAATGTGTATTTCAACATTGTAAACAAACTACAGCTACTTCAATGTACTCGTCATTGTTGACGTCCATTGCACTTTCATTTGATAAATGAATTTCCATGCTTCTGGACATGGGAATACAAATCAGCATTAAAGTTATTGCAGATTACTGTTCTGACCACCAGAAAAGCATTTATCCTACATGTGTTATCTCTTATCGTGGTTATTCCCCTACGTTTACAAGGACAATGATCTTATCCTTTCAACACAAATCTATTAGCAAATTAGGCTTTTGAAAAATTTTTTTATTTAATTTAAAAATGTAAGAACAAAGAAAACAAAGGGGAAAAGATTAACAAGGGAGAAAGGTATACAGAATGTGAATATTTTTTTATTTTTTACTATATTAATAAAAATACATAAACTTACAAAAAACCAGTAATATAAAAACATGATAATAATAACTTTATATTTATTTTATTCACAACATTTATATGCCGCCCTTCTCACCCTGAAGGGGACTCAGAGCGGCTTACAAGTAAAAAGTAAATACAATATATTATATTATTAACATAGCAGAATATTAATATTATATATTACATTGTACTATAACATTATACTGCAATATTATTAGTAATATTACATTTAATGTAAATATATAATTATAACGTCATATTATTAGTATATTGTATTACATTATAATATTATCAATATTATATATATATATATATATATATATATATATATACACACACACACACACACACACACAAAATATATTATATAGTGCAGGAGTCAAGATGGAACTGACTTCCTGGCCCCTCCATTCTGATCTCAGAGCAGCGTTTGGTGCTGGAGAGGCGGAGGGGGGCTCTCAACCGATGACAATGGAGGCAATATATATATATACACACACACACACACACACATACAACATATACATATACATACACACACACACTAGCCGTCCCCTGCCACACGTTGCTGTGGCCCGGTTTGTATATATGTGTTTTGTGTGTGTATGTGTGTATATATTTGTGTATATGTGTATATATGTGTGTTTGCATATATATACGTGGTTTTGCACATGCTTTGTCATGTATTTGTTTTAATTTTTGGCTTTTAAAGTCCCTTCCACTGTGTTTTTCAGTGTTTTTATTAGTAATGGTCACTTGTTGGCCTGATAGGCGTATGGTATCTGAATTTGGTGTCAGTCCGTCCAGTGGTTTTTGAGTTATGTTAATCCCACACACAACATTACATTTTTATTTATATAGATATAGATATATATCCCACCTCCATCTCCCAGAAGGGACTGGGGGCGGTTTACAGAACAGCACATAATAGTGACATAAAAACACATAAAATACATAAACATTTATAACAATAGCAATACCAGTTAACATAAGACAACATTTATAAAAAAATAAGAAAAACCACTACTCAATTTAAATAACATAATCAATAAAAACTCAGCAATAGCTACTAATTAAAATAGGCAGTACAACCACGTTGAACCCCCAGTCACAAAACAAGTTAAGAGTAACATTAAAGTTGCAAAGTCAATATAAATTTGTTTGGTCATCGAATTAAGTTGGTCTCTTAGCCATTATCAATGGCCTGCTTGAAAAGCCATGTTTTCAACTCCCTCCAGAAACACTGAAATGTGGGGGCTTGTCTAATTTTCCTGGGGAGGATGTTCCAAAGCAGTGGGGTGGGGGTGGGGGTGGGGCACCACTGAGAATCCTGGACATTTAACCTCTCATTCTATTCACAGTCACCACAGTAGGATTTGCTTTTTGATCCATAATATATAGGTACATACTGTAAATAATTCACATACATATATACACACATTAGGAAGAGTAAAAAGTTCAGACTGAGAATGTCAGTTCAATTGTGACTTATTCCCACAGTGATTTATATGCTTAAATCACAGGAGCTTAAATCACAGAGAACTTTTACCCAGGGTTTTACCTTGAGGTGAAGGAGAGCACAGAGCCCTCTCTGCTTTTGATCTTGTTAGGGCTACACATGAAGGTAGCCTAAAAATAGTGTCTTTAATTAACTGTCTATTTATATACTGTGAATCTCTCCTTCTTGCAAAGGGTACACACTTTTACATTGGCTCTGTTTTCCATCTAATATGCAATGTATCTGATGGCTTATCTATGGTGTATAAGATCCCAAATTTTAGTGACTTCTTCCTTTTTCTGGATGCCTCTATACCTTTTCCAGGGTGGGAGGGTACTTCACTGTATCAGCCAATGTTTATGTACTGAGATATACACACACACCTTTTTGAAACAAACCAAACTGGAGAAGGAAACATCATCTGACACAGGTTTGATATGGGACATTTTTACTACTCCAAGATATGAGGATATTTTACAGTATTTCTTTAAAAATCGTTCTCTAGTATCAGATTTTATGACACAGAAATGTACAGACATTATAGGCATTATAGGTCTTTTCTGTGCTCCCATGATATTTAGTCTCTTAAAAGGACATTGCTATATGACTCTGATATTTAGTGGAGGAAATTGTATTTCCCATGTTTCGGCATATACATAAATTGTAATAGCATAATATATTGGGATACAACATATATCATGAAAACCATATATATATATATGGTTTATATATATATATATATATATATATATATATATATATATAACACATTTCAGAACAGAGTCTAAAACTGTGTTGGTTGCAGTGTGTAGGCAATAGGCATGTTGCATGGATATAACAAGAAATGACAAACATCTTATTATCTTACAAATCATATATATATATATATATATATGATTTGTAAGATAATAAAATATTTCTAAGATGTTTGTCATTTCTTGTTATATCCATGCAACATGCCTATTGCCTACACACTGCAACCAACACAGTTTTAGACTCTGTTCTGAAATGTGTTGCAACACAGAGTTTGGAAAGCTGTTTTATATATATATATATATATATAAAATGTGTTGCAACACAGAGTTTGGAAAGCTGTTTTAAAACTTAACTGACGATAGATCTCTACCAAGCTTGACACACATATTCAACATGACGAACTTTACGTACTGGTGGGGTTTGGAGGGAATAAGAGGGAATTGACCTTGGATATTGGGAATTACCGTTTACCCACATCCAGAGAGTACTGAACCCAACTAGCAATGAATCTGGATCACACTTGGCACACAGACCCATCATGACCAACTTTGAATACTGGTGGGGTTTGGGGGGAATTGATCTACAATTTGGCAGTTGTAGTTCACCCACATCCTTATGCATTTTTAATGGGATAAAGGAAACAACATCTATTTTTTATAAAAGCATTACAAAATATCTAACCTAGGCATCACTGGGTACCTAATATGAGTTTGTTATTTTTTCCTATATATAAAGAGTTTTGAGATACATGAACTGAACAGATTAGAGTTACAGTTAGAGTTCCACATTTGCATGTTTAACTTTTATGGATTTGATTATTTGTGGAGCTGATTAATATGTTATTTCTAGGAATTCTACATCTTCATCATGACTGGAAGTTGACTGTAGAATAGAAAGTTAAATAGAAAGTTAAAATAGCTTTCTATTTTTCATGGAAATTTTACATTTCTAATCCCCACAAAAAGTATGGGAGTATGTGGGGGGGGGGGGGGGACTACTGTATACTCTGTAGAAAGATTTACTGGTTTGCAATAGATCTGTTTTGTACCACTTGATAAGACAAGTCACTTGTATGTTCAGCATTAGAACTATCAAGATTCATCAGTTTATGTATTAAAAGAAAATGAATATAGTGCAGCCCTGATTTACCTTTGAGAATATCAATGGAGCTGAAAATTGCCAAATGTTTTCATGCTAAGAAGCCAAAACTTCATAACATCTTGAGAATCCAATGAAACAGTTATCAAAATCATCCTTTCCCCAAGCGATCAATGTCTACATTTGAGTCAACTTGAAGAGATACGACAGCAATAAGAAATTTAAAGCTGAGCTTCAGATAAATAAATGCATTTATATCACGCCTTCATACAGTTATTTTATGGGGTTGTCCCGAGGGGTAATAAAGACACACCAAGTCTATTCAGACTAATGGACTCGACATTTCCCAGGTCATGAGAGTGAACTTAAGTATTTGAGGCAAATATTCTAATAATAGATATAATAAAAGGATGTAGCAAATGGGAAGTGAAGGGAAATTATTATTCAAGCTCTGCAAATTGATTTCATTAAGGACTATGATCAAGTATATCTGATGATTCCATGGTCCAGAAAACAGCATGATCTTACAAGTATTGATGGCATGATCTTTTAGTATAGTATAATGCTGTTGTATAATTTGTATAGAGAAGTCACTGACAGCATTCCATATAGACCATTTAACAAAGCCAAAAGTTATTTAACTGAGTGTTATTACCACATGAACATAAGAAACAGAGTTTGGCCACAGTTTTATGGTTCAATGGGTTAATCCCTCGTGCCGGCAGGACTGCTGGCTGAAAAGTCGGCGTTTCAGATCCGGGGAGCAGGATGAGCTCCTGTCTGTCACCTCCAGCTTCTCATGCAGGGACATGAGAGAAGCCTCCCACACGATGGTAAAAGATAAGAGAGTCCCTTGGACAACGTCCTTGCAGACAGCCAATTCTCTCACACCAGAAGCTACTTGAAGTTTCTCAGGTTGCTCCTGACACACACACACACAATCTAGATCGAGGTCTGCTTGGTTCCATTGCTCCTAACTTTTGAAGAACAGACAAAAGCCTTTTGTTTCAATAAATATTTTGTCACTGACTTAAATGTGACCCATTGGTGGGATTCTGAGGTTCTGTTTTTAAAACTTGCTTTCATTTTAAAACATGCATTTAGTTTACTATGAAGTTTTACACTGTAGTTCTATGATCTTATAAACCACTTTTCATATCTTTCATATGACATTTTAAAAAATCTAAATAAATAAACTAGAGAAAAAGCCATTCCTGTCTGCCTTAGCCTGCTATTGATATATCCTTCAAAAGGAAGCGTGAATAACTGCATTGTGCTTAGTAGGGCTCTTTCTTCTTGTTGTTTTGATTTGATCAAAAGGCACATTTATGTGCCAAAACATTCTATAAAACACATCCAAAAAGCAGAAAAAAATATTTTAAAGAATCTGGATGGGAACAAGGCATGAAAAATCAAATATGTCTTTATTGGCTTCTTCTGAGAATCTGAAATGTTTTTATCTGTGTTATGTCTATTTCTTGTCATCTACTGGAAAAAATGTATTGTTTCACCATTTTAAAACTGTTATTTTTCTGTGGTATTGAGAAAGATCACTTTTATAAAGAGGTTAGAATATGAGCAGAGCAACCGAACCCATTTATATTTTCTCAAACAAGACAGCAAAAGTTTGACTGCAGAATTTTTTTTCTCCTCTCAGTTTTACTGGGATATCTAGTTGGAAAATTGTTATTGCCACTTAAATGAGTATATTCCCTTTCTCCTCAGGTGAAAATGGTTAATTCAGGTATAACCAGATTAGCTCCTGAACTCTTCTTATTGCACCACCAAATTAGCTGCAAATCATTAATATAGTTAAAAATTCTGCTTGGCTATAGTGACATAAAGAATGCTATCGCATAAAAGCACAGATGATGAGCCTGTAGTTTTCATTTCTCTTCCTACTGGATTATTAGCCCCAGAATCTTATCATGAATGGGAGTATATTTCCCAAGCAGCAGGGTCTAGGATAACATTGGATGGTAGTTAAATAAAATATTGAGTATCTTGAAAAATGGCATAATCAGCATTGAGGCGATAGTACAGAACTGCACTGGTATGTGCTTTCTCAATAAACCATTAATTGGCTATTTCCCTTGAGCAGCCACACCATCCAATATCCAAACACACTACAGCATAACCAAAAGCTGGAGGTGTGTTGATATTTATTTATTATTATTTATTTATTATTTGCACTTGTTAACCGCCACTCTCAGCCCGAAGGCGACTCGTGGCGGTGTACAGAACATAGAACACAAAGACAACAGGTTACAATAAATCAGGACCACAACACACATCTTACTAATACACAGCTACTTAACTAAAAATCCGCTTCGTCTTGTTTGGGGTCATAATCAATCTCGTAATCATGGTCCATTCCGGTGGTCATTCCAAAGACATAGCACTTAGTTGAAGGCCTTCTCAAAGAGCCAGGTTTTCAGGCCCTTGCGGAAGGCCATGAGGGAAGGCGCCTGTCTGATTTCAGCAGGGAGGGAGTTCCATAGCTGGGGGGCCACCACCGAGAAGGCCCGCTCTCTTGTCCCCGCCAGGCGTGCCTGTGAGGCAGGCGGGACCGAGAGAAGGGCCTCCCGGGATGATCTTAAGGTCCTCGTGGGCTCGTAGGCCGAGATGCGGTTCTCAAGGTATTTTGGGCCGGAACCGTTTAGGGCTTTGTAGGATAACACCAGCACCTTAAATTGGGCCCGGTAGCTAATCGGCAGCCAGTGGAGCTGGGACAGCAAGGGCGTTGTGTGCTCCCTGCGTCCCGCTCCGGTTAACAACATGGCTGCCGCACGCTGGACTAGCTGGAGCTTCCGGGCCGTCTTCAAGGGCAGCCCCACGTAGAGAGCGTTGCAGTAGTCGAGGCGGGATGTGACCAAAGCGTGTACCACCGTGGCCAAGTCAGACTTCCCAAGATACGGGCGCAGCTGGTGCACGAGCCGAAGCTGTGCAAATGCTCCCCTGGTCACCGCCGAAACCTGGGGATCCAGGCTCAGTGATGAATCCAGGGTCACACCCAAGCTGCGAACCTGTGCCTTCAAGGGGAGTGCGACCCCGTCCAGCACAGGCTGTAACCCTATACCCTGTTCGGCCTTGCGACTGACCAGGATATAGTGCTTTCTTTCTAGTAAGTTTTTTTACTATTGCAATATGGGAGTTTTCAGCATAAGACGCTGCCATATACCAAGCCAGAGCAATGCTGATTTAGTTCAATATTGTCTACACTGACTGACAAGGTCTCTTATCCAACTTTACCTGGAGATGCTGGTGACTGAATGAAAGATTTTTTGCATGCAAAGCATTTTCCTCATCACGGACCTACAGCCGATGTATAAGAGAGTAAGATTTGTTAGGTCTCTGGCATAATGGTGTGTTAGATGATCATTGGCAGTTATGGTACTGGTGCTGAAACATGTCAATTTATAAAAGTTATTTTGTCATCCATTTCAACTAATATGTTGTATTTTCCAATAAACATAACTTCAGCTTCTACAAGACTTCTGATAATTTGAGAAGTCTTCCATGCTTCTCTGGTCACAGGAAAGCAGTTGATAGCTGGGGAAAGGGTTCATGGAGTTCTGCTGCTCATTTGAAAAACATCACTATGCCTTTTTCTTCCCTTCCCTTTTCATATTATTATGTTGCTCAGCTCAGAAACATGAGAAAAATAGGAAGACTTTAGGAAAGAGCTATAAAAGAGGAATCCCAGCATCACATGAGGATGACTGTGGGCTGTTGGTCCCCCTACACCTGCAATAAAGAATGGGAGTCAGAATTAAAAATGATCTTTGGAAAAAGGTAGTTAATTGCCTGAAGCCTGGCCAGATATATTACAGAATATATATTCTCACAAGGTTTTCTTTGGTTAGATTAATGCAATGTAAGGCAACTTTTCTTCACTAAAACATGGTGAAAATGAAGATAAGTCGAACTTCTATGTACATTTTATTTGCACATTTCACAGAACACACTGCCAAAACACATCCCAGAGCGATCTCTTCAAGGCTCTCTTTTGAACTATGTGTAAGGTAACTAGTACCTCCTTCCACAAGGCCCTACTCTGGTTCATAACAAGAGCTGGGAGTTGGACTGGGAGTCCACTTCCTCAAGCTCATTTCAACACCCCGGTTCATAGAATCATAGAATTATAGAGCTGAAAGAGACCTCGTGGGGCCATCCAGTCCAACCCCCTGCCAAGAAGCAGGAAAATTGCATTGAAAGCACCTCCGACATTTAGACCGCCGCTCTTTCCCTCCATGCTAAAAAGCAGCCAGAATAAGTCTGGTTTGGTCTCTAGTTCTAAAAACCCATCACCCATGTGTGCACATGTGAAGGTTCTTCTACCAGAAGACTTCCTTTTCATTACACTGAATTCCCACAGGCTTCATAGTGGTGGAAAGGGGACCTGAGTGGAAAGGGGACCTCCATGGGGTCAAATTAGCGGCCTCCAGATGCAAGAGAAGACCAGTTATGAATGGCTGAGCTGCTTTCTTTATTCCAGCGAGTTTGAACAAGTGCAGCGTGTCAGAGGCAATATGCCATTTTCTCTTTTCTCATTTTGTAGCAGAAAGGTAGGACCCTCTCCCCCCCCCCCCCCATGGCACAATGGGCTAAACCCTTGTGCTGACAGGACTGCTGACTGAGGGGTCAGCAGTTTGAATCTGGGGAGAGCAGATTGAGCTCCCTCTGTCAGTTCCAGCTTCCTAAGAGGGAACATGAGAGAAGCCTCCCACATGGATAATAAAATATCAAACATCCGGGCATCCCCTGGGCAACGTCCTTCCAGATGGCCAATTCTCTCACACCAGAAGTGACTTGCAGTTTCTCAGGTCACTCCTGACACACACACACACACACACAAACAAGCAGAAAAGGAGACCTTGGGTGGGCTCAAATGCTAGCAGATCTTATCGAGAATAAGTAAAGAGATATCTATAGCTCCATTAGATTAGGTAAAGGTTTTCCCCTGACATTAAGTCCAGTTGTGTCCAACTCTGGAGGTTACTGCACATCTCCATTTCTAAGCCGAAGAGCCAGCATTGTCCGTAGACACCTCCAAGGTCATGTGGCCAGCATGACTGCATGGAGCGCTGTTACCTTCCTACCGGAGCAGTAACTTCTTTCCCTCATTCCCTTTTCTTCTTTCCTTCTCTTCTTCCTTCTCTTCCTCTTTCCTTCTTCCTTTTTTCTTTTCCTTCCCTTTCTCTTTCTTCCTTCTCTGCCTCTTTCCTTCCTTCCTTCCTTCCTGTGGTTTTTGTTTCCATTCTTCCTTTTGTCTGTCCTTCCTTCCCCCCTCTTTCTCTTTCTTTCTCTTCTTCCTTTGCTCCTCTTTCCTTCCTTTTCTGTCCTTCTCTCCTTCCTTCTTTCTCTTCCTCTTTCCTCTTTCCTTCTTCCTTTTTTCTTTTCCTTCACTTTCTCTTTCTTCCTTCTCTGCCTCTTTCCTTTCTTCCTTCCTTTGGTTTTTGTTTCCATTCTTCCTTTTGTATGTCCTTCCTTCCTCCCTCTTTCTCTTTCTTTCAATTCTTCCTTTGCTACTCTTTCCTTCCTTTTCTTTCCTTATATCCTTCCTTCTTTCTCTACCCTTTTCTTTCCATCCCTCTTCATTTCCTCTTTCTCTCTTTTCTTCCTTCTCTACCTCTTTCCTTCTTTCCTTCACTCTTTGCTTCCATGTTTCCTTCTCTGTTTCCTTCCTTCCTTCAATGTTTTTCCTCTTCCTTGATTGGGCCCGCCGCGGCGAAGGAAGGGGACATGTCTTACCGGAGGGGGTGGGAGGAGGGAAGGATTGACTCAGGGAGGGAAGGGGTGGGGGGGCGAAGGAAGGGGGCCTGTCTTACCGGAGGGCGTGGGAGGAGGGATGGATTGACTCAGGGAGGGAAGGGGTGGGGGGGCGAAGGAAGGGGGCGTGTCATGTGGGCGGGATAAGATGAAGGAGGGGGAGGAGGGATAGTTTTGACAGGGCAGGAAGCGGCGCGACGGGGCTTGGAGGCAGCGTGGGCGGGGTAAGATGACGGAGGGGAGGAGGGATGGTTTTGACAGGGCAGGAAAGGGCGTGGCGGGGCTTGGAGTGGGCGGGGCTTCGGCGGGGAAGATGAAGGAGGGGGAGGAGGGTTGTTTTTGACAGGGCGGGAAGCAGCGCGGCGGGGCTTGGAGTGGGCGGGGCTTCTTTGGAGGCAACATGTTGTGGCGTGATCGTTTGGGGCGGGCAGGGGGAGGGAGGGGCCTGGTGTGGGGTGATTGCGGGGGGTGGGGTGACGGAGGATGGGGGCGGGGCTTGCGCAGAGGGAGCGTTGGCCTGCAGGCCATGTACACGCGCCAGGGAACTTGCGGCTGGGTGCCATTATGCATGCTCAGTTGTTTTGTACTTTTGTGAGTGTGTTGTTGTGTTGTTTTTTATTTTGATTCGATATGTTTGTACCTTGTGGGTTGAGGTATGTGCATGGGAATTTTGGTTAATTTTTGTTGGGGTTTTTTTTAGTTTTGCTGTCCCGTTGGACGCCCCTTACAGATTTATATATATATATATAGATATTATATTACTATATTATTGTATATTATATTATTATTATTATATATTATATTATTATTATTATTATTATTATCTATCAAGAACTTAAAATCTGTAGCAAATTGCTGTACAAAAAACGTAACTTAGCAAATAATCCGGATTATCCTGGTATATAATCTGGGATAACAGAACGTTCAAGCAAACTGCTTCAAAATCACAGGGTTAGAAAACACAAGGAAACAAGGTGGAAGCAAGGAAAAGCGGTATCAAAAAACTGTCCCAAGCCCATAGCACATCCAAAAGCAGAAGATTAAGTCAGAATTATAATATGAGTTTGGGAGTTGTAGTTCTACATCCAGAGAGCACTGTAGACTCAAGCAATGATGGATCTGGGTCAAACTTGACATGAATACACAATACACCCAAATGTGAACACTGGTGGAGTTTGGGGAAAATAGACCTTGACGTTTGGGAGTTGTAGTCACTGGGATTTATAGTTCACCTATAATCAAAGAACATTCTGAACCCCACCAATGATAGAATTGAGTCAAACTTCCCACACGGAACCTCCACGACCAACAGAAAATACAGTTGGGGGACCCCTCCCCCCCAGCACCAACTGCCGCTCTGAATCAAACTTCTCACACAGAATCTCCATGACCAACAGAAAATATACTGGAAGGGTTTGGTGGGCATTGAGTTGTAGTTCACCTACATCCAGAGAGCACTGTGGACTCAAACAATGATGGATCTGGACCAAACTTGGCACGAATCCTCAATATACCCAAATGTTAACACTGGTGGAGTCTGGGGGAAATAGACTTTGACATTTGGGAGTTGTCGTCACTGGGATTCACAGTTCACCTACAATCAAAGAGTGTTCTGAACCCCACGAATGACAGAATCGGGGCAAACTTCCCACACAGAACTCCCATGGCCAATGGAAAATACTTAAGGCCATCCAGTCCAACTCCTTTCACCAGTGCAAGAAAACCCAATCAAAGCCCTCCTGACAAAGAGCCATCCATCGATATAGATAGATAGATAGATAGATAGATAGATAGATAGATAGTTGTAGTTGCTGGGATTTATGGTTCACCTACAATCAAATAGCACTATAGAATTGAACCAACCAGGCATACAGGACTCCCATGACCAACGGAAAACACTAGAAGGGTTTGGTGAGCATTGACCTTGAGTTTGGGAGTTGCAGTTCACCTCCATCCAGAGACTACCATGGACTCAAACAATGATGGATCTGGACCAAACTTGGCACGAATATTCCATATGCCCAAATATGAACACAGATGGAGTTTGGGGGAAATAGACCCTGACATTTGGGTGTTAGAGTCACTGGGATTCACAGTTCACCTACAATCAAAGAGCATTCTGAACCCCACGAAGGACAGAATCGGGCAAACTTCCCACACAGAACCCCCATGACCAACGGAAAATACTCAAGGCCATCCAGTCCAACTCCCTTCACCAGGGCAAGAAAACCAAATCAAAGCCCTCCTGATGGAGAGCCATCCAGCCATAGATAGAGATAGATATGATTCACACACACAAATATAGTATCTTAGATTGGAAAGGGACCCCTAAAGAAGGGCAATTCTATGTTGCATGTTCCAGAGTGGGCGAACCAGACAATCTCCACATCAACACTGACAAAGAAACAGCAAGAAATACTGGGCAGCCATTTTCAACTGTCAGTCAGTGGCCGGTGAACTCCAGAGGTGGTTGATCCTGTGTTGTGTGTGTGGGAAACCAGCAGGAATCCTGTAGTTAAAGAACTCCCGGGGAAGACGGATGTTTTGAGATTAGGAATCAGGGTTTGGCTTGGAGCCATCTGGTTTAGAGAAGTCCGGAGACTTATTGATATTCAAAGGAACGGTTGTGGAAAAAGAGGGGAAAGGAGCCTCCACCACACTCTGGGGCAGAGAGTTCCACTGCTGAACGGCTCTCACAATCAGGAAGTTCTTCTCCTTGTTCAGATGGAATCTCCTCTCTTGTAGTTTGAAGCCATTGTTCCACTGCATCCTAGTTTCCAGCTATGGCGGACTTCTCTGGCTACCAGTATTAAAAAACTCTAAAATTACACTAGCTAAACAACAGAGAGGTAACAATCAAGGACACCAAATCACCTCTCAACAGAAGATTGCCCCAGGCAATGCCAGCCCATCAAATGCTAATCAAGGTGGTCAGTTGAAACATTCCCACCTAGCTCCAACAGACAAGAGTCCTTTCCACAGATATATAAACCCCTTTTCCTAGTTCCAACAGACCTCACTACCTCTGAGGATGCTTGCCATAGATGCAGGCGAAACGTCAGGAGAGAATGCCTCTAGAGCAGGGGTCTTCAAACTTTTTAAACAGAGGGCCAGGTCACAGTCCCTCAAACTGTTGGAGGGCTGGATTCTAATATGATAAAACCATGAATGAATAGCTATGCATACTGCATATCCCTTATTTGTAGTGGGAAAAAAACACTTAAAAATAAGGCAATGATTAAAATGAAGAAGAATTTTTACAATTATAAACTTGTAGTAATGCCTAAGATTGGGGGATGGGAACCGGCTTAGCTTGCTTGGAGCTGAGTTGCCATGGAGATAGGGCACAGCAGCCATTTTAAACAGTCAGTCTGTCAGTCTGGTTAACTTTTGCAACCATAGAATCCTAGAATCCAAGAGTTGGAAGAGACCTCCTGGGCCATCATCCAGTCCAACCCCATTCTGCCAAGAAGCAGGAGTATTGCATTCAAATCACCCCTGACAGATGGCCACCCAGCCTCTGTTTAATACTCTCCAAAAAAGGAGCCTCCACCACACTCCGGGGCAGAGAGTTCCACTGCTGAATGGCTCTCCCAGTCAGGAAGTTCTTCCTCGTGTTCAGATGGAATCTCCTCTCTTGTAGTTTGAAGCCATTGTTCCATTGCATCCTAGTCTCCAGAGAAGCAGAAAGGAAGCGTGCTCCCTCCTCCTCCCTGTGGCTTCCTTTCACATATTTACACATGGCTATCAGATCTCTTCTTCAGGCTAAACATGCCCAGCTCCTTAAGCCGCTCCTCATAGGGCTTGTTCTCCAGACCCTTGATCATTTGAGTCGCCCTCCTCTGTCAACATCTCGTTTTTGTTGCTACTTCATAACAGTCATTTTACTACTGTTATAAATCATAATGTAAATATGAGATATGCAAGATGTATTTTCATCCACTGGACCAAACTGGGCACAAATACCCAATGCACCCACATGTAAATTCTAGTGGGGTTAAGGGAGGATTGATTTTGTAGTTGTAGTTGTAGTTGCTGGGATTTATACTTCACCTACAATCAAAGAGCTTTCTGAACTCCACCAATGATGGAATTGAACCAAATGTGACACACAGGACTCCCATGACCAACAGAAAACACTGGAAGGGTTTGGTGGGTATTGACTCTTGAGTTTGGGAGTTGTAGTTCACCTACATCCAGAGAGCACTGTGGACTCAAACCATGATGGATCTGGACCAAACTTGGCAGAAATACTCAATATGCCTAACTAGGAACACAGATGGAGTTTGGGGGAAATAGACCTTGACATTTGGGAGTTGTAGCCACTGGGATTCACAGTTCACCTACAATCAAAGAGCATATACTGGAACGGTTTGGTGGGCACTGAGTCAATATGTCCAAATGTGAACACTGGTGGAGTTTATGGAAAATAGGCCTTGACATTTGGGAGTTGTAGTTGTTGGGATTTATAGTTTACCTACAATCAAAGAGCATTCGGAATCCCACCAATAGAATGATGCCAAACTTCCCACACAGAACCCCCGTGACAACAGAAAATACTTCCAAAAAGGAAGAGAAGGACAGGCAGAGAGATCTTCAGCCTTCTCTGCCAAAGGGGTTCCTAAGAACATCAGAAATATTTTCTGGTGGTCTTTGGCGACCCCTCTGACACCTCCTCGTAACCCCCCCGGGGGCCCTACCCCAGGTTGAGAAACGCTTCTCTAACAAGTAGCGAAATGGGAATTCCTCAAAGAGGATGGAAAGAAAACCTGAGCTCTATTACCTACAGCTGAATAACAATTCAAAGTGTTTCACCATCATCCCTGGTACTGATCAGTGACTTTAACACTTGCCCCTTAATTGTATCCGAAGAAATGGGCTGTAGTCCACAAAAGCCAATACTGAAGTAAATTGGATAGTCTTTTCCTCTTTACCAGCTGTGTCCATGAAAGGTGTTTATAAGCCTACCTAGCTGACCTTTAAACACTGTAATCTTTTCTGGTCTTATTCTCCACCAGAAGCTACAATTCCCTTACAATGCATTCTGAAACAAAACACAGGAACACAGACTCTTAACAAAAAAGCACATATACGGTTTAGTCACACAAATGTTTCATCTTCCTTTCATGTCTAAACATTTCCCAGTGCATCCTCTCACTTGATTTCTTCATTATATCATCCCGCTGTTTCAAGCAGAATTCAAGGCAAAGATACACTTAGCTCCCTTGTTGATCCATTATAAACGGGCTCAAAAGACCTGGATGTTTATATCTGATTTTGAAAAATAAGGATACTGCTCTGGGCTCTCAAACTGCAATTTTAATCTTCCTTTCTTCTTTCTTTTTTTTACTATTTTACTGCAGATTATTATTTCAAGTGAGTATTACTATGCACATTTTCTTAGACTTTTCACCTGTTTGATGATGATTTCCTTTGGTGAATTGCTTTGAAAGGATTGTTTTTGGCCCTGAACAGGAATATTAAACTATGTATTAAAATACCTTTAAAAGAATGGGGAGATGGAAGAGAGTAAACAGTTCAGACACAGAGAATTTTTTTCTCCCTGGATTTTGAAGGAACCAGTTGCACTACTTTCTTTTGTCTGTGGGCACCACTCTTTTACTGTGCATTCGCTTCAATGGCTAGTTCACATTGCAAGCAGAGTTTTAACAAAAGCTATTACCTCTGAATCCGTTTCCCACTATTAACAAGCAAATTAGAACTGGGCATTATTTGTGCCTTAAGCTGCTAATCATGACGGGTTTTGTGGCCTGTGATAGGAAAACAAAATGAAATATGAAGATTTAGTGAGGGCAAAATCATTTTGCATACAGATTAGTACAAATTGTGACTTTTATTTCACAAAGCGTTCCACTTAATACGTACCAGCCTGACACTAGAGTGCTGCATTCCCACCACATAAATATCCACACCTTTCATTTTTAAAGAGGTTTCTCTGATTTCTGATGGTTCTGCAATGGTTACCGGGGGAGGGGGGGGGTCTTATAATGGGAGCAATCTGGGAAAGGCTTGCGGGGGGGGGGGGGGGGGGACCTCATTTTATCTCTTGGAAAGATGCGGTCTTCTGGAGAAACACCTTCAATTATTATTTTGGAAATGGCTCAATGCTGTGGAATTCTGGGATTTGTGGTTTGGTGAAGCAACACCAAACCAAGTTATTAGGGTAAATACCTTGCAGAACTACACCTCCCATAATTCCATTAAATTGCGCCAAGGCAGTTAAAGTGGTATCAAACTACATTAATCCGACAGTGTACACGGACTTTAGGTTCTCTAGCATGACTTTATGGTGTTCTTGGGCTGAAAATCTTTCATTTCAATAGGGTTTTGCTTTTGAAAAATGGCTATTCTGAACCATTTGGGAAAACCAGAAATCTCCACAGGCTTTTGGAAGTGTGATCCTTTTGGAGATTAATTGGCATTTACATTATTTGGAATAACCATAACCTTTGGAAAGGCATGACTTTGTTAGAGATCCTAACCTTTTGTACAGTATGATCTTCCTGAGAAGAGTTAAAAACTAGCTTGAGTCAACCTTCTCCTTAGCGGTAAATATATCCACATTTACTCATGCAAGGCAGTTAACCTGATATACCTAGATATCTCTTTGGACTGTTAGGAACAAAGATATGCCAATGTAAAAAAAAAACAACCCAACCATATAGCAGAGTTTCAGAAGTGTTGTTTCAGTTGCCTAAAAACATCTACTCTCCCTTAAAACATCTTGGTTTAAATCATGCTCTCAAGAGAACATATAGTAAAGTCTTGCTTATCCAACATGAAAACGCTGGCAGCACGTTGGATAAGCGAAAATGTTGGATAATAAGGAGGGATTAAGGAAAAGCCTATTAAACGTCAAATGACGTTATGATTTTACAAATTAAGCACTAAAACATCGTGTTTTACAACAAATAGAAAAAGCAGGTCAATACACGGTAACATTATGTAGTAATTACTGCATTTACAAATTTAGCACCAAAACATCACAATGTATTGAAACAGCTGTGGATCCGGGCAGGAAGCAGACTGTGTTGGATAATACAGAAGGTTGGATGAGCAAAGGTTGGATAAGCAAGACTCTACTGTAGTTGGTTTACTCACAAACTTCATGTATTCAGCATACAGGTACATTTCTTATTGTGCTGTCATGCGCAGGGCCTGTGAAAAGGTCTGTAGACAGGACGTGTTCTGTATGCCCAACAGGACGCCGGGGGTGCCTTGGATTAGAGGCCCTATAGATTTCCCTAAACAAAGTCTTTAGAAACTTGGAAAGTTTAACAAAGTTATTTATTAGTGCTTAGGTCTTCAATAAATCAAACAAATACTTCGAGGCTTTGAATCAACTGGTGGCTTTCTTAATCTTGTCCACAAGGGACAGGCAACTATCTTCGTGAACTGTTTCTTCACTATCAGGGAGATCCTTGACCTCTACCTGGGCAATCTGTATTAGGCTCTGTTGGTGTGGGCCCCTACACCCGGTCCAAATTGCATTATGGCTGTCGTGAGTGGTCCTTACCAAACAGAGTCCTTTTGTAGATTTCCAAGAGGAAAGAAGGTCTTCAATTCACAGCAAAGGCTGGCTGTAAAGCTGTGGGACTGAATTCCCCCCAGCAAAAGCTGTAGTTTTCTGTAGAGTTGTGGGACTGAATCCCCCCAGCAAAAGCTGTAAGGCTGTGGGACTGAGTTCCCCCCAACAAAAAGCTGTAAAAAATGAAGCTTTCTACAGGTGGAAATGATTCATGTCCTGTACGAAAGGCTTCTCTGTGTGAACTGAACTAGAGGTCCCCCGTTTCCCTCCTAAACCCAGAAAAAGGAGTGGAATTAAAGAACCTAATGATGATTGATGGGTCATTGGCCCTATAATTTTAAACCAAGGGAAGCCACCTTATTGCAAAATGCATGGAACCTTGGAATATATGCAATCACTCAAAGAAAGAAAAAGAAGTTGGAGCTCCTGGTACAGCCGTACCAGAACACTTATCAATCCAGTTACAGATAGGATTTGAAGTAGTTTCTCTGTGGAGGTAACATAAGGCATTTTTCTTATAATCAGCAGTCCAAAGTCTAAAGCATCTCTAATGGAGTCTCTAGCATACTGTTTTAACTGACTTCTAAAATGACTTCTGAGTCTGAAAAGTCTGATCACATGGTCTGCAGCCCCCCCCCCCCCCCAACAAAGTTAGCTTCAAACTATAGCGGCCAAACAACAAAATCCCACAAAAGTGCATGAAAAAGCCCTCCCTCGTGGTTTGTGTAATCACCATTTGGGCCTCAAACTGGTTCCAGGATTTCCAATGTAATCACCTGTGTAGCAAAATCACTTTATTCAATGTAGGTTTGAAACTGCATTAAATAGTGTAGATAGGGTCCTAGTCTCATGTCTACTGTTCCTATGAATGTGGTAGGACTGGGAGAAGGGTCTCTCAAGAGGACCTCGGTCTGGACAGAGATACAGGGTTTATCAGGTATCCTTTAATGATGTGAACCTTAAATTAGAAATGGGATCATTGAATACTCTGTGGTCTTTTCCCCTGCAATCATGCTCCCCCCCCCCCCCCCCCATGTGGCAGGAATAGCATTGGCAGCATTAGTGTTAAGTGTATTTCCCCTGTCTCCCCCCCCCCCCGGCCACTATATATCACTATATTAGCTCTTCTGCCAGCCATAATGCAATCTTTCCTTGGCAAGCCTAGTAAACATTTTTAAAATGGCAATAAAAATAGAACAGGTAATTTGGAAACCCGAAACAAAAACAGAGTAGAGAATATATTTGATCACTTTTTAAAAACCTCATCTAACTTCGAAGACCAGTTACTTTGTTGAAAAGTCTGTATTATGTTCTCCTTTCCAAGAAACTGCAGGATAGTCCATTAACTTTAATGCCTTTTCAAGAGTCCATTTTAATTACTGTGTTTTGCATCTCTGAGGACAGAGTGGGCTTTGTACCCTGCTGTTCTGCTCATTTTCTCAACTACAGAGTTTTCCTGATTTTGTTCTTTTTTACAGCAGGAAACTCTAGACATTTATGGAAGAACTGGAGAATTGTTGCTGGTACCAATTGACATGCTATTTTGGTTAAATCTGTAGATAGATATAACTATAAATAAGAAGAATGAAAAACTCCAGAAGGTATCAAATGTACAAAACTTTTAGAGTACTTTGTGTTGCTTCATTTGCTATAGAAAAATGAATCTGTTTTGGATGAACCAAATAATGTTAAACAGCCTTTCAGAGCTAATAACTATTGTGAATGAGAAAATTGTATTAAATTGTCACAGAGCACTGGGGATATAAACGCTGGGCTGGTTTGGATGGTACGACAAGCCAGCATGATAACCTGAAATTGTCAATTACAAGCAGTATGTTGTGCGTTCAGTTTGATTGTTTCCATTTGAAGCAGGACCAGCTAAATCAATTATGCAGTTTTCCTTTGTGTGATGTCCGAATGATGGTACAGCTCCCTCTGTTTTTTTCCTCTTCTCCACCAAACAAAGAAGGATATCTAAAACTAACCATGGGTTCATATCTATGGTTTGTTAAGGAAAAAATAAACCACAGAAGGGACAGTGCTAATGTTTGTAAATATACTGAATATATAGAAAAGCTTTAACTTTCCTATTGCAATGGGGAGTGTTGGTCTAAATCAGGCATGGGCAAACTTTGGCCCTCCAGGTGTTTTGGACTTTAACTCCCACAATTCCTAACAGCCAACTGCGGGGACATGAGAGAAGCCTCCCACAAGGATGGTAAAACATCGAAACATCTGGGCATCTTCTGGGCAACATCCTTGCAGTTGGCCAATTATCTCATACCAGAAGCAACTTGAAATTTCTCAAGTTGCTCCTGACACTGAAAAAAAAATTGGACAGCAAAACTACTTTCTTTTATACTTGTTTGAAAGATATAGATGGAGCCTGAGATGTGGTTTTTGTAGATTGCTAGTTTATGTTATTTCCCTAGCTGAAAGAGTCAATGGAAGATAAATCCTGTGTATGTATTCTAATTTTAGCCTTGATATCTCTAGCAAAAATGAGAGGAAACAGAAAGTTGCTGTGTTAATTAACGTTTTCGAGAGTTAAATAGGATAAATAAAATCAAAATCAAAAAATCACAGCAGCTAGTGTGTGCAAATGTTCTGACATAGATATTAACAGGCAAAAATATTGGCATTGATTGTGCAGGAAATGGTCTCAGTAAAGGCATTAGTTAGAGATACTGGACCACACAGACATATCTATCCGTCATGTTGATCAATATGCAAAATGGCTTTCACTGTTTTGCAACCCCAGTGCACATTTCACAGTTTGAACTACATTACACATAACACTGAGCAGCTGCAAAAAATCCCAAGATTGTATGTCATATATATTTGGGGTCTTAAAACCCAGTCCCGCTAAGGGAAAGGCCTTGATAAGTCAGTTCAGTAAGTAAAAAATCAATACTAATTGTGTTTAGCTTATTGGAAACAAAAGACAATTTCCATAAGTAGTTCATATAGCATCTGCTAATGGCTCCCACCAATAGTATATTGCTGTAATCCTCTCCAATCTTTTTAATTACTTCACTGTTTATGATGACAAAATTATCTAGTAGCAAATGATCAACTGAATATCACAGGATGTTCAGCTACAGTATCCCTAGTCTTATTTTATATTGAAGAACTGGTCAGTCTCTCTTTTTTAAAAAAAAAAACAACACAATAAATACACACACTCTTCCTGTCCTGCAAGGTTATAGACTTCTTTGAGGGTAGTTCACATGGACCCTATAATACAGTTTGAAAATAGATCAAACAAAGAAAACCAGTTTCACTCTGCAGCACCTACACAGATATCCTAGGAAACAGTGTGAGGCTGGGACAGTGTCCACAATATCAGCTAATTACAGATTAGAACCAAATGCAGGAACTGCAGTATCCACAGCTAGACAGCTGTTGTAAAATGCAGGGGTTTTTCTTAACCAGTCCACTGAGATGCACTGATACACGTTTCCATGTCCATCAGGGATCACCCCAGTTTTGAGCTCTCTTGGGGATATCCTCTGATTGGCTGAAGTGGCTTTTCTGTCTTTTTGGTGAGATTTTTTTAACACGCTGTTTCAGGTTCAATGTGTGCTGCAGCACACATTGAGGGTGTATGTTTTGCAAACATCCTGCCCTCAAGCTGGCTTCGTATTACATTGTAGTATCTTTGTTGAACCACCCAAAATGTGTGTGTGCTGAGGGGTGGGGGAAGCAGTCTTCTAAAGTCTTGAAGAGGGGTGTTAGTTGCCCACTCCTATTTTAAATCAGACTTTAAAGGACCGATCCCTATGCCCCAAAGAGGTACAACATCTTGAATAGCTCCTTTAAAATGGGACTAAAACGCAGAGCAGATTCATCATATACACACACCTAACATAGATGCTGCTAACTATTTATTGGCCGATCTATATGTAGCAATCTCAAGCTCCCATTGCAATCTTTTTATCTACTATGCTATCCTAGGGTGCATCCAGACAGCCTCTTAAAAGCACAAGCTCCCATGTTTTCATATGGGGTGTCCAAATGACACCCACATAAAAGTGAACACATTTGGCACAAAGCAGGAAAACCTTGCTTTGTGCCAAATTAATTTGACATCAGGAAAGACTTGGACCTTTCCAGCCACGGGCACTGTGTAGATGGAGA
Source organism: Anolis sagrei (assembly GCF_037176765.1). Taxonomy (NCBI): domain Eukaryota; kingdom Metazoa; phylum Chordata; class Lepidosauria; order Squamata; family Anolidae; genus Anolis; species Anolis sagrei. The sequence continues at coordinate 130,260,616 of NC_090025.1, read as the reverse complement.
CCAGGAATCACACTGTGCAAATTCTGGTGCCCATCCACACAGCTGTCTTGGGTTTCTTCTTTTCCTGGACCCCAAAAAACCCAAGAGAAAATAACTTACTCAGCTGCCATTCCTGCTTCCTGGCCCCCCTTTCCCTGCCATGTCATTTCGACGTGCCAGGAGAACTCCGGCAGGCTGCAGGGAAATGCCAGGCAGGTAAGTTATTTTCTTTTAAAAACACTTTTCTGTTGTGTTTTGTTTTGTGTCCCATTGTCTTGCCGGAAAGGTCATCAGGGCGTGTGGACACCCCCCCCCCCCTGCAAAAGCATGCACTTTCTGAGGCGTGTGTGGACTTCAACTTGGATGCAATCATGTTTTTAAAAAGCCCCAGGCTAAAGACTGTGTGGAACCCCCCCTACTTTCTACTACTAATCTTTTCTTTTCCTATAACTTGAACATATTCAAGTTGGTTTATTACGTACATTAAATAGGTACATTGCTGAGATCTGAGCCTCTGCGGGTTAGTATAAAAATAAAGTAGGTATCCTCTCTTCTTGCCACTTCTCAACACCATTAACAAAAGGAAATGTACAGTTGTAAAATGATCAAAGCTAAGATCTTATCTTGCAAGACATGAAAAGACTGAGATGTCCTCATTACTGAAACACATAGTGGTGGTCAGTACGGGGGGGGAGGGGGGAGAGATTCATATATAGAACCATTTGAAAACAAAAACCCAACCCAAAAGTAGCTAGCAAAAATCAATGATGAGGAGTAGCCTTCTAGATTTTATGGACATGTGCCAAACAGCACTTTTTTACTTCTATGAAACAAAGCGGCATATGTATCTGAAAGACGTTGATCTTTCACCAAGAGATTGTGTATTTAGAGATGGCAGTAGGAGAAAAACGAGTCTTTAAAAATCCAGATTTGCCCATATCGGCAGGGATTCAGGCAATTCGTTTAGTTCAAGGAGCTTTATGTTCAAATCACAGTTTGCTTGAGTGTAATTTAGTATTTTGAAATCCTAGCTGAATTGCGTAGTAAACAACCAGCTCATTTTACTTGAAACTGCCAGAAAACACCATGGATGTATGCTTACTACTAATAGATAACAAATAAAACACAAATAAATTTCCCAAAAGAATAATTTTCTTCCATGAGTCACCTCAAACTCAAGAAAGAAACGTGGTGCACAAAATTACACTATTCATAATTTCTTATTTTGTATTTCAATCTTATTTGTTTTTCTACAGCATACTTTTTACCTTTGCCCAAGCAGTACTTTGCTTTGATTACTTCTGACTGGTGAAGCAGATACATTAAATGCAATTTCCTTTCTGAAAAAACGTTTGGTCTTATTTTGTGGTGCTTATTAAAACCAAGGGATTTATACTCTCAAGCTTTGCTGATATATAAGCAAAGTTTCTCGCATATCATTTTCACTTACAATATTTCAGTAGTCAGTGGGGAGAAGGATGGAACACATCCTTTCTAAGAAATGGTTACTCTTAAAGAGAAAGTGTGTGGATCTTTTTAAAGATCTGCTTGCTCGCAAAAACAGTGTTTATTGGGAATGAAAAGATAATTTATAAATATTTATTCACAGCTTAAGAATGCGTGAACAAATTTGCCCTTATCGCCAAATTTGTTCCCAAACATTCAGGGTATGTGAGAATTTTATCATTTTTTTCTTGGTATTTGAACCCACCAGTATGGTGTAGAAGTTTGAGTGCTGGACTTGGGCATAGAAACTGACTGGGAAACTTTACAGAAGTAAGACTCTCTCAGCCTCAGAGGAAGACAAATTATGCTATGAAAACTGAATTATAAATTTACCTTCGGGTCACTATGAGTCAGAAATAACCTGAAGGCACAGAACCACAAATTTGAACAATCCCAAGATTGCAGAGGAATTACGTTTCAAGTCATACATTGATTTTGCTTTATGGGTTGATTAGGTGTCATGAAAAACACCATCGCTGTATTTCAGATGGATCTGGTATTACCAAAAAACCCACCATTAAGGGCTATATGGCCATGTTCTAGAGGCATTCTCTCCTGATGTTTCCCCTGCATCTATGGCAAGCATCCTCAGAGGTTGTTGAGGTCCTCAACTACCTCTGAGGATGTTTGCCATAGATGCAGGTGAAACGTCAGGAGAGAATGCCTCTAGAACATGGCCATATAGCCTGAAAAAACCTACAACAACCCAGTAATTCCGGCCATGAAAGCCTTCGACAATTAACCCACCATTACGTTTTTAAATGTGTATTCTATAGAGTGTATTCTAGAGAGTTTTTAAATGATTGTGTGTTTTGACTATTTGTTTGTGGGCTCTTCCACACAGCCATATAACCCAGAATATCAAGGCAGAAAATCCCACAATATCTGCTTTGAACTGGGTTGTCTGAGTCCACACGGCCATATATTCCAGTTCAAAGCAGAAAATGTGGAAGAGGGCCTTAGCAGTGTTGTAACCTGCCTGGAGTTGTTGTTGTTGTTGTTATTGTTGTTGTTGTTATTATTATTATTAGTGCAGAAGTATATAGGCTTTTCTTTGAATCATAATGTTGTATTAGCAGATACTGTGGTCTACATAATTTACTTGGCAATGCAACGTTTACTATAGAGGGACAGTCCTCACCATGTCCCTGCACTTATTGTTCTATAAGGTGTGTTAATTGTGACTGGAAGTTGTGTGCGCCCCCCCCCCCCCAGCCACAAAGAACATAGGACACGCACACACATATTTAGGGTGACATAGGCCATGGCTTGTTTATTGCTTACAGCTGAAATGGGTTTGGCAGCCACAAGGAGCACCAATCTGGGCTACCCTGCGAAGTCCCAACCTCTGGAATGTGGCAGGAAGAACCCATCCCAGAGTGTGATGATGAGAGGGTACAAGTGTAAAACCTGAATCTAAGGCCCATGTCAACCACCATCAAGTTGTGAAAAATGCAGAATACAGCACCCCAGCAGAATCCAATGCAAAACAACAAGTTGGAGGGTGGGGAGAGCTCAAAAGCAACTAAGCTGAAGGAGCTTAAATGCAGAGCAGGCCAACCAAAGGGAAGATGTCTTCCCTCAAGTCTACCCCCTTCCAGCCAATCAGCTTGAATCAAGACGTTAAAACTGTTGAGCTGCAAATTTCTGCTCTCCTGGCAAAGTGTGCAATGCATAGAGGCAGATGGAGAGGGAAGGGTCAAGGCAGACTGGGAGGAGAAAATGCAACTGCCTTCCCTAGTAAGTCGGGCAAGGACTATATATAGCACTTGTAGAATATACGATTTCAAAGTTTTTTTGAAAGTCTCAAAATGAACGCTTATTTTCTGAAAAAGGATTGAACAAGAGTAAGCATGGAAACATGATTAATCAATTTATTAATATTGTGATGAAGGCAGAAAGTAATTCAAATCTCTGATTAGCAACTGCAAGTAGAACAAAAGAGATAAACTAACATTGCTATGCTCTGAGCAGAAATTATGCAAATGATTCATTTATTTGAGGCCATAGATGACAATGTTGGAGGAGTAGAAAAATAGCTCATTCTTTTGACAGTATGCACAAGGTAGTTTCGAAGGGACATTTCTGCCAGCACTTGACAGGCGTGATATACTAGGATCAAGCTTGAAAGACCACCAGAGTAAGGAAGGTGGAAGACAAGGCAGGAATGAAAGAAGGTACATCAGCGCAGCAGGTAACTGGAAAGAAAATACATGGAATAATCAGCAACAGGATAGTCACTAAGATTAAACAGAAAGAGAAACATTAATCACCATGAGCTGCTTTCAAGGGATTGCTGTAATTTATTGAAATAGGCTGTCAGAGAAAACATGTTAGGAGTCTCCGCATATGCATAATAAACAAATGTATGAGAAAATAGATAATTATGGCAATTAGCACCTACTTTCCCTTGGTAGAGCAGAAATCTTATATTCCATTTCTTCTGCATTACAGTCATTAGAGTAGGAAGGGACCACAAAGACCGTCTAATCCAAACCCAAATCATGTAAGAAAACACAACTACAACACTCCTGAAAGATGCCCAACCAACCTATATTTAAAAACCTCCAAAGGAGAGTCCACCAGGAGAATGTTTGTGTGTGTATGAGGAGCTATATATGAACATCAGTCCGTTGATTTATGCCAGAACTTTCCAAACTTTTCATATCAATGGCACACTTTTGAGACATACATCATTTCATGACACACGATAATTCAGGTTAACTAGCAAATTGGAGGTTAAACATTGGATATAAGAGATCCGGACACATACAATCTCTGATATCTCTGGCTCCACTTCATAGCTACTCCCCTGATATGCAGTGCTGTTCTCCTGTCTCCTTTTTTTCAGATGAATTGGAGTTCCAACCAAAGTTTGAGTTTTTATGATATTATAAATGTTGTTGTTGTTCATTCGTTCAGTCATCTCCGACTCTTCGTGACTTCATGGACCAGTCCACACCAGAGCTCCCTGTCGGCCGTCACCACCCCCAGCTCCTTCAAGGTCAGTCCAGTCACTTCAAGGATGCCATCCATCCATCTTGTCCTTGGTCGACCCCTCTTCCTTTTGCCTTCCACTTTCCCCAGCATAACTGTCTTCTCTAGGCTTTGCTGTCTCCTCATGATGTGGCCAAAGTACTTCAACTTTGTCTCTAGTATCCTTCCCTCCAGTGAGCAGCCGGGCTTTATTTCCTGGAGGATGGACTGGTTGGATCTTCTCGCAGTCCAAGGCACTCTCAGCACTTTCCTCCAGCACCACAGCTCAAAAGCATCGATGTTCCTTCGCTCAGCCTTCCCTAAGGTCCAGCTCTCACATCCGTAGGTTACTACAGGGAATACCATGGCTTTGACTAGGCGGATCTTTGTTGCCAGTCTGATGTGTCTACTCTTTATTATTTTATCGAGACTGGACATTGCTCTCCTCCCAAGAAGTAAATGGGATGAATAAAATCCATGCTGTAATGAACAATGACTAGTATGTTTTTTAAACATAGCCAGGTAGGCTGCTGTTCATTATCTCATCTTTGACCCCTACTATTGCAATGTGTGAGAGGAGCTAGGATTGGAGATTATAAGTAGAAATATGTGGATCACATGAGTTCTCCCTGCTTCCAGCTTTCACATGTCTGGCTACTAGGCACGGACAATTCATGGTTCTAAATGGTTCTAAAGTACTTACAAAACTTTCAAAATCTCATTATTATTTTTATTGACAATTTTAATGACAGAACCAATTAGGAACTGCCATTTATAACAAAACTTTGAAAGTTTTGTTAGAGTTCTGATATTTTCACCACCAGAACTTTAGCAACATGTTCCCTTCCCTCCCTTTCCTTCCACCCTTCCTTCCTTAGCTTTTTCCTTCCTCCTGGGGTAGATTCAGCTGGGAGAAGAGAAGGTAGAGAAGGAACATGAGAATCATGTTTCAAAATTTGAAAGGGTGTCCCATAAAGGAGGAGGAGGGGGAAACTGACTTTCTGCTGTTCTAGAGACCAGGGCACAAGGGAGCAATGGTTTCAAATGGCAGGGGAAAAGATTCGACCGAAACGATTAGGAAGAACTTCCTGAGAGTAAGAGCTGTCGGAGAGTGGCATAGGCTGCCTGGGAGTGTGGTGGAGCCTCCTTCTCTGGAGGCTTTTCTGCAGAAGCTGTCTTTTGGGAGTGCCTTGATTGTGCCTTCCTGCATGGCAGGGTACTGGACTGAGTGACTCTTGGGAGTCTTTTCCAGCTCTAGGATTCTAGGATTATGTATCAGGATAGGCAATATGGGGTCTAATAGATACACCTTTTCTCTCCCATCTACCATCTCATCCTGACCGGCAAGACCAACCCTTTTTGGATCCAAACGTTTCCCATTTTTCCTTCATTTTCTGCCTCTGACAGAGAAGAGGAATGGGAAGAAAAGGGCAGGGAAGAGGCTTAGAGATAACCCCGTCCCTCCTGGCCCATCCACTCTGCTCCAGCCTGCCATGCGGCCCCCAAGTTAAAAAGTTTGTCCATGCCTGACCTAGTGACACAGTCATTTTGTAAGAAAGAGTGCTTTTGCACACTTAAAGCTTGTGCGTCAACTATGCCCATCCTGAAGAAGTCAGATCTGGCTACGGTGTTATATGCCTTGGCTACATCCTGGTTGGAGTAGTGTATTGCGCTCTAGATGGAGTTGTCTTTGAAAGTGATCAGAAGCATCAGTTGGTCCAAAGAGCAGCAGCCAGACTGCTAACTGGGGCTGGCTATAGGGTTACAGCCTGTGTTAGACGGGGTTACACTCCCCCTGAAGATGCAGGTTCGCAGCTTGGGTGTGATCCTGGACTCATCGCTGAGCCTGGAACCTCAGGTTTCAGTGGTGACCAGGGGAGATTCGCACAGTTAAAACTTGTGCGCCAGCTGCGCCCATACCTTGGGAAGTCTGACTTGGCCACGGTAGTCCACGCTCTAGTCACATCCCGTATAGACTACTGCAACGCTCTCTATGTGGGGTTGCCTCTGAAGACTGCTCGGAAGCTTCAAATGGTCCAACGATCGGCAGCCAGGATGCTAACAGGAGCAGCACTCAGGGAGCATACAACTCTTCTGTTGCACCAGCTCCACTGGCTGCCAATTTGCTACCGAGCACAATTCAAAGGGCTGGCTTTGGCCTTTTAAGCCCTAAACGGTTCTGGCCCGACTTACCTGTCCGAACACATCTCCTCCTATGAACCAGTTAGGACGTTAAGATCGTCTGGGGAGGCTCTGTTCTCGGTCCTGCCGGCCTCAGAGGTGCGCCTGGCAGGAACGAGAGATAGGGCCTTCTCAGCGGTGGCCCCCCGGCTGTGGAATGCTCTCTCTGCAGATATTAGATCAGCCCCCTCCTTGCTGGTATTTCGGAGGAAATTGGAGACCTGGATGTTCGAACAGGCATTTGGCTAAGCAGTGTAACTGATTGATTGATTATTGGAACACGGAATAATGGATAACGAGATTGGATACTGATTCTAGTGATGAGACCTGATGGATTTGCTATACTGATGTAATATTGTATTGATGCTATGTTTATTGATTGTGATGCTATTGTTTTAAAGGCCTATTGTCTGTACTATGTATGCTGTTGAATTGTTGTGAAGCGTTCCGAGTCGCCTAAGGGCTGAGAGGAGCGGTATACAAATGAAGTAAATAAATAAATAATAATAAATTTTTGATTTGAAAAAGAATAAACAACAATTCCAACTTTAATTTTTCTATTCAACATAGCCTTCATGTTACCAATTTGAACCCATTCGTATTGCTTTCTTCCTTAAATATGCTGTTGGACTGAATATAACCATAATTTTTCCAGTTTTATTAAAATGGATTTTAGGTTTTTGTTAATAAAATTGCAGTATCTTTAGTACTTAAACTTTCAAGCAAGTACATAATTCTTCTTATTGTATTTATGGTTTCTTGAGTGTAAGCATAAAAGGCTGCTTTCATCATGCCATACGTTCATGAAAAATTACCTGTCAGCTCTTATTAAATGGCTTTAGTTTCATTTTGTAAGCAAAAACAGCCATTATTTTTGTTCTGAAATTACTGCTTGAAACTAACAGCGTAATTTACAGAATACAAAATAAGAAATAAAGATGGAAATGTAATTTTTTCCAGTTAAGTGGATGTTCTCTGCATTTGTGCTCAGACAGATTTATGCAGAACCTTCTAGTTGTGTATTTAAAAATGATATCATTTACTGCCCTTCCTTAAAACAATGAAGCAGAAGTCCAACAATACCTGGAAGTTGACAGGTTCTCCAGGCCCACTCTACATGCATAGAGTTCTCTGCTTAATGTCAAATATATAAGGCCAAGGTGGAGAGGAACACAATGTGGGATAGGTGGGTCATTATATTTCTACAGCAAGACCTGCCTAAAATAGGATATGAAAAGGTTTTTACTGGGTAAAAAAATGGCCCCGAACCTCTGAATACTGAATTATTACTAGCCAGTCTCCAATATCTCTTTCTTGGGCAAGATTCTAAGACCCACTTCAGTCTGCTTTCTGATCTGCTTATGAGGAGAAAATATCTTTGGCTGCCTTGGGAGAGGATCTACAATAGGCATGACAAATGTATTTCTGTTAATTTTTCTGGGACTTTTCATATTATAGACCAAAGCTTCTTTAACTTCCTGAGAAATGGCCCCAAGTGTATATATGATAAAGGTGAGTATATGTTTGCATGTATGTATCTATGTTAGTTTATATGTATTTTCCAAGATGGCCCCTACTTTCAGAGAGCACTGTAACTCCCACCAACAACAGATCTGGACCAAACCTGGCACACCCACACTCAACCCATGACCCACTTTAAGTCCTGGTGAGGTTTAGGAGGGATGGACCCTGTACAGTGGGAATTGCAATACATAATAGGGGTGTGCAATTTGGGAAAAATCTATCACTTTCAGTGCCTGGTTTTCGGTCCCCTGCATGAAAACAGTAACCCCTCCCAAAACGGAATGGGGGGGGGGCATTCTGTTTTGGGAGGGGTTACTGTTTTCATGCCGGAAAGATTTGGTCCATTGGTGCTGATGGGAAAAATTAAGAGCCTCATTCCTTCATCATTTTTAGGCCTATCAGCATGAAACTCACCTCACTTGTAGGCCACATCTACTACTGCAAGCCTTCCAAGTTTCAGAACTTTTCACCATTCCACTAATTTTTGGGAAATTTTAAAAGTTTTTACCATAACATTCAAACATTGTGTTTTTTTTAAACATAAGAGGGGGTTCTGGTAATTGAAGTCCGAAGCACAAACCACAAGAGCAAAGAAGAATCAACATAGTCAACCAGGTCTATGTTTGGCTGAGAAATAAAGTGAGAAACACACACAATGCCCGCACCACACAAAGTGCTGCTTGGAAAGCAAGTTTCCATTTGCCTCATACAGGTGCATGGGGGAGGCCCTTCAGGAAAGGATGGAGGAGCCTGTTGGGGAAGAAAGCAAAGGAGGACCTGCATCTTGGCTGATTTGCAATGCTGCCCTGCCCATGCGCCACTTCTGCCTCAGGAATGAATGAATGAATGAGTTTATTTAAAGCATTTATATTCTGCCCTTCTTACCCTAAAGGGGACTCAGGGTGGAGCACAGCATACATATACAGCAAACATTCAATGCCACAACATAAAATAAACTAATTATATAAATAGGTAGAGTGCCGCTCAGCCCTGTTAGCCCCCATTAGCCAAAAAGATCCAGCTGCTCTGATCAGTCTCAGCTGAAACTTTGGCTGTCCCATTCCAAGTTCATGTTCATGCATTTGGAAGACAAATCCCCCAAGTTGCCAGAATCCAGCACATCAGAATGATATTTTGCATGCCCCTCATATATACACCCACATCTAGAGACTACTGGATTTGGACAAAACTTGGCACACAGACCCCACATGACTCACTTTAAATCCTGGTGGAGTTTGGGGAAAATGTTAAAGGATGATGGGACTTCAAGCCCAACCATATCCTAGTAGAACCATTCATAAAATCAAAACACAAACAATGACTTTTCCTAATGTTTATATTTTCCAAAAGACCTAGCCCGGGCATCGCAGGGTACCTAAATTAGTAAATATATAAAACAGCTCTAAAAACCAAGCATTTAATGATTGCAAATCAACATTTGCAAGGCTTGCTAAACAGACTGATTTTTCTTTTTATGAGGGTTAACTGAAGCATCTTCCACAGAATCCTCTGTAAACATTGCAAAATAGATTTGTGCAAATATCTAAACCAGCCACTAGGTGATGTTCGTAAAACATTTACTGTTGTCATTTTTTCTGTGTCCCAACATTGAGCTAAGTGGACACACAGCTTAAGATGCAGTGGTATAGACATCTGTCACAAATCCTTTAGCTATTAATTTTCATTACTGGGAGTGGTTTGGACCCTTGGAAATTCTTTGATCCTGTGAGAGGAAGTCAGATGCGTTCACTTTCACATTCAAAGTCAGCCCGATAACAGATTGTTCCTAGATGATCCATAGGATTGCCTCATCTACCTCCTGGACTCATGATATACACATAGCATTAGCCACACACAAGTGATGGAAAGATCAGAAACAATGTTTTTATCTTGTTTTAGTTTATATGTTGTACAACCAATGTGCTTCTAAAATGCAGTTGCTGGAACTGCTTGAAACCAAACAGTACATTAAAATAAGCATGGAAGAATAAAAGGATCATATTATTGGCAGATAGATATTCATGCTGGTAGACCATCGTTAGTGAAGAAACCATAGGAACATTTTTAAGGCTGCTGAGTGCTTTATCCATCACCAGCAACAGAAAATGAAGGAATGGAGGGTAATATATTTAAGTGTGCAGATGATAGTAACAGAACAGAACAGATGATCAAAATTAGTGACATTTCCTGGACTCAGCAGTATTTTTTCCAATTAAAAATGGTCTGTTAAGAAACTGACACCATTAGTCAAATTATGAGCAGAGGAAATGGGTTGAGGGAGAGTTCCTTCATAGGGGAGAGTTCTTTTAATGTGGATATATTTTTCAAAAAGGTTGATTACTAAGTTATGACTCCTATAGAGAGCAAATCCTAAGTCATTAGGCAAGCAGCAATGAATCGGACCAGTTAATAATCATGCAGAGATGGAATATTCAAAATGTTGATTTTATGTCTTCTCTTAGATGTGTCTGCTGCAGCATGTCAAAAATCAATTGTTACCAGCTGAAGACGCAGGCAAATTAAGGCATAGTACTTGGATATCCTTCTCAGGACCCTTCCATACAGGCCCTATATCCCAGGATCTGATCCCAGATTTTCTACTTTAAACTGGATTATATGAGTCTACATTGCCAGATAATCTGGAATAAACAAAAAACCTGGGATCAGATCCTGAGATATAGGGCCTGTCTGGAAGGGCCCTCAGTGGTGCCTGCAACTTTGTTGTGGATATGCAATGGTCTGATGGTTTAATATATTTATTGCTAATGCAAAGTCTTTTGTCAATTATGAAACTCTTTGCTTATTTTTTTCCCCTAGCTATAGTCTGTTGTGAAATGGGGCAAGCAAGGTAGAGTCAGGAAAATGCAGGTTATGGTATGTTATATATTTTAGAATGTGGGATGTGGGGCAAAAGGATATTAACCACCCTAAAGCATTCATGTGAAATTATTCATTCGAGCCAGCTAGAGATAGAACCATTTTGAAATCAAGGTAGTGTCAGTTTGTTTTGTTTTTTTGTCGTGTCAGGAGCGACCTGAGAAACTGCAAGTCACTTCTGGTGTGAGAGAATTGGCCGTCTGCAAGGACATTGCCCAGGGGATACCCAGATGTTTTTGATGTTTTACCATCTTTGTGGGAGGCTTCTCTCATGTCCCCATATAAGGAACTGGAGCTGATAGAGGGAGCTCATCTGCACTTTCCCTGGATTCAAACCTACAACCTGTCGGTCTCCAGTCCTGCCGACACAGGGGTTTAACCCTGTGTCAGTTGAAAGAGGATTACAAAGACCTGAATAAGGTTCAACAGGAACTGAGAGTGAGGATCGAGTTCAAGGAAAAGTGTTTGTCTGAAACCAAGTTATTACTGCATATTGTGTGTGGAACCAGCCTAAGACTAGATGTTCATTTTATTTGTTAGATAATAAATCTATACTGTTTTTATTTTCTGCATCTCTGTCTGAATGTTTTAATTAATATTTACCAAGGAAAACTGGTCATGGTGAATCCACTCATCAAAACATCCGTTTATCTAGTAGAGGGTAACCTGATGTCAGACACAGATCCAGGGAAGGATCTTAAGAGAACAAGGTGAGTATTAGGAACCCAAGGGTTGAAATTGCAGGGACAATTTGGTAGGGATTCCAGTAATATAATTGAATGTCCACTTTGGTTCTTATGCTGCTATATCTACTCAGGCATGTCTGATAATGTCCATTCGTTTTTTAACCTGTCATATGTTAAGCATCTCTAGGCAAAATAATAAATGGCCAAAATCTGATAAGTGGGGAAAAATAATCAGACCACTGGGCAGGCCCGTAGCCAGGATTTCGTTTCGGGGGGGGGGGGGGGGGGCTAAAAAATTTTCAGGGGGGGTTTCGGGGGGGCTGAGTTTCGGGGGGGGCTGAGTCTGAGTGAAAGAGGGTTTACTCTAGCAAACCTTTTGTATCATTACCCCAATACCCCCATGTATATGAGATATATTGAGTATGGTGATCAGATCATGATACGAATAAACATAACAGTTTAAATAATGCACCAGTAAGGCCTTTTCGTGAACCACCATGAGAATTTTTTGGGGGGGGGGCTGAAGCCCCCCAAGCCCCCCCCCCCCCCCCCCCGGCTACATGCCTGCCACTGGGAGATTATTTCTTTCCAGAACATTGCAACACAGATGTCAAAATGGCGGAGTTTGCACAAGGAATCACTGTGAGGTGTAACTAAGGACTTAATCACACACAAATCCCCCTGCCCCAATTTTGACACACTTTTAAAACAGTTCATAGACCATAGAACGCTCTCCCAAAAGATCTTAGGCAGGCCCCTACATTGGCAGTTTTCAGAAAGAACTTGAAGACCTGGCTGTTCCGATGTGCCTTCTCAGATTAGGAATCTCCAATACCAAGTCCTAGAAGCACTTTAGTAGAACTAAGATTGCTGCACACCGCACACTGCACTTACTTTATAATCCTACATACCTCCTGCCACATCAGCACTTTTAATCTTGTACCCATTACTCTAGCCTGGCCCAGTTTTATAGTGTCTTGATGTATTGTTTGTTGTTTATACTGCTTAACTGTTTTTAATTTGCTTTAGGTATTGTATTGTTGTATTGTGTTTTGAGGCCTTGGCCTATGTAAGCCGCATCGAGTCCTTCGGGAGATGCTTGCGGGGTACAAATAAAGTAATAATAATAATAATAATAATAATAATAATAATAATAATAGATCTTCATATGATTCAGACAGACTTCTGCCTGTCATCCATAATGTTTTGTTTGTGAATTGTGTCAGAAGTGTAGAGAAACGGGAAAAACTAAAGCCAAAAAGAAATAGTCTTTTAAGCTCCTGCTTCATGTGGAAGCGTGAGAAAGCACTTAAAAACACGTAAGATGAGATCAGTCTGATTCACCCATGTGGAATTGTTTCAGTGTCGAGGAGGAATGGGTGTTTTATGGGCGGTCTCCTATGATCCACTTCTTTTACAAAATCCTTCTGCATGAGCTTGGAACAGTATTTTTTAATTAATGTAATCCTAAGGAATAGCACAATTGTAAAATATCACCGCTTTGCTTTCACTGCATTTTCTCCATAGTAATTTAGGCTTTTGAAATTGTGCTACTGCTAGCTTTTCAATCTTTTTGTTTCTTTAAAAAATAATATCTTTATTCATTTTCTGTTTTTTGTTCTATTTACAAAAAAAATGGAGTGGAAAAAATAGGTAACTTGATGTTCATGGGTAGAGGCAACTCTGTCTCATGTTCTCAGCAATGCTGAAAGATTCTTTCCATCAATTGTTCAATTTGAATCCTTTGTCAGTTCAATGTACTTTTCTACTAAATGTACTTTTCAATGTACAATTCTACTAAAGAAGACACTTGTTATTTTTAGATTTTCCAAGTAGACAGTTAATGGTTCTCAATCTTTTTTGAAAGTATTCGCATCCTGGTTCTGTAGCTGTCTGGACAGCTTGTCCATTTCTGAGAGTCCCATGAGTTTTGTTTTCCATTCTTTTACTGCTGGCGTTAACTGTCGTCTCCAATATTTTGCAAATAATATCCTGGCTACTGATACCATGTATAGAAATATTATCTACTTTCTTTTGAAATTCATTTATGAATGAGACCCAATTGAAAGGTTTTGTGTTGTAAAATAATTTTGATCTGTATGGGTGCTGGTTAACAGGGAGTCTGCTATAAAAAGTTAAGAAGTTTGAGCTGCCTAACAGATGTATTTCAAAAATCATGATGCTGTACATCTTTTCAATAATAAAGGCTCAAGGGCAGTCTGTCATTGGTATGTTAGCAAGGGCATAATATTTTTCTTACAGGGGCTTTATCTATGTAAACTCAGCATATATTTTCTTTTGATCTGACTAAGCCTATCTCAATTCATTTATTGGAAATATGCATACATTTATTAAGGGTTTTTTGTTAGGGAAGGAATACTCACGTGGTGGTTTTGTCAGTTCTTTCCTTTGAAATAGAATCTACAGCATCTAGTATTCCTTGGTGATCTCCCATTCAAGTAATAATCAGGGATGACCTTGTTTAACTCCTAACTCAAGAAGAGATCTAGTGTCATAGAGCATTTAGATTAATATCTGAATAAGAGTGACATAAATGAGGCTTCCATTCAGAGATATACTTGGGGGAATGGGATTGCCAGTTCCTTCTTCTGAAATATAGCTTACAGGTATGTCGACCCCATTGAACAAGGGCTGACCCTGCTTAGTTTCCCAGATCAGAGAGGATATGATGTTACTTGGCACTTAAATGAAACTAGTATTGGTGCCAGCGAGGTCCTCTTAGCAAAGGATGTTTCATAATTGGGGTGCCACAGCTAAGAAGACTTTTTTTCCACATCTTCTCACAGAGCATTGATGGGACATTGGTGGGACACAGAGAAGGATGCAACCAGCAGACCACAATCCCCAGGCACATATAGAAAAAGGTGCTATCTCATCTTGCTTTTCCTGCACTGCTTTAGGTTTATTCAGTATATGAACACAGCCTTTCCTCTCCTCATCTTACATCCATCATCCTGGTGACTAATAAGAAAAAGCGTATTGAAAAATCCAAATGTTTTTATAGTGCATGGTAATAATAAGAGTTGATTTTGCTAGGCTGAATTTGCTGAGGAAGCAGAAATATAAATGTAAAGTTCATCCATCAGTGTTTGCTATATTCGTAGCAATCATATGTTACCGTAGTTGATGCAAATATTGGTGCTTGCTTGAATGATGTTATGTTGAACGAATCAATATGAAAATATGTTTAAGGTAAGCATGACTACTTCTTCCTGGATGGTAGTCATACTACAGTTTTGTAGTTTTAAACAGTGACTTTTTCAAAATCCAGATTTTTGCTCTACATGCTTCAGTACACAATATGGAGCATTTAACAATAATTAGGCAGTCTGTTCCCTCAGTGATACAAATAATGTAATATGAGTAAAGTTAGTCGTCTACATTCACTGTGGTTTAGGGAATAACATTCCGATAAAAGTGAAAAACCGCAAATAAAGAAAATTCTACCTCTTTGGGAATTTCTAGGTTTTCCAACATGACTCTATCATTGATTCACATTGGAAGTTGACCATAGAATTGCATTGAAGGACCTAGAGTAGAAGGCTGCTTTCTCTTGAAATCTCTAGGTCTTCCAGCATGTCTGGAGGAGGCAGACGATAGACCAGCAATTTCCAAACCTTTTCAGTCATGAAATCCTCCAGTAGACCCCCCCTTCCCACGGAACTGTAATCCTGTTTTCGATTTTCCTGCAGAACACCAACTTTGTACCTAAACATTGGGAACCCACAAAGTTCTTCCTTCTTTCATCTCTTCCTATTGCCTGGGTCTTTTGTATAATGCAGACAGTTTATAAATAAAGAAATTCTACTTTTATTTTTCTAAGGAAATATGCTTTGAATTTCAATGAGGTCTTAATATTCTGGCACAAAATTATTTAAAAAAAGATTTTAAAAGTTTTTTTGTTGAACTTCTGTGATGCTTTTGTAGAGCTCTAGGTTCCATGGAACACTATTTAGGAACTGCTGCCACTGACTCACGGTGGAGGACCTAGGAATTCCTAGAGATGGAATTTTAATAAAATACACAAATTTGCAAAATTCAAAACTACAAATGTGGAGGAACCACTGTATTACTTTACTGAATGTTGTTCACTGTTATAGGGGATCCATTCTAGGCTTGATTAAATGTTGGTGTCGGTATTTCTACACTTCTAGCAACACATTCTTTTTCTCTCCATAAGTTGTGTTTTGACACGTCCAAACTAGCAGCAATAGGGAGAATCCCTCTGTGTGTATATGCTTTCCAGTCACCGATTGGCTTAAAGGGATCCCATGAGTTTAATCGAGTTTTCTTAGGCAAGGAATACTCAGAGGTGGTTTTGCCACTTTCTTCTTGTGAAATCCATCCTAGGGCACCTGGTGTCTGTTGGTGTCCCTCCATCCAAGTACTTACAAGGACTGGCCCTGCTTACTTTCCAGGAACAGACAAGATCTGATACTTTTTAGTTAGTTAGGCTCTCTACATTCCTACCTATGGTTTTCGGCCCCTCAAATTGCTAACCATAGTTTTATGTGAACATAGAAGCTTAACACATTAGGAAATACTCCATTTTGAGAATGATTTCAAATGGGTCCCATCACATGACATTTGTCCCATCTTGTCAGTATTCCTTCAGAATCTGTCTGCAAAATGTTGCAGAAATAGATTATTTGCACATGGGATTCTAATTGTGTTTTTTTTAAAATAATATAGATTCTTCTGTTGCTGAAAAACTGTTTTTGAATGTGACTGGAAAATCTGTATGCATCCTGTCATCAGCAATAAGGCTTGTCATTTGGGGGCGTGCCAGAGGGTGGAATCTCATGACCTTGGAAGTTTCATGATAGAAGTGGCTGTCATTTCTGTTTTGGATGTCGAAGGGGAAAGGTGTCCAGGATTACTGAAACTGGAAATTTCTGCTCTACCTCATTATTATTATTATTATTACTACTACTACTGTAATCTGTTCTGCCATTGTATCTATATTTGTAACAGAATGTTAATATGTAAAAGAAATTTAATTAGAAGGAGTTCAGCAGTACTTCACTTGTCTTTTTATATCACAGAAATAATAAATGTTTTAATACAGATTTTTACTTAACTTATTTAATTTATCAGAACTACTATGTTTTAAATGTACTTCTATGGCAGAGAATTTTCTTCCAAGTACCATTCCTTTATTCCTGGAAAACCAAAATAGTTTATGATTCAGAACTGATATAAATAGGGTACTTCAAAGTAGTGAAACCTGAATTGGTTTATTTTGCTTTCTCCTTTTCTTCTGAAGCTAGAAAGACAACAAGTTTGCCAAGGTGCTAAGATACCTTGATTACATATCTTTTTAAAACCACACTGAGCAACGAAGAAGCAGTAACCTTAACACACATTCTCTCGCCGGTATCCAAGGTGAAGCTGTTGTTAAAACACAAGAAATACTTTTGATTCAAGGAGGAAAAGTTCATTGTAAGGGCAGCCAGAATAGTTCTGTGCTTCTCTTGAAACATGTAGTGCCATCCTATAGTGCAATCACTTTATTTTATAGACGATGTGCCATAAAAACATCTTTGACTATATGAGACAGCCGTACGCTTCTAAGTGATTCTGATAGTTCTTGCTTCTTGCATTATGTCCAGCTTGGATGCTTCTATTTTTATCCAGAACTCTCATTCACAGCCACTTTTATTACTTTACAAAACTGAGGGCTTAGTGGCCACTATCGATGATTTTATGTACTTTAAGAGGAAAGGTGCCAGAAATTAAATATATGACAACTGCTCACTGCTACTTATCTTGTTGCCCTGGTATAGAGAAATCCAAATACAGATAGCTTGGTTAAATTTATGGGCTTTGTTGATCCACCTCCTATGATGTTTTAGATTTTCCAGGAATTGTCAACCTTTTTTGACAACCAGAGAAAAGGTTATTACCTGTCACAGGCAATGTGCTTTCAGAACATTTTCTTTTGTGTTACACAGCACTGCCTCACAATTGAAACTGCCAGTATCCATTTTTAGATATGAGAAGACTATGTTGTCTTTATAGGGAAAAGGACATGGGAGAGTATTGGAAGTAACCAGTTAAAAATTAGTTCCTTTTATTAATCTCCCTTTTCCAGCAATTCATCTGTAAATGCCTCACATGACAATTACGACAGAAAGAGAGATATCAACTCTCTAGTAGTGTCACTTCTCTAGTGGGTTAACTATGACTTTTAGTTAATTTTATGATTAGAAAGGGCACATAGCCCCAGGAAATAGTGCTGGAGCAATGTCATATGTTCAAACGCTGGCTTATGTTGCTGAACTAAGTATTTTGCACTTCATTTCTTAATTTTTTTTAATTGTTTCAACTTTACAACATCTTGCTTACACTTGGTTTCCATTGGTGCTCATATTTATACACACTTCATTTCCATGTATTTTATTTATTTATTTATTTATTTATTTACGATATTTCTATCCAGCCTTCCTCAAACCAGCTTACAACCAGGAGGCCATCTGATGCCTTAATAATATACACTTAAAACCACATTTAAAATAGAATTAAAAAGGAGATACAATAAGTCCTTTAATAAATATTGCTTTTATCTGCATCCTCTTTTTTATACATTCTTCTCTTTAAAAAGGGGAGAACGGGGAAAAAGAAAAGTGGAGGGGGGTAGGGGGATGATGGGTGACCTCCAGTCTATCCCGATCTACTCCCAAAGACAGCTAATATCATATGCTTCACCCTCTAGACCTCTCTTTATTAGCTCTTTTCTCATAACAACATTAACAAAAAGCTTTAATTTATTATTAAAAACTCAAAATTGGCAAGCCGTTCTCTTCTTCATGCAAAAAGTGCATAAAAGGTTTCCAATCTTTTAAAAAAAAGTTTTCAATGTCCCTTTCTTTAATAGACATGTTAATTTGTCCAATTCAGCCAAGTCGATCATTTTTATTATCCTTTTTTCCTTTTTTGTTGTACTCTTCTATTTCTGTGTGTAGTCTGGCTGCTTTGGTAATATATTGCCATAATCTATACTGGGTTTTTTTTTTTATCAGTCAGACCAAATAGAAAAGTCTCCATTTTTAGTTGGATATTTATTTATTTATTTATTCAGCTGGATATCTATTTATTTATTTATAACAAAGATCCGCCTAGTCAAAGCCATGGTATTCCCTGTAGTAACCTACGGATGTGAGAGCTGGACCTTAGGGAAGGCTGAGTGAAGGAAGATAGATACTTTTGAACTGTGGTGTTGGAGGAAGGTTCTGAGAGTGCCTTGGACTGCGAGAAGATCCAACTAGTCCATCCTCCAGGAAATAAAGCTCGACTGCTCATTGGAGGGAAGGATACTAGAGACAAAGTTGAAGTACTTTGGCCACATCATGAGGAGACAGCAAAGCCTAGAGAAGACAATTATGCTGGGGAAAGTGGAAGGTAAAAGGAAGAGGGGCCGACCAAGGGCAAGATGGATGGATGGCATCCTTGAAGTGACTGGACTGACCTTGAAGGAGCTGGGGGATGGTGACGGCCGACAGGGAGCTCTGGTGTGGGCTGGTCCATGAGGTCACGAAGAGTCGGAGACGACTGAACGAATGAACAACAACAACATACTTGACAGTGGGTGTCATATTAAGTTGTTGTTGTTGTTGGTATTATTATTACTGTTTTCTGCCTACCACTCCTCTTGAATCGAGGCAAGGAAAAACAACATATTAAAATGTAACATATGCAATCAGTTGAAGTACCCAACCATGTATGGATGATGGGAATTACACTCCAACAATGTGTGGATATTCTATGTTGAAAAAAGGTATGGTCAAAGGAAGGGCTGTAAAATTTAAGTACACTTAGCACACATGCTACAACTGCAGCTTTACTAAAGTCTGTAGTACTTATACATGAGTTGGTTATACATGCATTGGTTGTACATGCATTGTTTGACAGTAGATAAAATGAACCTTTCTGTATTTTTGTCTAAGCTGGAACACTGGACTAGAATGTGCAAGATGAAACTTGAAAGAGATGAGAGACAGAGAAAAAAAAAGCCACAAGTATCATGGGGTGGGGGAAGATCTTTATTGAAAAGATCTGAGGTGCACTATAGTGGCATGAAATGAAGCCTGTCTAAGTTGTTTCTGGAAAGACAAACCTATTCAATTAGTTCTGGGAGCTATAAATGTTTAACATGTAGGCTCGATGGACATACTAGTTTGAACACTCGGTACTGCACAGATGTTCCTATTTTCAAGAGAGCTTTTGTGTTTTCTCATTTTCCTTATTTATTCTTTTGTTGAGGATTTTAAAAGAAAATCACCACCTGCTGTTTTGAAATAATTGCAATGGGCCTTGTGATTCTATTTATATCTTGTTCAACATTAACATTAATACTCAAATGTAAGAGTATCTTTTTTTTAAGTATTCAAAGGACCTTCACTCCACAATTACAGTATATTTTGATGGTGGTGACTCTGTAAAGGATTGCTTCTCTCTTTGGTGAACTTTTTTTCTACATGCAAATGTATGTAGCATTACTATGATGTCCCTGCCTTTAAAAAGCAGATTATTGTAATGTTTCATATGCTTTTCTTAATGTTTTCCTTGGAATCTCGTTTACACTGCTGTTGTTTTTCACTGCAGTCTCTAGTATCGCAAGGATTATTTTTATATTAACCCAAATGATGGCTATAAAATATAAATTGTTGTCTTAAAAGGACTCTGGGTGACTTGACATTATCTGAGATTTATAATGCCTTTATTGAGTGAATATGAATCACTAACTTCATAGTGATAAAAATATTTTTTTTCCCATCACCAGTACTGTAGGAAATGGGAAGCTTTAGTTGCACACCCTGTCTCCCTTCATTGTTCTCATCTTTGGATATCATGTAGCCCAGATTTGGCCAGAGGAACTCAGTGCCTTGGGGGTACACCACCCACTAGGAACTTTATCACATGAAACATTGCAGCTGAACCATTGTCGTCTTTCACGCCAGTCCCTATCACACAATGCTGTGTGCATCCCACTACCAGTGTGCTTACACACCCTATAGTTCTCCTGTCCCGAGCTACTAACAGGTAAAACCCCTCAAAAGATCTCAATCCCACAAAGTTCCCTTACTGTGATGGGTACCTTCCACTTTTGAGTCTGCATAATGCAATAACCTGACATCAGGGAATGTCATGACCAGTGGCCTGATAATTTTAGTGTAGCTGTGGTACAATGCTTACTCTTCCTCTGGCTAACAAACTTTCAAGTTGACCTGCCCTTCCAAGTATTGCTTGACAGGTGGCTGAGATTATTTGAAATGGATTGATACAGGATGCAGGCATGATTAGCTTCATAAAAGAGTTCTGCAAGAGATTGCTCTTTGGGAGAAAAGTGTCAATTGACATGGATCCTAGCTGTTTTCCTCCAGATTGGGTGGATCCTGATAACCTGACCTGATTCCTGAGACCTTGTTTGTGCCTTGATGAACTCTGAACTTGGCTGTGTGCTTGTTGACCTAGAACTCTGGCATGGATCCTGGATTGGAAAGACAGTTTGAGCTTCTGGATAATGAACATTGGTTTGTCTGAATTACTTATCATCATTTTGGGAATTTTGCTTGTGCCATGGATTTTGGGTCATTCCTTAGATGTGTATCACCCATACCCTCCCCCCACCCCATTGACCCCATCCTCTTGGAACAGCAATAACTTCAACCATGTTGCATCTTTATGTTTTGTTGTTGGACATTGAAGACATGAGGCCCCATCCTATGGTGCTTCCAGGATGGTGCCCACTGGAGCCCATCACATGACACAGGGCTACTTCTGGTGGAGCTCCAACCTGGAACCACGGCTAGCTACCTCATGTCCTAAGCCAGGGGACAGACAGTGCAGGGGGAAGCTGGGCAGTGAGAGTTTTCTCTGTGTGATGGGGAAGAGGGCGATGCGAGGTGTTTAACACCAGTTTTCCTCGCTGCCCCATTCCCAAATGTATTCCCTCACTGTCCCCCGGCTTAAGGACCTCCATATGATAATGACCTTAGTGTATAAGTTACTGCTTTCAATAAACAGGTTTTGACACAACCTGGGTGTTGTTTTGGATAAACTCTGCCCACACTATTGGATAGAGCCCTGGAACATGACAGAGAATAGGATTCACGTCTCTCCCCGCTTCCCTCCTTTGTCATTCTCAAGCTAAGTGTTTTCTTTTCTTTTAGACATATCTTTGCCATTTTTGGTTTTCAAGTGAAACTGTGCAGTTCAGGTCAGTCAGTAAGATTCCATATAAAATATCCTGGTCTTCAGAATCATAGTCCAATACTCAAACCACTATACCATACTGGCTTCAAACCTATCCTTACCAAAATTAAAGGAAAAGATAAGAACTCCACTTTATAAATGCTGTTGCTACCCTGCTGTTTTCCAAAGCATTAAAACCCAAACTAGGTATAGGAGTAGTGAGAGTGAAAGGTGCTTTCTTCCAAGTATTTCCTGAAAGTCATTCTCCCCTGTCTTCTGGAGGGATGATAGTAATTGCTTTTTTATCTTTTGGGGAACAAGTGGCTAGAGAAGTACAGAAAGGTTTAATAGACTAATAGAGTGTTTTTTTCTTGGTCAACAAATGCCCAAAGTTGTACAAAGAACAACATAATACAGGTGTTTAAACTTCTGGGGTCCTTTCACGCCGATAGCACTTTGATTCCATGTTAACTGTGAGTTAAGCAGTGTTAATTTAGATTCCACAGTCCAGTGCTCAAACAGCTACACGTTGGCTCTCTTCCCTAATTAAAATAACATTAAAAATAGCCAAAAATATATAGAGTCAAATAGACTGTCTCCCTGCTCTCTTAGCTTCATGTGAAGACACCTGAAGCCATTCTATTTGATAAAAGAAAAACACAAAAGTGGGACGAACAATATTTCTTTCATTACCATGGTTGATACCAGCACCATCATGGCTTCTGTGACATATTGAGGGCCATGATTTTATTTTATGCAAAATCATGGGTTGGGTTTTTTTTTTTTTTGAGGCATGGGATTTTGAGTTGGCTACTGCAGCTAGTTTGTGGTAGAAAATGTTATTCTTCAAGGACACATTAAAATGTAAAGAACGAGAAGGGCCGTTGCTTCTGTTGAATTGCATTTGCTTTCATTGGCAGCTGAATATTGTAAATATGTCAAAACATGCACAAACTGAATTATTTATCAGCAACATGCTGTGAGAGAACAGGAATGCCATGTATACTATTTTAGTTTGTGTAGTGTAAAATCACTTGATATGACAGTATTGCTAGGGCTGGTATAACTCACATAATCCAAGTATAAATTGGGTTCCATACTGTATCCTGCTGGAATTAATCTTCCTAATGAGGTGATAGTCCAGGTTCAGATGGAGAGTCTTCAAGAAACAATCCACTTCCAGGTGGTCAAGGTCTTGACTCTTGAGGTCAAATGCAAGAATAATAATTTTCAAGGATCCTTGACACTTTCAGATGAAAAGATGGGCAAAAGAGTGAAGCAGCTTTCGGTAATCATTTAGAATTCCATTTTTAGCAGTTCAGAACACTTCCAGACATTCGGCTCCTAGGGTTACCACTCAAATTATCTTATGCCGCTATTATCCTTATCTCCTTAATGGATTTTTATGGTGTAAAAAAAGACAAAGGAAAAGAAAAAGCGAGAAAACTGTGGGGAGAGCTGGAAGATGAACAGTAGCAGATCAGTAGCAACTGGCAGTTTCCATGTCAGTGAGCTCCTAATTTAGTATGAACTTTGAAGGAGTGATCCAAGGCAGTGAACTCTTTATCCCAAATATGTTGAGGATTTTATTAAATCTTGGAATTGATTCACTGCTCCACTGAAATGGAAGCCATCACCTGCCATAGCTCTGGACCCCCTGTAAAAATCTCATTTAGCAGTTTCATTCGGCTCAAAAGGGTGGTTTCTTTTTCTCAGTGTACTTTGCCTTCTTCAATATCTTGCTTAGGGGTGGTTTATAAAAATGGACACCTCTTCTTCTCTTTTAGTAGTTGTTTGAAAGAAACCTTAGGTATGTGAATTCCACAAGGATGTGCATCAGCTTTAGAACCAGGGCATTAAGGCAGAAGTAGTTGCAAGCTTTATGTTCTGTCTTCCTATATGGCATCAGTAGGCAGTGTTTCCCTTACTACACATTGCCTATCATACATAAACACAATCTACAAGCAAATTGCCAACTACTTGACAATGCATTTCTTTCTGTAGTCTCATGATGGTATTGAATCTTATCATTTTTCCCTTCACATTTTTTTATTTCAACTGATATATCCTGACAATTAACAAACTTTTGCCACACAAGACTTATCTCAGTATACATTATTCCAAAAGTAATATTCCGTATATGATACTTTATGCATTCCTTAGATGTGTATCACCCATACCCTCCCCCCACCCCATTGACCCCATCCTCTTGGAACAGCAATTCTAAATGATATTATTGAATCTTAAAAATTAGGATGGTTCTGTTCCTCTTAAATAACCTTCAAATAGTAATACTCTTTAGTGCAATAGTAGTTCTTAATGGGGCGAGAACTTATAATATACTTATTGCTGGAAGAAGTGTCCTCATCTTATGGAAAAAGCTGTTCGTAGCCTGAATGGCGAAATCAGGTAAAACTTAGTCCAAGATAGACAGACAGGAATTTTCTTCTTCATTTTGATCATAGGGATAGTGCTTTGTTTAGGATTTTGATGGTTATTTCTATCCAGAACTTCACCAAGGAACAATGAGTGAAAACTTGGCTTCAACTGCTTTCAGATGGAACTACTTTCTATTTCAGACAAATGCCTTTGCAAGGCTTCATGAATACTTTTACAGCAAAGTCATTGCATATATATATATATATATATATGCCCAAAATGAGGGATGAGCAATATAATCCAACTGGCAAGAGTAATTGTTATTGATGCTTGGCAAAGTTATGAGGTATTGAAACTGGAAAAATCAATTTCTTATGAACAGGAGCACTGTTCATATATTTTATTCATTCCTTGATATGTAATTATTCTAGAAGCTGATTATGCTTTTTTGTCTCTAATATAAAACATACTGAACAACATATCTGCATCTTGTGTTTAACTTTGCTGTTTATTGGAAACCTAGCATCAACTGAGAACATCCGTGAATATTTTTGAGTGTTAATATTATAAGCTATTCTTCCTTTTTTTTTTTTTGAAATGAGAGAAAAGATCAGGAAAGCTACCAGAAGTTTCTACAGAGCACGTTACTCTGAAGTGTTTAGGGATTTTTTTCGTTGTTTGTATCATCCCAGATTCAATTTCTAGAGCACTGATACAGGTGGAACCGAATAGGCAAATGACTTCTCTAATTTAGTTGTTTATTCCTGTTTCAGATCTGGCCCTTCCCTTGTGTCTCATTACCATTAGAACCAGCAGGCACAAGACATAATGAGGTATTGGAAAATAACTCCTTTGAGTTTTGCTAAGGATACTAATATTTATTGAAATATGCTTTATGATTTCCAGGGTACTCTTTTTACCCCTGTTACATGGCAGATTGAATAAGTTTTAGTGAGCAAAACTCCCTATGGAGTCTGATAATGAATAAATTATTGCTTTGAGCACAACAGAAAGGAAGGCACTAAAAATAGCTTCTATTTTACCTTGGGTGTCAACATTAATATTCAGTGCCTTACTCTTCAACCTGACTGTATTCTATTCATGCCAATGGCATCTACTACAAGGAAAAGCCTCTAATAGTTGTGTTTTATACCATTCTAAATGGGGAACATTTGCCATTTGCCATAAAAAAATCATTGGCCTTGTTATTTGGAATGAGGTACTGTACACTGCTTGCATAACATTGCTTCTGAAGACCTGAAAGCCCTTTAAATGTGTTTCTCCCCCTTAATTTTACAGTCTGTAGTTTCAACATAAAATCACAATGGAAATATATTTTTGTATAAAACAATAGAATTGGGACAGCTTCTTTAGAAAGATTTATATTATCAAGGATCCACATGAGCATACCTGTAATTTCAATTGCAGCTTTGGGAAATGTGTTTCCAGAAAGATGGTTTAACTGCTTGACAGGCAATTATTCTTTGAAAAATGTAGACTAATTAGACAGTTCTTCTTTGTCATCAATAGTCTGCCATTGTTCTCCACAGGAGCAGCAAGCTGATAGTATAGTCAGCTGCTAAGGAAAATTTGTTAAAAGGTAACACAAATGTTGATCTTATTGAAACAAAACCTTGTATTATTACTATGACTCTTACAAGAACGAATGCTTTGTACTTAGCAAAAATGTTCTTGCTTCAGAAAGGGGAACTCTTTCTGAAGCAGTCTTTCCTCCAGTCTCAAGGAAAAATGAATGTATTCTCAATAATAATTTTAAATTATTTGAAATTGATTTTTTAAAATAAAAATGTACAGAAATTGAGAATAAAAGCATTACATTAGTTTCAATCATGCTAATTTTGTTTTCCTGATATATCTTGAAGGGAAGGAAGATGGCAAAAAGAGTACAAAATTGAAGTATATCTGCACTTTTGTATATTGTCAGCCATAAGTAAAGGTGAAGGTTTCCCCTGATGTTAAGTCTAGTCGTGTCTGACTCTGGGGGGTGGTGCTAATCTCCATTTCTAAACTGAAGAGCAGGCATTGTCCTTAGACACCTCCAAGGTCATGTGGCCAGCATGACTGCATGGAGCTCCATTACCTTCCCATCAAGACGGTACCTATTGATCTACACACATTTGCATGTTTTTGAACTGCTAGTTTGGCAGAAGCTGGGGCTAACAGAGGGAGCTCACCCTGCTCCCTGGATTCAATCCACCAACCTTTTGGTCAGCAAGTTCAGCAGCAAAACTGGAAAAACTACCAATATTTCTAGATCCCCAAACAATATTTAACATACACACAAAATACGTTTGGGATGGATTCACATTCCCTTGCCTGCTCACTCACTTCCATGGCTGGGAGGGAGGATGAGATGGAAGAATAGAAGGAGGGAGAAAGGGGACACTTGTGCTTGAATATACGCGTACATGCACTTTTTCATCCGATCTGTACTGGAAGAGCAACAACATCTCCAAAAGCCACCAGGATTGATGAAACAAAATATTGCATTTGGTGGCATGCTGTGAATCCTTGGGGTTTTAGTGAAGGACAAAATAGTGAGCCATGGTCCTTTGAACCCCAATGTTTGTGTGATGGCTGAGAGAATGGCAGATTCTGCCCCAATGACTCTTCCCAACCTTGATTGATGATCAACCATGGAATAGCGGGACCACCCATACAGAAATATGGGGTAGATAAGGAGCAAAACTGAGGACAAGGTGTACACTAAAGTCATATGTTCTTGCCCTTCTACTTACTAGTGACAACCTATTTACAGGAAGGACTTTTAGCCAATTGTCAGAGCCCCCAGATACAGTATGGGGTTTCCTAAACACCCCAGGTAATGGGGAGAAAAATCCTACCAGACCCCAAAATAACAGCCAAAACACACACTCTACTAGAAGTGTGAAGGTGGAACCTGAACTAAAAATCCAAAGAGAACATGTGTAAGGATGGACAGGCCTTGAATAGCCTCTAGTTCTGACCCTAACACATGCAGTGTCTTGGTACATAGTGGCACAAGTAACAATATCTGATCTCTATCTTTGGAAGCCATCTAATGTGTGCCTTCATCTACAGCAGTGGTTCTCAACTTGTGTGCCCCCAGCTGTTTTGGCCTACAATTCCCAGAAATTCCAACCAGTTTCCCAGAAATTCCAACCAGTTTAGGATTTCTGGCAGTTGAAGGCCAAAACATCTGGGGACCCACAGGTTGAGAACAAGTGCTCCATAGCACCATTTGTCCAGATACTTATAGGATCACTCAGTTCTTATATGTGAAAGCTTCTAAATTGATAGATAGTACCTGAATTTTAAAAGATTTACCAACACTATGTTGTTAGTGGTCTTTATTTCTTTATGCAATTGGCCGCTGTTATATCTTTCAGTGTCTCATTTCTCCCTGACTTCACCCCCATCCCACCCTCTATTCCCTAGACTATATGCCTGCCAGTTTAGGATTGTTCTTCATGTATCTCATGAAATTGACTCTAATATGTATAAGAGCTTATGCCATAATATATGTATATGCAGTTCTCTAAAATTGTTCTTAGCTGTAACTGACAGTTCAACGTAATTAGACATTAAAGCCGTTATGAATTGTCCCAATGGATAAAATGCACATCAGCTTGAATCAAGCTGCTTCCACATTCAGATTGGCTCCAGTACTCAACTTTCTGTGAGCTATGTTAATGATGTTTGATGTATTCTACAAAACAAAACGGTTGTTCAGTAGTAGTAAAACTGAGAAGTGAACTGATGCTGCAAAGGCAAGATGCTTTCTAAGATATAGCAATAGAATAGCTCTATATGAAATACTTTAAAATCTGTTTAATGAGAAAGTGAGATAATGTGGCTGGAAAATGTTCTGGAGAGTTATCTTATATTTTCTGGAATGGATTCTGGTAGACTGATATCACTGAACAATAGCTATTAAAGAATCAGAATAGAAAAAATGGAGAAAGAAACAAAGAAACAAATGGTACAGGATTAGCTTTGCAAAGAGGAGGAAGAAGAGAAGAGACCTGTCAACCACATATTTTCTGCAAAGCAACTGCTTGAAAAACATTGATCATATGAGGTGTGATTTACATAAGGCTGCCAGATGAGGAACATTTGAGCCTTGACAGGTCAGAGACAAAACCAGAGACCAAGTGACAACTCCTGGTGATAGCTTAGTGACAATGTTGCAAGGAAGTTATAGAGTCATTCCCTTGTAAAGTAATTAGAATTGACATATTAAGCATCAACAACAATTGCTCACTGCATGTCATTCAAATGAACAGTCCCAAACACAAAATATAACTAATGGGAAGATAGTTCTCTCTCCATCTGTCTGTTCTCAATGAATCCCATAGGCAGAAGAGTGTGGCAGTCATCATTTTCCAGTACATTACCTGAAATACCTTGGGAAACCCTTTGACTGGGGGCACTGTCTGGCTGAAAAGATAGACTTTGGGGGATCATGTTCAATTTTAATGACTAGAAATGTGAATCACAAAAGTTACAAAATCATGCATCTGGTTTGTGATCTCATAACTATTGAATAGGAGGCAAACCAAAGTTTCCCCGGCTTTGTTGCTACCACAAACACATCTAATCTCTTCAAATTTAGATAGCTTCATAGGATTAACCCCAGTGTCAGATTTACCATTGTGCTTAGGTGTGCTTAAGCACAGGGCCCCTGGTAAGGGGTCTCATAACTTAACTAGCACAGGGCCTCATTTGTCCTAAGTCCAGCACTGGTTGGCCCTAGTTAGAACTTGGATTCCAGATCACTATATGATACCAGATATCTCTGTGGCTAGCAAAGAATCCCATTAGTTTAGGTCAGTGGTTCCCAACCTTTGGACCTTCGGGTGTTTTGGACTTCAGCTCTCACAGTTCCTAACAGATGGTAAGCTGGCTAGGATTTCTGGGAGCTGAAGTCCAAAACACCTGGAGGCCCAATGGTTGGGAACCACTGGTTTAGGTAGACTAATTGTCTCAGTCAGTGTCAGACAGCTTCCTGTGTTCCTGCAAATAAATTTTCAAGTTCTAATGAAAGCACAAAAAGTGAAGGGCTTCTTTCATCAATAATGTTATTTGGGTGGTCTCTGCCCTGAACAAAACGACTACTGGCATAGTAGTAATGGTCATCATTATCATTCAATTATATTATATTATATTATATTATATTATATTATATTATATTATATTATATTATATAGCAATTTCACTATGGATTAAATTGTAGAGTTCACAAAGCTGTAGGTAGAAAGTCAAATGTCAGGTAACTCAGATACTTAATGAAGGCAGCTTCTTGTGGCCCACAGAGTACAGTTTATACATTCAGGCAGCAATCTAGAGTCTGCTGAAATGGCCACATGCAAAAAAACAAAAACAAAAAACACAAGGCGCCTACATCTGAAATGTTAAAGAGGGAATTTCAGTAGACATGTGTTGTCATTCAATTTAACCTTGCTAAATTCTTTCTCCTTCCCTACTATTAAAAGTGCTAGAGCACTGCTACCTCAATGCTCAATTACTTAGGAGTAAATTCATTCAGGCTTTGCCTTAGGATTGACCTTGACAGGTTAACTATAATAAAGCTAGTTCCATGGAGACTAATGTAGGCTCTTTAAGTATTTCTCCAATGCTCCGTGCAGCCTGTTTGGTGAATTTCTCTCTGGGAATTTTATTTCTTCATGCAAAAGTAGCAACTGATAATGTTCATGTCTTTCGGACATGGAAACCACTCTCAGTTATCATCTGATGAAGGATTTTCCAGCCGTCCTGTTTCCTATGGTAGGGAACTAGCTTTAGGACTAGTATTCAGCACCCTCAATTACTCCTTTGAAGCACACCAGTTCTCTTGTGTGTTCTGTTGGAGCATGTAAGAAATCAGTTAGTATGCATGTCAACTGTAAAATAAGATGCATGAAGCTGATTGGTTGGACCACACCCAGGGAGCTAGTTGAGCCTGGGAGTTTTGGTTACTGTTACATTATTCAGGCTTGAGCTGTGCAGGTGCTTGCAGAAGCAGAGAGAGACAGTTTGGAGTGTGTTGTTGCTTCATGAACTGCTGGAAGAAGACTTTCCACATGGACAAAGAAAGACCATTTTAAATCTCTCTAAAAGGACATTATGTGAATTAATGCCACTGTTCACATGATTATACATACACATATTGTTTTGCGTTATGAGAGGTAAACTACTTGTTCTTTATTGACTGTTGGGGTTCAGCCTGATCCTGATCTGTGTGAACCGGATTCTCTGATAGTTTTTCCAACTGAGCAAGCTCTCCCTGACCCTGACAGTGTGGAATCTGTTGTTGATGCAGAGGTCAGCGGGGATGAAAATGAAACCCAACAGCTGGAGGAAAATGTTTTGGAAGTTAGCCATGATATCACTAGCCGTGATATCTCTCCACCTGGGGTTTTTAATGAGGACCGAAGAGAACAGATAGTTAGAGACAGAAATGTTTCCCAATTCCTACGAAGGTCACATCGTTTACAGGAGAGACAGGCCCAGACGTCAAAGTCAAGGGGCGTTTCAAAGAATAGCTTCTTTGGTTTAAGAGGCCTTCTGTCGGGTGCCTCTTTAGATCAAGCAACGTTTGGGACTGTGGCTGTGCCTTGGCAGAATTCCTGTGTTTCATGGCCGGTAATCCCAGAGGCTTAGTTATCAAGTTCATGGTTAGTAAAAGACTAACAGGTTCCTGGTTCTTGTATTGTGGCTTTTGAAATGTTGCTCAAGTTCAGAGATTCTACTGACTACTGTGTTTTTCTGTGGCTTTTTTACTCTGCATTTACCTTTCTTTTGTAACCAATTTTTCATCAATAAACAAGGATTGCTTTTCCTACAGTCCAGTGTGGTGGATTTAATCTTATGGTCTCGTTTCTTGAACTAGGATGCAACATTGACCATCTGCATGGCGTATTTTCTTTCTTTGGCAAGCCAGTGGGTGGACTGACCAAATGTGAACTATGTATCATTTTACATTATGCCACATGTTCTTAGTTTTTAAGGGAATGTTCAGCATAAAGTTGTTGGGTTGTTTGTTTTGTTTGTTTGCTTGTTTTTTTGTTTGTTTTTTTGCATCTGTGTGCGAAATTAGGAAACAGGAAGGCTGGAAAATCCTGAGGATGCTTGTGAAGTTTTGGCACTGCCTTTTCCTCTCCTCTGCTTTAGTTCCCCCAGTTCATAGACCTTCCCAATAGTGTAGATAACTTCCTTTGTGTTAGTTTTTGGGTAGAGCTTAAAATCCCCCTAGAGGCCAATCTTAGTTTGTCTATTCCATTTCTCTGTACAGAACTCTCTTCCTGGACTCCTCACTTTTCTACAGAGGCTTGGGACATTGTTTGGTAATCCTAGGCCAAGCAATCCAAAAACAGGAATTCTCAGAACCTGCTGCATTTAGCAGTATTATTATACCACCACTCCAAAGGACAACAGAAGGTTTTTGGCCAGGCCAAACTTCACAGGAAAGAAGATTAAGACAGTTTATAAGTAACAACTTGTAATCCATCACTTTGCATCAGAGGCAGAAGTTTCCAGAAAGATTACTGCGACCACCAAAATCTCCTTTTGTAATGTCTTGCTTGGGCGTGCCATCACAATGTTCATGATCAATTATAGGAAAGAATATAGAAAACTGAGTCCCTACCATGGGAATAATATTGATTAGCTTCCCTCCTGTCCACTCCTCCTCTCCTCTCTCTGTTTCTGTGCATTTTGGTGTAGTTTTTGTCTCCATGCTTTCCTCTCAGCTTTTATTGGAGAGAAAATAATTAAAAGATATTATCAGAAATGCACAGGAAATCTTAGCTCAGCTGGCTGTGTTTATCAGGAAACAGCAATACTAATTTGAAGTACCCTCTTGTAAAAAGGTTTGATCCTACAACTTCCTTACGGCTCAAATCTACCAAGAAACTTCAAACTGCATCAAACTGTCTATCTAGCTTCTCTAATACAGTATGGATCTACTGGGGGAATGAACGGGAAGTGTGCAAAATCTATGAACCATAGGTTCATTTTTCCCATCAATAAAAAATGAAGAAGGGCAAGCCAGAGCAATGCCTCCACCTCCTGCATGAGTCTCTGTAGAGGTTCTCAGTATTAAATTGGATGAGCATCTGACATCTAAGAATAATAGCTCAGGTGAAGTTGGAAGAGCATGGGAATTTTGTGGCACATTTAATTTAAAATGTGAGCATACGGGATGACTTTGGTACAATGTGACTGCTGCAGCCCGGATGGGGCAGCCACAAAGTTCATATTGCCAAAGATCATGTTGCTTCTAGCTAATTTGTAGGCTATGAACGTGCTTATGCATTTCTTTCTTTTCAGAAGAAAAGAAAGCACACTAATTTGCTTGTACATAATCTAACCTTTTAAAGAAAAATCTAATTATTTTAATAAAATTTGTCTTTTTGCATCGTTGCTTTTATATAGTTATTTCAAGTATTTATCCTCATACACATTGCCTGATTGAAGAGAGATCTTAGACCCTAAGTGTCGAAGCCCACATTTCACCAGATGCAATTTTTCTCGTTAGAGTAGTGTAGAAGTTGCAGCTAGGAACTATATGTGAAAGATTTTTAATGGCACTCTTTCCATCATTTCATTTTTACAGCCACGTTGTCTTACTATGAAGTATTTACTTCAACCAAGTATGCAAAGGCATCCAAATGTCAATGCACATTTTCATTCTCTTAAAAATGAATATAGGTTATAGAAATGGCCAAGGAACTATATTGTAAAGTGTTATTATTATTTACTTTTCTCTATGTGTGTACCTGGATGTGTGTGCCCGTATTAGATTATATACCCTATTGTTTTTGGTAATTCTACTTATAAAGTGCCAATTACATTGATGATGAAGGAAAAGTTTATGTTATCCCATTCAGAGGGGGGGGGGGGTATCTGGCTGTCTTTGGCCACTACAGACTGTTCTTGAATTGCAGCAAGCACATGATTTTGTAAATTTTGTAAATGATGTGTTGAATATGCTACATCCTACATACTCTGTATTTTCTGGTCCTCCTATAATTTTACTGCATAAATAAATAAATAAATAAATAAATGTTATAATCATCATGTAAAACAAGAAACTACTTTAACGTCAGAGACAGCTTGCAAATGCTATATTAAAAAAAACCCTAGCCTTCTTTAGATGCCTCTGTGTTACTTCAGACACTTACCACGTTGAAGAACATACATCCTCTGATGGCTCCATTTAATATAATATTACTGATAGCAATAATTCTAGAATGATTTGTATTTTTTCACATTATGTAGGTCCTCTATCACTTCTGTTATCACCTTGTCAGTCATCCTTTTTGAGTTATCAGGAATGTATTGTGTTACCTAGTTTATGCCCTCACCTTTTTCTTAACCAGTACATATATGTATTGTGATGTGTTGCTGCTGTTCTCTAACATGCCTACCATATTTGTGCTCTGTCTGCATGTTCATGTCAATGTCCCACAACCATCATACTGTTCAACACCTGTACCATCTCATCCATTGTTGGCAGGGAAGGGACTAGCAATCTCCATGAGAGAGGACTGAGAGCACCCCATAACCCACCCTGTTGAACACAGATGGCCTTGATAAGTCAGAGGCTTGCTGGATGCTACCCTGCATCATTGACATCAGCATTAGTCTTGTACATGGTGGGTTTGGGGCATGGAAAAAGGGTTCCTACCGATAAGAACTGGACAAAGGGAAGTATGCTGTCGCACGCTGGGCCTGTGCATATGACTGTAGACAGGACATAAATTCTGTGTGCCCAATGGGACGCCGGGGCTGCCTCAGATGAAAGGCCCTTGGACCTCCACAAAACAAAGTTCTGTAGAGGCTTAAAGTAAGTCCAACAAAGTTCTTTATTGATGAAAAACAAACAGGTACTTTAAAGCTTTCTTAACATCTATAGGCTCTTGAAATCTTGTTCACTGGGAACAGGCGCTATCTTCATAACTATATAATAACTAATGGGGAAATCCTTAACTTCCAATCTGGGCAGTCTGTACTTGCCTCTGTTGGCATGGAGCCCCTGCACCCGGTACCAACTGCATCTGGCTTCCGCGAGCGACCCTTACCAAGCAGAGCTTTGTAGACTTCCAGGGGAAAAGAAGGAGTTCAGGTTTCAATGATGGCCGGCTGAAGTCCCTCAGCAAAGGAGCTGTAAGGCTGTATGAACCTCGGCCAAGCTGTGGGCTGTATAACACCGGCCAAGCTGTAGGCTTTATATCTCCCCTGCCAAGCCGTAGAAGACAAAGCTTTCTACAGGAGCTCATCGTTTTATGTCCTGTGTGAAAGGCTTCTCTGTGAGAACTGACTCAAAAAGGCTCCTATTCCCTCCAAAACTCAAAACGGGGCGGGACCAGGGAACCTAACGATAATTGACAGGTGGCTTGCCCTATGATTGCAGCCAAAAGAAGCCATCTATCTGCTGAGTCCCAGCGTGTGAAACTTAGGACTATAACAAAAATTAAATGCAAAGCAAACAAAATTGGAGCTCCTGGTACAGTTGTACCAGCACAGAAGGGTATAGGGCAGGGCGTACAGACTATGATGTGGAATTGCCTGACAATGCCTTTTAACCTGACAATGACTGAGTGACACCCCCCAAAGGTGGCACGTTACTGTGAAACTATAAAAGCAAATGCACTGTAACTGCCTGGGATCCCTCCTTTTTGGGGACACTACTGGAGCTCCAGTTCCCTGTACTATTTTCTACTTCCTTTTTACCTTTGCAAAATAAAACTTCTTTTCTGAGAGCAACACCTGGTTACTTCGCTGGCCGTGTCTCTGAAGCTGCACCTATTAAGAAATTGGGCTGACAATGCGATATAAATAAACAATGATATTATTATTATTATTATTATTATTATTATTATTATTATTATTATTTATTGTGACCCTCAAACCTCCAGGGTTAGAAAACAGAGATTTCAGATTAGATTTCATGTTTTTCAAGCTGATTTGAACCTTAGGACCTTTCTTTTTGTACAAGATGTTTGTGTGTCTGTAGATTCGTGCTATTATGCCATACATGCTGCTGGCTGCTGTTCTGAGGGTAAAGGCTATCTGGCTTGCACCTCATTAACTGGCAATTCTTCTGACAACATCTGACTTCCTGGCTATGAGTGGGGGGGTCCTGCAGCTTTCAAAGCGAAGAACTGTTTGTCAAATGTTTCAGTTCAGCCAACCTTGGCGTATGTGTGTACAAAGCAGATTCTTTCGCTTTCTGGATCAGTTACCATTACCCACAGGAACGAAGAAAATCAGAATTGAGTTGAAGTGATTCAGTTCACAGCACATGTTACTAATCATTGCTATTGACTGACTTACAACATTTCGCTGGAGTTTATGACAAATGGAAAAGACTGGAACTTTTCTTTTAAGAATGGTTCAAGAACACAGGGCCGGAAAAAATACTTAAATGGATATTTTCCACATAGTTCTACCACTAATGTTAGAAATGGGACTCCAGAGATTATAGAATATTAGCCTCATTTCTAAGACTGATGATAGAACCACAATGAAAAATAGCTTAACACAGTGCTGCAGTGTATACTTCTTGCCAGAAGTTCTCCTATTAGAAGAGACCATATGAGCCAGCCAGTCCAACTGGCTTCCATTCAACTTTGTCTTAAAACAAAGGATACCAATCCTTGTACCTGTCCCATGTCCTGTTGTTCTTTTCCAATTCTCACTTCAGTCTGTCGCACTGGAGTATGCGCAGCCCTCATTGGGCTAACTTCTGGAGGTGTTTGTTCCCCTTTAACAATTACTTCTGCAAGTTTCAATGTCTCTTGTTCCAATGTTGATAATCTCCTCTTGTTTTGGACTGGCCCAATTTTGATTACAGTATTGACAGCACAAAACACCTTAACTATTTCACAGGTATGGTACTGACAGTGAAGGATATCTGATTTTTCTCCTTTGTATGAATTATATTTTCATTTTTTTACATAGGAGGAACAAGATATCAATTTTTCCTTTCTTGTTAGTCCTGTTCTAGCCTTCTTAAGTCACACAATTTGCTTTGTGTGAAGAGAGGGAATGAAGCTGAGCTTACTATCCACTTCCTCCAATTATTGGTGTATTTTTTAGCACTAATAGTCTGATTTACAAAGTAATATACATTAAAAAAATAAAGAAATAGTAAAAGGAGAGAAAAAAGAGAAAAAAAGAAATGTAAGTAAAACACAGTAGGAATATGATTCCCACCTAACCCCCAAATTCTAACTGTAATGAAAAGGAAATTTCAAAAGATTATTCTATCATTATGTAATGATATATAATTTAAAACTAGGTTTACTGATCAGGCATTTAAATACTTTTGTCCCCAGTCCTAGACTTTGTGTTGGAGAGAAGACCTGAACTGTTTTACTGACTATGGAGGTGTACATTACATCTCCATTTTGAGTCTCCTTGTGGAGAGAAAAATCAAGGTATAAGTAAACATAATAAACATAATACTAAACATAATAAACATAATAATAATATAGGTCTGTTGATATTTTCTTACATATAAAAGCTTTCCAACATTGCTACTAGATCATGAAAATACTTAAATGAGCTTGTAATCTTTAATTGTATAAGAAATGGTGATCAAATTGGAATTGTATCTTTGTTGCTCATATTTTTTAAAGTATGAATATTTAAACACAAAGTTCCAAATCTTTTAACTGGTCATTTTTAATGTCTTTTGTACCAGATCAAAGGGATTATGGTTGTCAAGGCACACTTGACAATGAAAGCTTTAAATATCAATTTCTAATGTACACCTATTATTAGTGAAGAAGACACTGGTCTGCAGTAATAACATATAAATCTTGCATATAAATTGCAAAATTATTTCAGCATTTCTGCTGGAAGTAGAGAACAAGATATGCTTTGATGGCTCAGCAATTTTATCAACATTAATTAAAGAGATGCTAATGTGATTTTAAAGAATTACTTTTAGGTATGAAAACATAATTTCTTGATTGTTTTGCATAATAAAATTATATTTTGTAAATTGCCATCTGATATAAAACTTTTTATAAGTAAATCATGAATAACATGTGTTGGATAAATGGGTATTACAGATAATTGTTTCACCTACAAAAATTACATTGTAATAGCACTAACAGCTATTAGCAATTAAATAACTGGGACCCAGAAATGCCTGTTCTAAAGCCAAACTTTATTGTTCACTTTATATTCTATCTTCTATACTAAATTAAATGAAAGCTTCATGGTAATTATTGAGTCCTATTTCATGTGTTGAAGGCAATTGTTGCTTTTCTAAGGTAGTATAGATCAGTCTTGTGAATTTGTTGATATATAGCCAACACATGATAAAATAGTCTGTGGCAAATCTATATATAGATTTGTCACCAACCATTTTACTTGAAATTGAGATAAAATGAGATAATAATAACTATCTTAATCATACAGTTACAAGGATTGGGAGGTACTGCTGTGGATACCAGCCATACTATTTTTCACTACCATCTGGAATTTCTGGTAATAAATCATGGCAGAACTAGATGGCTGTAAAGACAAATAGTGAGAAAACTCAACTCATGTTCACATATTCTGATTTAGAAAACTTATTTTATAAATCTGAATTTATACTGCTATAAAGTGTCCTTCGAAAGAATTCCTTGATTAATATTCAAGGAGCTAAAGATTGCAAAGCATGTAGTGACCCATGAATATAAATATTAGTATGCCTGTATCTGTTTAAATTCTTTTATGCCATTTGAGAATAATTCTAAAGTTTGATGTTCATACATTAATCAGGACACGTACAGTTCTAATGAATCCCCTATCATCTCACTTTTTCAACTATATTTAAACTTATCTCATTCTCTCTTTGTCCTCAGATTGCTTCCATTTCTACAAACTAATTCAATATGTAAAATTAGCTTAACGACCTCATCGTAAAGGCTTATGGATTCACCCCGCATTGTGGCAAATTTATGGGCTCCTGGCGGCGGGTATGGAGTACCTGTTGCTCTGAAGGGGAAATCTATGTAAACCACGAAATCCTTTCCCCTTTATCATGGCCCACATCACCCACTCTACCATGCCCCACATGCCATGGGGGAAACGTCACTGCCCATCTTCCTCCCATTGCTGGGAAGGTAACACAAGAAGGCTCCTGTGTTGTCATGGTGGTAGTGTGCACCACTTCCTTTGCTCTTTTGGCATGGTATCTGGCCGGAAGTTGATGTATGTTGTGGGAAGGACTCCATGCTGGAATGGGGGGGGGGGGGTCAGGGGGAAAGCAGCATATGATGGACAAATCAGCCCATGTGATGAGGTAGTTAGTTAGCAGGAGAAAGGAAAAGAGGAAAGAAGGGAAAGAAAAGATTTGGCCTTCCCAGTAAATTTGTCTACACTGATGAAAAAAAAGAGTTCTCTTTCATATCACATTTTCCTGGTTTGCATTAACTCTGCAGTGGCCCCATTGATGCTACACATATATGCAGACTAGTGACAGTGTCATAACTGGACACACATTTCTCGTGGCAAACTCTACTCACTGTAAGGTCACTGTCCACATTTCTAATCCTTTGAATTATTTTCAGCCACACAGCTCTGCATTCTCTTCACTGCCATCATGCAAGTGAAGACATGTATCACTATTTTCTGGTAAGTGGGAGTGCACTACACTAATATACTGATATGCAAGTATCTGCAGATATGCACCTTTAAAAAAAATTAAAATTAAATCTAAGAAATAATCATTTACAAACAAGAATATTAACTTCTTTGCTTGCCACTAATTCCTTTCTGCAACTCCACAGCAAAAAGATACATCCTGGATAGCCAACCATATGCCAAAAATTTGCAATTTTGTATAAAACTGCATATTAAAAGTAAGGTGTGTTAAACCAGATTAAAACAACCACATTGCAAGTGAATTGTCAAGAACATTGTGTGGCAGGATTACAGTGTGTACAACAGTGGTACTCAACCTGTGGGTCCCTAGGTGTTTTGGCCTTCAACTCCCATAAATCCTAACAGCTGGTAAACTGGCTGAGATTTCTGGGAGTTGTAGGCCAAAATACCTGAGGCACCACAGATTGTGAACCACTGGTCTACGAGGTAGTTTTTTTTCAGTGCATGTAGACCAGGGGTCCTCAAACTAAGGCCCAAGGGCCAGATATCTGGCCTTCACTCAGGGTCAACCTAAGTCTGAAACGACTTAAAAGAACACAACAACAATCCGAACTCATCAGCCAAAAGCAGGCCCATATTTCCCATTGAAATACTAATAAGTTTATATTTGTTAAAATTGTTCTTCATTTTAATTATTGTATTGTTTTAAAGTGTTTTTGCACTACAAATAAGATATGTGCAGTGTGCATTGTAATTCATTCATTTTTTTTCTTCAAATTATAATCTGGTCCTCCAACAGTTTGAGGGACTGTGACTTGGCCCTCTGTTTAAAAGGTTTGAGGACCCCTGATGTAGATGCTTTAGGCAAAAGTAATTTGCTTCCAATTCTCCTGACTTCTGACCTGTTATTTATTAATAAGCATCCCATACAGTGTTGCTTGGCCTTATGTGTTTAGTTTGCATCTATGAAATGTTGGAAGGTGCCTTCATTTGATGTTTTCCTATGTTGCATCATAGGCAAAACTGAAATTTAGTGGTGTTCTTTGAGATGTGTCCAGCTTAGCTATTAGGGGCAGAAGTATTTGCCCAATTACTTTCTTTAGCCTAACTTTTGCTCTTTTCCTGTGGAGAGTCACATCCTTTCTGCAGTTGGCAACTACTTTGGCTGCACATCATCTAATCTACTTAGACAACTAAATCATTCACTTATATCAAATATATCCAAAGGCAGGCAGTAAAGCTGGGAACTGTCAAGGACAGATCAAGTCAAGCGCTTGCTTCAGGGGTTGAGGTGACTTCTAGACATACGAGCGCCATATGCTTGTCATTCATGAAGCCCTGTCATTCATCTTCTCAGACATACAAATGTTAGCCATGGCAATGACAGGTCAAAGCTCAGAAGATGTAGAGAGCTGTCCCAGCCTCAGAGTCCTCACCTCTCCTGACAAAATCTCTACTTAACTTTCAGTGATTTTAGCAGAAATCATGGAGCAAAGCATACCGGGTGAAAGGGTCATCTGGTACAGAGATTTGTAGTTTCCATTCTAGACACATAAAAAAGCTATTTAAATAACACAAGACTTTGGAAGAGAATAAGCAAAAAGTGACAGATTCTTTCATTTCTCTCCCCCCTCTGCCTCTTTTAACTAACTAATGAAATACTTATCACGGGCACACAATAATTTAATTAATCTCTGACCCTTCAGCATATAGACATTTGATTCTAGTGCAGAATTCTTGCCAGTAGATGTCAGCTTACACTGTATAATAAAAGCAGTTCAATAATTTATTTCCCATTTCTCCATTCTATAAGATTCTAGGATTTGCAATCTGGTTGGTGAGGGCAGAGACAGAGAAAACCTACATAAAGCTATAGATCCTAAGATTCCGTAGGATGGAACCATAGCAGTTAGAGTGGCATCATTGTGCTGTATTTGTGCATTGTAAAAAAGACCCCAGTTTCACAGTCCAGTATAACATAAATTAACTATGTGTTTCACTGATGTTTGCTTTACTCACAAAATGAATATCAGCAAGTTACTTGTCTCAGAGAAAGTAAAGGGATACAGTGGGGATGACATTTCAGTGGGAGGAAATTTCCTGTTTTTACTATGTCCGTTGCCCCATAAAATGGGGTTCGAGTTAATGGGATTCAAGCCAACAACCATTATGTAGTTAATCAGGTTTAAAGGCCATCCTAAGGGTGTATCTACTACATATATATTAATGCAGCTTGACACCATTTTAACTAGGAACCCCCAATGGCCAATGGGTTAAACCCTTGTGTCGGCAGGACTGCTCACTGAAAGGTCAGCGGTTTAAATCTGGGGGTGAACTCTCATCTGTCAGCTCCAACTCCCCATGTGTGGACATGAGAGAAGACTCCCACAGGATGGTAAAACATCCTGGTGTCCCCTGCACAACATCCTTGCAGATGGCCAATTCTCTCACACCAGAAGTGACTGGCACAAAAACAATCCCATTTTAACTGCCATGGTTCAAAGCTATCAAAAGCAGGAGTTGTAGTTTAGTGAGGCACTAGCACTCTTTGGCAAAGCAGGCTCAATAAAACTCCAGCTCCAATGCTATGATTTCAAAGCATTGCACCATGGCAGTTAAAATGGTGTGAAACTGCATTAATTCTACTGTGTAGATGCACTATAGGAAAATCTGTTAGAAAAGCTTGGAGGAATGTTAAGCTCTCAATGTGTAATGTGAACCAAGAATGCCCCAAAAGATGATGTGAGATGTATAGACTAATCTGAAATATGTCAGTGCTTCAGTTGCAGGTCTTTAGTAGGTTTTCTAGGTTTTCTCTTCGACATCACAGAAGTTATTATTGATTGGTATATTAAGGGCAACTCTCGAAACTCCCGTGGGTTTTAACCATGTGAATAATTAAAACATTTTAGACGCTGAAGCAATCAATGGTGCCCAAATTGGCAGACAGGCTCTACCTGTTCAGAATGCAGAAGGTATTTTAAAAATAAGGAATTATTATTGGTGTCTGTCCAAGCATATTCTCCAAGGGGCAATGCCGGAGATGAGTTTTATAGTTGATGGATGATACCTCTGTTTCACCTAAAGACGTGTGGAGAGTTTCAGTCAGGCAACAGAAAATGACATTAGTGGGGAAACGGGTGCATATGTTCTGCTTTCTCAGTTGCTGTCCCTAGAGATAAAGTCTTAAGTCGATGTGCTTAAAATAGTTTACTAACCCTTCATTTCCACAACTGCAAAATGTTTACTCCAACAGTCACCTTTAACAGATTGAGGAATACCTGTTTTGCTTCAGGGTTAAGGTTAATTGTTTTAAGTCTGCAATCATATGCAAAATTATGAGGGAGAAAGTTCCACTGAAAACAATGGGCTTTACTCCTCAACAGACATGCAAAGACTTGAGCTCATGCACTACCACATTCAATGTTCGTTTGAAGGTTTGATTTTAATAAAATAATATAATAATTTTATTTTTATACCCCCACCTCCATCTCCCCAAAGGAACTCAGGGCAGCTTACAAAGGGACAAGCCCAAATATTACAAGTTAAAAACAAACACAATAAAATACAATCAACAACAAATTAATAAAAACATTAAAATCAAGTAACATAATAAAAACGATACCCTGGCTGGCCAACAAATTGAAACTGGGTTCGGGCTCAGAGTAAGTGCAATGATTCATAGGTAGAGCTGAGGGAAAGTGCAATAGTCAGAGGGTTGGGTTGGAAGGATAATGCCCTTGGCCATTAAAGTGTCAAAAGTACAGGAAAGGAGCCAACTAAAGTGACGGAGCTTAGATAAGGTTGAGATAATTCTCCAGTGAACCTCCTTATCAAAGGCACAACAGAGTATCCAAGTTTTTAATTCCTTGTGGAAAATGGAGAGAGTGGGGGCCTCCCTAGAGAGAGAGTTCCAGAGCCGAAGGGCCACCACATAGAAGGCCCTTTCCCTCGTCCCCACCAACTGCACTTGAGACATGCTGGTTCATAGGGGAAGACGTGATCGTGAAGATAGGCAGGTCCTGAACCGTTTATGGCTTTGTAGGTGATCACCTGCATTTTGTATTGGGAGCAGAAACTTATTGGCAGCCAATGGAGCTGTTTAAACGGGGGGGGGGGGGGGGGGAGGGAGAGAGTGCTCCCTGTAACTAGCTCCCATTAGTAACCTGGCCGCAGATCTTTGGACCAACTGTAGTTTCTGGGTCATCTTCAAAGGCAGCCCCACGTAGAGTGCATTACAGTAATCCAGTCTGGAGGTAACTAGAGCATGGACCATCATGGCCTAGTCAGACTTCTTGAGATATGGGCGCAGCTGGCGCACAAGCTTTAATTGCGCAAAGGCCCTCCCAGCCACTGCCAACACCTGGGTATCAAGCATCAAAGCGGAGAGCCGAAGGACCCCAAACTGCATTCATTTCACATGGCATCTTGGAAATTTTGGATTTGTACATTTTAAAAAAACCTATCAGTGCTACTAATTTAAACTCTCTAAGAGACCTTCCACACAGCAATTTATCCCAGGAACATTTGCGTTTAAAAAACAGGAATGTTCCCGCATCTTAATCTTTACATGTCTCTGAAAGCACATGCTTTCTAAGGTGGGTGTCCAGATGCGCTTCCAGATCTTTCCAGAAGAATACCTGGACCCCCAAACCCTTCCCCAAAAGCTTGGAAGACCACGGGACTATTGTCTGAACAGTCCCCTCAAAAGCCCAGAACTTTTGAGGGAGCAGTCCAGACAGCGAAAGTAATGCATTTATCCTGTGCCTTCCAAAAAGACACAGAATAAATCCACTGACAAATTAATTCACCACAAACCAGGATTTTCCTGGTTTGTGGCGAATTAAGTTGTGCTTGCCTAGGATATCATCTGGACAGCCCCCTTTTAATTGCGGGAACTCCTGTGTTAAAGGGACTGTCTGGAAGCACCTTCAGTATGAGTTTCAAATGTGGTTAACCAGTAGTTCCTTTTTTTAAATATTCTGTTCATCCTAATAATTGGCTGGATCATTTTTATATCTCTGTGGGAGACAATATAAATCAGATATAATCTGATCTAATGCCAGAAATCTGATTTTTTTCTAGGAGAACCCCTCCCTTCTAAAAAAGATTTTAAAAAACTTGAAATCCTTACTGAGATGTTGCCAAATCTTGAGAGACACTATCACTACCTTAAAAACTATTCACATTATAGAAAATCTGTGTGCACTGAGCTATTTTCCCCTGAAACAAATGCTATTCCATCAGTTTTGAACTCTGAAGGGGGCCAATGTATGAGATGGCAGAGCAGTAGCTCTGTCCCCTCCATTGTCATCTCCACATCTTC
Organism: Anolis sagrei; assembly: GCF_037176765.1. Taxonomy (NCBI): domain Eukaryota; kingdom Metazoa; phylum Chordata; class Lepidosauria; order Squamata; family Anolidae; genus Anolis; species Anolis sagrei. Next base: position 130,216,357 of record NC_090025.1, on the reverse strand, counting down.
TATACATTCAGGCTCACCACATGATGAGCAACAACAGAAATTACAATGGTGGGAGCAGTACAAATGCACTCTTCCTTCTCAAATCTTTATCTTATTGAGGTTTCAGCATATATGAATAGGAATGTAGCTATCTGGAATTGAAATTGGTTTATCCCAGGTTTATTCTATGGCTGCACAAGACATTGTTAGAAGACTATCAACACAGCCTAGGAATAATCAGCTATGAAGTCACAGATATGTAAACACAGCAGAATTTATAACGCTGGCCGACACCTTCTGGTGCCACATATGTTACCCTGTTTCTAGGTATATTTGAGCTGCTGATTTCAATAATGGCACAAATTTTCCTCTATCAGCTCCACTTTCAGAGATACAGAACATATACTTACCGGCCAGTCACTATCTGCTTGACCATAGAAAATCACAATAACCATATCTGAGGGCCTTATCACACTAGATCCTCTATCCACCTTATATCTGGTTGCTGCCTCCTGCAGAATTCTGAGGTTTGTAGTTTAGTGAAGCCAAATACCTCTCTGAGCATTTAAAAGGACCCTCCCTAAACTGCAAACCCCAGAATTCGACAGGAGGCAGCAACCAGATTTAAGGTGGATTATCTTGTGTGATAAAGTCCTAAGAAAGTGATACTGACAAAATCCATCCAATGCAATTTTTTAAATCAGTGCCTCAAATAACTCCAGGAATAGTCCTAAAAAATAAGACACCATTCGTTTTTGTTTTTGTTGTTTTTGGGTTGTGTGATTGGTTATGATTCCTTGGTAGTGTGATTTGAAAAGCACTATAATCTTTGTATAAGCTACATATTTTGGCTGCTAATTAAATCTATAAACCAAACAAGCATATTTACACTGGGTTCATAATGAATTATCTTAGGTAATTATCTGGTTTTGGAGCAAGCAAGCATAGGTTAACCATTGTGGGAACAGGGAGTTTGACAAGATAGGTTGTTGGTATGAACCATCATGGCTGTTCTTGCCTCTGTTGTTTTATCCGGCATCAATTTTTGTACAACTCAACTTATGAAAACTCAGTTTTGGCATTCCATTACCACTATGATTTCTACAGCACATCTGAAAATAGGAGTTTCAACCATTAAACCTCTTTTCTACCCCCTCTGTGAAGTCTACATATAATTTGTTTCTTAATGAAATGTTAATATACTCCTTCCAGTCACAGCCTTTGTGATTTTTCTTCAAATATGGAAGCAGATTCATCTAGTGCCTCAGATGTGCAAATTTGATTTTTTTTCTATTATAGCCAGGGGTTTGGATAAATTTGGTTGAGCTATTTGCACTATGTCTTTTAGGTTTCTCTGGAGATCTGATAGTCTATAAGACTGTATATTACTCAGCAATGCTGTTACATTTTTATGAATGAATTCCATTTACTCCAAGACACTTCCTTAACTTTCCTATATAACAGGCTGCTCAAATCTGAGTCTCCCTTGATCACCGTAATTTGTTGCCACCTTCATGAGAGTTCTTCTGTATCACATTTTTTGCCAGTTGCAAAAATGTATATACACGTAATCACACATAAAACTTTTATTAATAACAAATACTCCACAAAACAGCATATTTAGCACAATCTTGTCATAAGTGAAATTGGGGTGAAATTGTGAAGTTGCAGGGGAACGTTCCCTTGTGAAAAGCAGAGATAGTGGGAATATGGAGCAGAAAAGCAGGCACTAAAGGGACAGGCTCTCTTAAAGGTGATTCTCTATTGAAACAATGGTGTTTCATTTGTATGAATAAATACTTGCTTTTCAAAGTGAGTTGCACATTCTTTCAATTATCATTCATTGCCTTTTTAATAACTTGCCGTTATTAATTATGTACCTAATTAATAAGATACATAATTTAGATGGTGCATTTGGCATAGCAGAATACACAGAGAAAACATACCAACAGGAACAATTAGCCATATAATATTGGTGGTAAGAGGTGTGTGTGTAGTGGTGTCAAGGCACAGCAGCAGGAAAGTTGTCTTGCCATAAAGAGTTGAAATTAGTCACAAGTATAACTGTTGCATTTCACACACACTGTGAAGTGGCAACAAACAGGAGTTGTGTAAAATGAAATGAAATGAACCAAAGTACGTAGCTTCAAGGATACATTCTTCTTTCAAGAAAAGTTCTCAAACTGATATACTGACAACAGTTTTCTATTTCCCCACTGTTTTGTTGTTGTTCATTCGTTCAGTCGTTTCCGACTCTTGTGACCTCATGGACCAGCACCAGAGCTCCCTGTCAACCGTCAGCACACCCAGCTCGTTCAACGTCAATCCAGACACTTCACGGATCCCATCTATCCACCTTGCCCTTGGTTGGCCCCTATTTTTCTTTCCATTTCCCCCAGCATAATTGTCTTCTCTAAGCTTTCCTTTCTTCTCATGATGTGGCCAAAGTACTTCATCTTTGCCTTTACTATCCTTCCCTCCAATGAGCAATCGGGCTTTATTTCCTGAAGTATGGACTGCTTGGATCTTCTTGCGGTCCAAGGCACTTTCAGAAATTTCCTCCAGCACCACAGTTCAAAAGCATCTATCTTCCTTCGCTCAGCCTTCCCTAAGGTCCAGCTCTCACATCCATAGGTGACTATGGGGAATACCCAGGGGCGGTTCTTGCATTACGCGAAGTAAGCGACCGCGGAATACTTTGTTTGTCCCAGGGGCGCTCATGTGCCTCCTTAAATGCCCCTCCCTCCAAGGCTCCTCGGTTGGCCCCGCCCCTTCTGCCTCTCCAAAATGGCTGCCGGCCATTGGTTGGCTCCTCCTCCTCTTCCCACAAGGCTGCAGGGAGTCAGGAGGAGGAGCTTGGAAGCAAAGGCGCGCGCGGGAGAAAGCACGCTGCTCGGCTATTGCCTCTGCCGAGCTCAGAAGGCTTATACTCGAGTGAGAAGGGCGTCTTTCAGCCCCACACCTTCCTGCCAGGACTCTCACTTCTCAGGACAACAACCCAGCTGGGTGAGAGAAAGGAGAAGTCAGTGCCAAGAGAGCTCTGAGAGGAGGAGAGGAAGGGGTGCGTGGTTGCTGTGTGGAGAGGGCGCCACGTGCCTGTGCTGGGCTCTCTCAAGAGCTCTTTCTGGGCGCTTGCCTTCCTCCTCTCCCACCACAGCCTAGTTTCCCACTTCCTACCCCAGCCTTAACTCTCCCCAGTCCCCCTCTCCCACTTTCCCAGCCCCCTTTGCATCCCAGCCTTTCCCAGGTTCCAGCCTGTCTTCCCCATTTTCCTATCTTGCTGCTTGTCCCACTCAAGTCTTCCCCAGACCCCTTTCTCACTCTCCATTCCAATCTTTCAAGCCAACATTCTGCCGAGGGGAGAGGGATTGGGGTTTTTTGGGACCCAGGACTCCCGTGGAGCTGCCTGCCTGCCTTCCTGCTCTCCTTCCTCCTCGAAGCCAGCAGCAGAGCAGCTGCCTGGGGAAGATTGCAACATGAGCAAGGCTGGGGTGCAAAAGGGATTTTGCACCCAGACTTGCTCATTTTGCAATCTTCAGGGAGCTGCTCTGCTGCTGGCTCTGAAGAGGAAGGGGAGCAGGAAGGCAGCCGCACTGGGAGCGCTGGGTCCCTAAAAACCCCAGTCCCTCTCCCTTTGTCAGAATGTTGGCTGATTTGAAGTGGAAGAGGGGAGAGGGAGAAGCAGGACATGCCTGCTGGGTAATGTAGTCTCTTTCCCTCCAAGGCAGCTCCTGTTCCTTCAGGAGGCTGGCCCCTGCTCAGATTCTGTGGGTCCTGAAGGAGGGAGAGAGGAGGAGGAAGGGTTGCCTCCACTAACTTCCCAAGGGCAGAAGCAACCTTTGAGGCAAAGTGGAGATCTGGCTTGGCTCCTCCTTTCTCTCTCCCTCTCTGTCTCTGCAAACATCATTTTCCCAGAGAAAAACAGCCTTGAAGGTGAGCAGAGGGAAGAACCATCCAGTCACACTTCCTGCCACTTAGAAGCACACAATCAAAGCACCCCCGACAGATGACTCTGCATAAAAAAGCCCAGAGTAGAAAGGAGACTCCACCATGCTCCAAGGCAGCATATTCCATTACTGAACAGCTTGGTTCCCCTCTTTTCTCTCCTGTCTTTTGAGGAAAAGTTGGAGCCCCTTTGTGTCTCTTTAAGGTTCCCAGAGGGGGAGACGGCTGGTGGAGGTGGGGATTGCCATGCTCTATTTATTATTATTGTTATTACATTTATTATTTTACTCTGTTATTATTACATTATTTTATTCTATTGTTATTATTACATTTATTATTCTACCTTATTATTATTATTATTATTATTATTACATTTATTGTTTTAATCTATTATTGTTGTTATTACATTTATTATTCTACCTTTACTATTATTGTTATTACATTTATTATTTTAATCTATCATTGTTATTATTACATGTATTATTTTACTCTATTTATTATTACTGGAAGGATATGTACTGGTAAGCACATTTACATTGAAAAAGGTTAGAATAATGATTTAATCAGAGTTAGACAGTTTTAAATTACAGTTTTATGTAAATATTCAAAAACATTTAAACTGCTGATGCCTCAATTAATGTAATTTTATTTTTATTTTTGAAATTTGCCAGTAACTGCTGCATTTTGCACTCTTGACTTATATAATAAATGTAATAATAGCAACAATAATAGATTAAAACAATAAATGTAGTAATAAATATAATAATAACAATAGAATAAAATAATGTAATAAGTTTTCTGAGTTTTTAATGGAAAAATTAGGTGCCTCGGCTTATATTCGGGTCAGCTTATACTCGAGTATATACATTACAATTCATAACAGTAGCAAAATTACTGTTATGAAGTAGCAACGAAAATATGGTTGGGGGTCACCACAACATGAGGAACTTAATTTAGGGGTCACAGCTTTAGAAAGGTTGAGAACCACTGGTTTAGACACCTCCAAATGGAGAGGAGGAGGAGGAAGACCCTGGAGGAGAAGGGGGGAAGACCTCGCTGCTGCTGTTGCCCCACTCCGTGCTCTTCTCTCTGCCCTTTGAAGCCTCTGCTTCGCCTGGAAGGCTCAAAATGTGCCAGCAGCATTCTCTCCTGACGTTTCACCCACATCAGTGGCAGGCATCCTCAGAGATTGGGAGGTCTGTTGGAAACTGACTCGCCTCCATTTCCTTCTCAGCTTTGGAATTATTACTATTATTATTATATTTTATTATATTTATTATTCTATTTACAATTATTACGTTATTATTTTTATCATGAATTATTTATATTTATTAGATTGTTATGTGTTATAAATGGCAGACATCTTCAGAGGTTGGGAACTCTGTTGGAAACTAGGCAAGTGGGGTTTATATATATCCCTGTGGAATGATGTCCAGGGTGGGAAGAACTCTTGCCTGCTTGAGGCAAGTGTGAGTGTTGACATTGGCCACCTTGATTAGCACTGAATGACCTTGCAGCTGGATGCCAAGTTTTTAAACTTTGTGTTTTCTATATACATTACAAATTTACCTTTGGTTTGCTTCTGATGCAGCAAATAACCTTGCAGCTTCAAAGCCTGGCTGCTTCCTGCCCGGGGGAATCCATTGTTGAGACGTATTAGCTGGCCTTGATTGACTCTAGTCTGCAAGGCCATTGAATGCTAATCAAGCTGATGGGATTTGGAGTACCTTCAATTGATTCAGCTCAGACTTCCACAGACCATTAAAAGTCCCATTAATGACAGATCTGAACCAAACTTGGCACACAGAACCTCCATGACCGGCAGAAAACACTGGAGGGGTTTGGGAGGAATTCACAGTAATAGGATCCTAGTGTTACAAGAGACCTCCAAGGGCCATCCAGTCCAACCTCCTTCTGCCATAAGGGAAAAACACAATCCAAGCACTCCTAACAGATGGCCATAGAGACTCTGCTTAATAATAATACTATTATTAATAATAGTAATAGAATCATAAAGTAGGGAGACCTCCAAGGTCCATCCAATCCAACTTCCTTCTGGCTTAAGCGAAAAGCACAATTAAAACACTCCTGATAGATGGCCATTTAGACTCTCAATAATAATAATAATAATAATAATAATAATAATAATAGCAGCAGCACCCTGGGATAGTGTGGTGGTATGCAAAATAAAGCAGCCAGAGATTTTTTTTGTTTGATTGGATTAGTATGTGTTTTGGATTGGATTAGTATGTGTTTTGCTGCCAAATTTGGTGCCAATTTGTCCAGCGGGTTTTGAGTTATGTTAATCCCACAAACGAACATTATATTTTTATTTATATAGATAAGGTTATTCTATCTTTAGTCATCTCAGTGGACTTACTTGTCGTGGTCCAAAATATTTTATTTTCTTTAGAATTGCTACGCATTCTAGAAGAAGTCCTTGCAGAAAGGAAGCCGTTCGTTCCGTACCTTTTTTTTCAGTAATTGGTTATTTTTTTGGGGGGGGGGGGGGCGCCAAAATAATGTTTGCTTACCATTGAAAATTACCTAGGGCCGGCCCTGGGAATACCATTGCTTTAACTATGTGGATCTTCGTTGCCAGTGTGATGTCTCTACTTTTCACTATTTTATCGGGATTGGACATTGCTCTCCTCCCAAGAAGTAAGTGTCTCCTGATTTCCTAACTGCAGTCTGTGTCTGCAGTAATCTTTGCACCTAGAAATACAAAGTCTGTCACTGCCTCCACATTTTCTTCCTCTATTTCCCAGTTGTCAATCATTCTTGTTGCCATAATCTTGTTGTTTTTTTATGTTTAGCTGCAACCCAGCTTTTGCACTTTCTTCTTTCACCTTGATTAGAAGTGTAATCCCCACTGTAAACCCAGGCAATTGAGAGAACTTTCCTAACAATATCATATTTAAGCTGAACTGAGAATTGTGTTATTTTATAGGCTGCACTAAGGAATTACCAAACAGAAGGCAAAACCATTCTCAGACTCCAAATGTTTTCTCATTCAACAATAGGAATGTTTTATAACACTGCAATATGCACTACAACATAATGGGGAATTACTGTGAGTCGCCCTCGGGCTTGAGATACAGCAGTATACAAGAATAGTAAATAAATAAATAAATAAATAAATAAATTGTTTGCCCTTGGAAGACCTTGGAAGATCCCATCTCTACCTTAAAATGTTCCCAAACACACTCTGGGAATTGTAGGAGTATGTCTGCCATGAGTTTTGTGTCTAACTATGTTGTATTATTTTGGGCTTGGCCTCATGTTAGCTGCCCCAAGTCCCCTTTGGGGAGATGGAGACGGGTTATAAATAAAGTTTATTTATTTATTTATTTTTAAGAATATCCATGATCCGCTTTAGACATAGAAAATATTTTTATTAACAAAAGCTGAAAAACATTTCATGTTTATTTCCTATTGAACAACCTTTTCTGGAGCTAAGATGGCTGGAGGAGACAAACATGCTATGAAAGACTCCAGAAATTCCTCCTATGCTGTGTTTTCACTTTTCTCTTGTGGTAAATGATGCACCTGAAATGCTTTTTCCTATGGCAGATCTCCTTGAAAAAAGACACACCTACTTGTGTGGATGCCAACAAGATATATTATTCTCAGATATTTTGCTTTCCATGTGTGAAAATCAATGATAGATGAGGGCCAGATGAAGCACATGCCAGCTTGAGTTTCAAAAAAGGTATGGTGGGTAATGTCTGCCTAGTAATGACATTTGTTTTTGTTTGGTTGAAGGTCTCCTTGTGTTGACATTATCCTGTCATTCAACACATTCAGATTGTGATTCATCATACCATTGATGAGAAAGATGTCCAAACATCCCATTTAACCACAGTGTCGTGATTTATTTGCAAACATGGAGAAGAATTCACATATGCACATTCAAATCTATGGCAACAGAGTGACCTTACCATGTAAAATCAGCTATGAAGAAGGAACACGATGAAAATGACTTGATAAATAGTTTCAATTTTGGGGAATGTGTCTTTAAGTAACAGTTTCTCAGTTTTCCTTTCTACTTTTCTATTTGGCTTTAATATCTTATTATACATCCCTGAATAAATTGCTCCATTTAGGAGCTGGACGCAAAATAAAATGTAACACTCCATTACCTCCTTTCCTGCTTGCTCTATAGATTTATAATTCCACTCAAGGGCTTCCCATGCCCTGTTTCCCTCCCTATAGCCTCACTTATCTTTTAGAAAACATACGGTACAAAATCTCTTTACTCCCAGCTGTCATCATCCATCTGTACCTTGCCACACTAGTGCAGCTGCTCTGCTGCTAAGCAGTATAGAACTCCAGCAGAGTATATGAATTTATACATAACTGGTGACATTTGTTTTCCATAGAATATTAGTTTCCTATTGTATTTTCTCCTTTTTAAAGAAGGGAAATATATAGTGATACACAACAGAAAACTTATTGGACTGTAGTTTTTTTTCTTTACCCATCAAAAGTTAGCAGCCCAGCAGGAAATTGTGAATCCTTTTTGGTTCCTCTGGGGTAGGACAGCTAAGTGCTTTCTGAAACTTTGCTGTTTTGTTGTTGCTGTTGTGTGCCTTCACGGGATTTTATTGGCAAAATTTCTTCATAAGAGGTTTGTCATTGATGGAAGCTCAGAGAGTGTTACTTGTCCAAGGTCATCTAGTTGGTGTCATTGCTGAATGTGGATTCAAGCCTTGTAGTCCAATGTTCAAACCACCAGTGCCTGGTCCTCTGCTTCCTTCCTCCTCTAGATATATAAATGTTAACTTACTACATTTTTGAATGCAAGAATGAATAATTTCATTTCATTTGTCCCTACATGGTGACTTTGCAATAAAATTAGCATTTTTTGAACTTTTATTGTTAAAAATCCCACTTGTATTATATGGTTGCCACGTTGTCAGCTTCTGGTAGATTCTAGAATAAAAGCATGCTCACAAGGGAAGTTCCTTGGATACAACTTCATTATTCCTTCTTGCCAAGACAAAGCAAAAGCTAGTTCTAACCCTTTCCCACTACTCCTGTAGTATTTCATCTAGTCAACCCATGAACCCCCCCCCCCTTATCTATTCTAACTGTTACATTCCATTCCCACAGAGCATGCAATATCTCCCAGGTTTCTCCCTCCTAGTCCAGATGACCCTTATCAGAAGCCAGTAATTCACTCCCAACTTGTCATGGAGTGGACGGAGCAGCTTGTTGACTTTAGCTGAAATGGACACATCCAGACACATGTTACATTTCAAATGAACACTGGCGCCACTCATTTTTAATGTAACAATATTTTAAATTTCTTTTAGTGTATTTGTTGTAATATTTACTTATGTTTTAAACTATATCTTATTGGATTGTTTTATTTTTCATCACAGTGCTTAATTCTTTGTGACCGGCAATGGACTGACCTGGACCATGATTCTAAACTGGCAGATAGTTTTTAATTTGAATGTCCATAATTGTTTAATAGCTGTTTTCAGTGTAATATTTTAATTGTATATTGTTGGCATCTAATGGTTGTATGTTGTAAGCCACCCTGAGTTCCCCTCCAGGGGTGAGAAGGACAGGGTATAAATGTTCAAAATAAATAAATAAATTTGTTGTAAGCTCACTGTAAATACTGTTGTTTTATTGTGTACTGTTTTGATATGTTTGTACTCATTTGAGGCATTGAATGCTTGCCTTTTTGTATGTGTAAACCACCCTGAGTCACTTCGGGGAGAGAGGGCAGTCCAAAAATAAAGTTATTATTTATTTATTTATTTATTTATTTATTTATTTATTTGCAGTTCTTATATTCCGCCCTTCTCACCCCGCAGGGGACTCAGGGCGGATTACAGTAAACACATATATGGCAAACATTCAATGCCAGTTTGACAAATAATGTTTAACAGACAAATACACCGAGGCTATTTAACTTTTTTTTTTCTGGCCGCCAGGGGAGCTGCTGCTGTCCATCGTCCATCAACGACACCGATGAAGTTCTTCCCCATTCCACATTCCCCAGAGTCCTCTTTCTTTATTTATAAAATGTAATTTGTATAGGGATGTAGTTTACTCAAACATTTTACAAAATGATTTGCTGGAAGTTACCCTTACCAGTTAAGACAAATCTGATTTTTTGAAACTTTCTCTAAGAGGTCGCTGACAAGAACTGACCATCGATTATACAATTTTTAAATCAGATTGTAACCCACAATCTGGAAGATATGACCTAATTCTTTCCTACAGAACTTGATTTCTTTAAATCTGATTCAACCCCTTGAGAGCCTAATCAGAAGACCATTTCTAGATATTTGTTGATGTTCGCTGCCAACTAGACTTCCACCTACAGCCACCAGTTATCAGCTGCATGGTCCAGTTTTGCAAACTCAAATTACCTGTGGCTTCCTTAAAAGTGTCCATCTACTTGTTTTTTTTAAATCCTCCATGGACTGAAGCCTGGTTTCCAAAGTCATAGTTCCATGCTCAAACTTCTACCTCACTCTAGAAAATGTTTGTTTGTTTTGTTTTTTAAAGCAGCTTGTGGCATCTGCAGATTTCTTCTCCAACACCACTTTTAAGATGGGCTGATTTTCTTCCAGTCAGTTTTCTTCACTGTCCAGCTTTCATAACCAAACATAGACATTGGAAATACCATGGTGTGGATGATTCTGACTTTGGTATTTAATGATATAGCTTTATATTCAGGGTCTTCCTTAATTCCTTCAGAGCTGCCCTTCCAAGTCTTAAGCTGGACCTATGCTACCAAGTAATAAAGTTTGGATTGCATTATATGACATTATTTGGCAATGTAGATCCAGCCTCAGTCTTCTGATTTCTTGACTACAGTCGGCAGTATGATTATTTCTGAATCAAGGTAAATAAAACTTTTACCATTTTGTGTCTTCATTATCTTCGTTTAAGTATTTTAACTCTGGAACTCCCTGCCCAGGAATGGCCCCCACCCTGTTGTCCTTCCAGCAACAGGTTAAAACCTTCTTATTCAGAACAGGCTTTTAAGGTGTTTAAGATCTAGTCAGGGGATGCTGTGGTTTTTAACTTTGAATATGTTTTGATGGATTTTAACTCTGAATATTTCAGTGCTGTTTGTGTTTAAGTCTGTTTTAATGTTTGTATATTTGTATGTTTTTAATTGTATAATAATGCTTTTATGTAAAGCTGCTTTGAATCTCCTTTGGAGAGATAAAGCAGGGTGGTAATAATAATAACAACAACAACAACAACAACAACAATAACAATAATTTTAGTTGTATTACTCATTAATACCATAGTTGCTATATTCATCCAATGGAGTGCTTTTGCTCATTTCGAAGAACAAAGAAATGCATTAGGGTGAAGGTCATTCAGTAATAAATGCCTTGAGTGAGTATATTGCTAAATATGAAGTTTTTGTCAAGAGACATTCTGAATAAAGTGATCAGCATTTTCAAAATGCTACCACACACTACTATAGTAATAACAGTGAGATTATGTTGTTCTTGCAATTATATTTGGTTAAAATCTGATGGTTAGAACTAAGGCTCATCTACATTGCCATATAAAGCAGTTTGGAACTACATTATATGGGCAGTGTAGATTTATATAATTCAGTATGTATGATTTCCTATGCTGGCCGCAGGATCAAAAGTTCAGTTTTTTTATTTCATTTTCATTTCTATGAAATATTGCTGGTATTTCCTCACTTAGCAGCACTTGAAAACCTGTTTGCTGAGACTCTCTGTATTGTTGCCTTTCTGGCCTTTGTAATTTAGAGTCAACCCAGGATATTTTCCTGCATGAGACAAAGCATTATCTGATATGCACCTCTTGGCAATTAAACCTACATAGTACCCAAGGTTGATCAAATTATTTTGCTATCTGAGACAGAAATTCCCATGAGTACCTTTCTACTTCTTTGACAATAGCAACACAACAATAATAAATAGCTTGCTATTTGCTGCTATTTCAAGATATTGAAAATCTGTCACCTGAAATAGCCTTCCCACTCTACCTAAAGGCAGGGCTAGCTAGCTGTGAATGCCTAATTCTGAAGAAATTTTTGTGGCTGACAACTTTTAACTGCAAACATTACACACAATTCAGAAGTGCATCATACTTGTGGTGACAGAATTAGGACAAGATCTCTCACTTGTTCCTGTTTCAAAGTCACTCGTAGCACTATGGGTTTAAGCACAGCATAACTAATGAGCATTGCTATGGTAACTCTGACTATACACCAAAACGCATTTTGTTTTTCTAGTAAGTTGCTTTATTACAGTCTTTGTTGAACAATCACAAACCCTGGAACAATATGAATTGTTCTAAAATGCCAGACTTCCTTAGTTTCCAAGAAAACGACTGCTCATATTGAAGACACTAATTATCCAGACTTGAATGCTACCCTACACTTCCAGAAAGCTAAAATATCTTACTTTTTTTCACTCGTAACTCCTAGAATGCCTGTTAGCAATTCATTAGTTCATCTTTCAGTAAGTTTTTTGTGTCAACATGTGATCAAGAGCTCACACTCCACTGCGAAAGAAAGCATTTTCTTTTTAAAAAGAGCAACATGTAAAGAAAAAGGCAAGAGTACCCAATCTTGAAGGACACTTTACTTTAATAAGACAATTATGAATTTAGTTGTTGAGGAAAGCAGTGCAAAGAGGCGAAATACTGTTGATGGAGTAGAGAAAGCACTGATCCATTAAACTGGTGCTGAAGACTGTCAGAGCCTAATACAGGTATGAGAAGGACAGAAACATTTCAGTAAGCTGTACAGTTATGATCTCAGTATCCATGGAGGATAAATTGATGGACTTAATGTGGATATGTGAAATTGCAAAGGAAATGAAGGACTTCTGGCCTTAGAGTTGTGCTAGAGGACATGGAGAAAATGTATTTCATTGGACATGGATAAATGAAACTGTGGCTACTGGTCTCGTGGATACAGGGGTTCTACTGTATAAATTAAAATTAGTCAAATTGCATGTTAATACAGTGGAATATTTGTTTTTATTCTCATGTCTCATCATGTCAGCTTCAATTTATGAGTAACATACCTTCATAAACTTGGCCATGAACATCTATGCTAAATTCTTATCAGCTCAGGGCTGTGGCTTTCTTGATTGAATCTATCTATCTGTAAAATGGCCCTCCTCTTTTCTTATTCCTTTCACTGTATCAAATCTTATCCAGAGAGATGTGCTTTTTATGATATGTTCCAAGTACTCATTTTGACTTCTAGGGAGAGTTTACTCCCTCCCCCCTTGTCTTTTTATTGATTTGGACCAATTTATGCACAGAACTTGCCTTTGGCGCCATATTTAATAGGATTTCCCCCCTATTGTTGTTCTTTGTTCATTGATCATACTGTAGTCTACTTATTGGAAAAAATCATTAATGTATATTTTTTAATATTTAAAAGCCGAGGTATGGAAAATAGTATAAGGTTATTCAGTCCCAGGTCTCATCAGCTCCAGTTAGTATGCTCAGGGATGATGGGAACTATGTCACATCTGAAGAGCTACATATTCCTTAAGCTTACAGTGCAAGTACTATATGGGATTCATAATTGGGGGAATTATTTGGAATTCTTTGTCAAAGTGCTTCAACTTACAAACCCCAAGATTACATTGGATACAGCCATAACAATTAAGTCGAAGCATAGCACTAAACACAAACCTTTCTGATTCTCTGGGTTAGTAGGAAAGGACCCATAGATCATTAATATCAGCATTGGACTATTTCGATATAGATTTTGCCTTATGCAGATGGAGAATGCTTTTCAAAAAATATTAACCTCACACAAGTTTATACCAAAATCTTTCTATTTAGAAAATCAGATTTTGAATGACTCACAAAATGGCACAGAGGAAGCAATTACTGTCTAAAACTGCTTGAAATAGATAAGGTTAGTATCATTCAAAATCTTCCTCTCTCGCTTAACAGGTTGTTACACTGAGTTTTTCTAAATATGCTAGGCACCAAGCCTCTTCCTTCCCCAGAGGATCAGAAAGGTTTGCGTTGATTTTTGTTGTTATGATACTTTAACTATTTACTGCGCCCCTGGTGGCGCAGTGGGTTAAACCCCTGTGCCGGCAGGACTGAAGACCGACAGGTTCAAATCCGGGGAGAGGCGGATGAGCTCCCTATATCAGCTCCAGCTCCTTATGTGGGGACATGAGAGAAGCCTCCCACAAGGATGATAAAACATCAAATCATCCAGGCGTCCCCTGGGCTACGTCCTTGCAGACGGCCAGTTCTCTCACACCAAAAGCGACGTGCAGTTCCTCAGGTCGCTCCTGACACGAAAAAAACCCAAAAAAACCCCAAAAAACTATTTACTTTGTAGATTAGAGAGGAGAAAAGAGTAATGGGTGTGTTGGCTTTGTAAGGGATTTGTTTGTGTCCCTGGAGTTGGGGAAAGCCTTAGATTGAAAGAAGGGATGCACAATATGGCCCCCATATCATTTTTATCCACTGTTTCATTTATCCCCATCAGACAATATCAGACAAAATGTGATTTCTCTAGGTATTTTCTAGGTCATCCAGTGCAACTCTATGACATTCTTGGGTCAGAAGTTCTTCAGTTCAAGAGAGTTTGCTATTATACCTTGTTTAGATAAGGGATTATACAGTATATCTTGATTTGGTTCATGCACACTTATTGGATGAGGCAATGCAACAGTCCCACCCCTACCCCCCCTGTCAATGAAGGCAACATTTTATTCTGCCCCCATTTTCAGGCTACAAAATCAGAAAAAAATGAAAAGTTTGCAGGATTATTTTATTTATTTATTTATTTACGACATTTATATGTTGCCCTTCTCATCCCGAAGGGGACTCAGAGCGGCTTACAAGAAAAAAGTAAATACAATATATTATTATTATCATAACACAATATTAATATTATATATTACATTGTACTATAACATTATACTGTAATATTATTAGTAATATTACATTTAATATAAAATATAATTATAATAGCATTTTATTAGTAGTAGTAGTATATTGTATTACATTATAATATTATCAATATTATATTATATTATATTGTATTGTATTATATTGTATTATATTATATTATATTATATTATATTATATTATATTATATTATATTATATTATACACAGTGCAGTAGACAAGATGGAACTGTCTTCCTGGCCCCTCTCTTCACTCTGATCTCAGAGCAGCGGTTGGTGCTAGAAATTAGCAGAAGTTGTATCACTAGAATACTAGTTTGTGTCTTTGTGAGAAACCATACTGTCCTTTTGTGCTTGGTTTATGTAATATAGTCAATGCCCAAGTTACAAACAAGATAGTTTCTGTAGATTTGTTCTTAAGTTGAATTTGTATGTAAGTTGAAACAGGTACATTATTTAAGTGTAACTCCAGCATATATATGGATAGCATAGGGAAGGGTTTTTGAATTGCTGTCTGCTCAGAAGTTTTCATCTCGCTTTCTGTCCCTGTGATAACTGGATTTTGAAAGTTTTGACTTGTCATGGAAACAAGGACTCCATCTTTAAACTGTGTCAAACGTGTTGACACAGTTGTATTGAAATGGAGGATTTTGGGTCAATTGTGTTACAATTTTTACAGAAACGGCTGACTGCACATGTGATGGGATCTATAAGATTCACCCATGTTAAATTGCTTTAGAGATATTGAAGAGTGGGTGTTCCTGTGGGCGATCTCCAAATAAAGATTGATGTTCCCTTTTTCACCAGTAATCCTCTTCCATTATTTTTGCATGATAATTTTATTTTGGTAATTTTTTCTTCAGGAATTGCGTAATTTCGATGTCTCATCACTTAGCTGTTGCTATATTTTCTCCTTCCGTAAAACCTTATATTAAAAATAACTGGAAATACTGGTGATGTCTTCCCGAAAACTGTTGTTCTGCTATAACTTTTAGAATATCAGATTTCTGGCAAAAGTCAGAATTGTAAAACTGAGAGTAGAATAATTAGTTATCATGATAACAATATAATTTAAATATTATTATGTTAAATTTAGACATAAGTAGAGCAATACATTATTTAACATTATGGCCAGTACCATGTGATTTCAGACTTCCACAATTGCAAGTTTCTATTATTTATTTTTTTAAAGAAAGAATGCTGAACGGGTGGGGACTACATTTGCCCATCTGATAGCTCAAAACAAAGATGATTTCTTTAGAAATGGGGAAAGGTGGGGTTGAAAATTTTAATTATTTTCATTTTTCACATTTTCACCCCCCACTCCTAAATGGGGTCCTTAGTATAAACTGAGACAATAGCAATAATTTCTTTTTTTATATTCCAATTTATGCGTCTCCATTGGATTCTTAATTCAAAATACTTCCTTCTAAACAGTTATTGTGCATTTTTAAAATAGGCTAAAAGAATCAACATCAAGAGAACATAGCTGTTTTTACTGGCCTCATTAGCTATCAGTTTAATACTTTTTAACTGAGTAAATGTTTGCCATGTTAATTAACAGATTTAGGAAATGTTGCATTTTCTCAAAATAGAGTATTAAAATGTAATCTGGTAGAGGATCCATCAATCCCCGAATCCCAGAGAAGAGGCTTTATTCTTCATGTGACCTGCATCTGATTTGACAGATACTAAGGATATTTTCAGTCTTTATAAAGAGGTAAATTTATTTATTATTATTTATTTGCTTTATTTCTCACACCTTTAGGGGACTTAAGGTGGCTTACAGCTCCGGTCAAATTCAAGGCCACATAAAATAGTCATAAAAACATAAAGATAAGATTACCACCAATTTTATACTCGAGAAACAGCTGGTGTCATTCAGTTATCCTGTGTCATGATATTTCCACAATTTTAGGTGTACATTGGGTTGCATCTATATTTGGGGTTGTGAAAAAGCAGATTTCTCCAGATCCTGACTGCAGCTCCTCTGATTTCTTCCTCAAATGTTAAACAAAGGATAGGTTGTTTCGTGGGTGTCTTTTTGTGGGGAAATGGAAGAAGAAAGAAGAAATTCCTGAAAATGTGGAGGAGCCACCTGTATATTTTTCAGCTTCTGAGAAAAGGCAGAGCCAACCTTTTATCAAACATTTGGAATTGAAAACCTGTTTGTAGAAAGAGAAAGAAAAAAGGGATAAAAGTCTTAAATGTTAAGTTCTATGCCAGATACTGGATTATGCCTTCAAGTAGGAAAACAATTGAGTAAATACAGACATATGTATGGAAATGAAGATAAGTAGAATTATGAGCTTCACACATTTAACAAAAAACAAGACATTAAAACAGATCCCGGTTTCTGCATGTTGGTTGTTTTTTTTTACTTTTGATTCCCAGAGCCCTTTGTTTATGCTGAAGACTTGCTTTCAAGATTTTCTTGGCAACAAGGAGGTAAGAACTTTTTTCAAAAGAATAATATGAAAGCTGAAGGACAATATTGAACTCCTTACAGTTTCTTGTTCTTTTTCTGTCTCAGATAAGGAATTCATATATTAAAACTGAAAGGGGATCTCAAAACATTTGGAATGACAAAAGAGAGCAGGTGTAAAAGGATGACAAATTAATGACAGTGAGTTGGATCAAAAGGAGTCCTTTGGTTCACAGAAAGAAGGATTTCTTTTGATCCAATTCACTGTCATTAATTCACAGGTGGAAGGATCTCAAAGTCAGAAAAAGTCCCTTGGAATACAGATGTAGACAAGTTGTAAGCCTCCCAATGTTGTTGGATAGCAACTTCCACGAGCTGGCACGGTGGGCTATGTTGTCTAGGGCTGGTAGGAGTTTCATTCCCATCACAATTTCTCACTCCCTTTTTCTAGCA
The DNA here is from genome assembly GCF_037176765.1 of Anolis sagrei. Taxonomy (NCBI): domain Eukaryota; kingdom Metazoa; phylum Chordata; class Lepidosauria; order Squamata; family Anolidae; genus Anolis; species Anolis sagrei. Next base: position 130,198,636 of record NC_090025.1, on the reverse strand, counting down.
GAATAGGTATTGGACCGTTTTCTCGGTTTGGCTTCCATTTGGAAGAGAAGAAAATAAACAAACTAAAGTATATTTTCAGTTGTCCTCCTATATATCCGTTCATACTTTTCCAGATACTCTGCAAATTGCTTTGAAAAGATCATGGGATTCAATCCATTATCTAATGACCCAAAAACTCGATGCTGTGAATTTGCGCAGCACTTTGCAGACAAAGTTGCTCAGATACGTCTTGAGCTGGACTCCAGTTTGATCACAGTTCCAAGAGAGGTGATTGAGGCATCTGCTTGTCCGGTTTTGTGGGATTCCTTCCGGCTTGTTCGTCCTGAGGACGTGGAGGTGGCCCTTGGGGCACTGAGAGCTATTACATCAGCTCTGGACCCTTTCCCATCTTGGCTAATTAAATCAGCCAAGGATGGTCTGATTGATTGGTTTATGTTAATCATTAATACATCATTGGAGCAAGGAATTTTTCCATCAGGCTTAAAACAGGCTGTGGTCAGACCACTCCTGAAAAAGACTTCCCTTGATTCCATGGTCTTGAATAACTATAGACCAAGCTCAAACCTCTCTTTTCTGGGCAAGGTGTTGGGGCGGGTGGTCGCTGCTCAGCTCCAGGGCTTCCTGGATGACATCAACTACCTGGATCAGTCACAGTCTGGTTTCACACCTGGCCTTGGCACTGAGATGGATTTGGTCGCCTTGGTGGATGGTCTCCATAGGGAGCTGGACAGGGGGAGTGTGACCCTGTTGGTTCTCTTGGACATCTCAGCAGCTTTCGATACCATCGATCATGGTATCCTTCTGGGATGCCTCTCCGGGATGGGCCTTGGAGGTACGGCTCAGTTGTGGCTCCGGTCCTTCCTGGAGGGTCGATCCCAGATGGTGAAGCTGGGAGACACCTGCTCGAACCCCTGGCCTTTGACCTGTGGGGTCCCACAAGGTTCAATTTTGTCTCCCATGCTTTTTAACATCTACATGAAACTGCTGGGAGAGGTCATCCGGACTTTTGGAGTTGGGTGCCATCTCTATGCAGATGACACACAACTCTACTACTCTTTTCCACCTAACTCCAAGGAAGCCCCTCGAGTGCTAGACGAGTGCCTGACCGCTGTGGAAGGCGTACCTCAGGAAGGTGGATCTGACCAAAGTAGTCCACGCCTTAGTTACTTCTAGACTGGATTACTGCAATGCACTCTACGTGGGACTGCCCTTGAAAATGGCCCAGAAATTTCAGATGATCCAACGGGCGGCAGCCAGGTTGTTAACTGGGGCTCCTTACAGGGAGTGGTCATCCCTCCTGTTCAAGGAGCTCCACTGGCTGCCATTCATCTACTGGACCCAATTCAAGGTGCAGGTTCTTACCTACAAAGCCCTGAACGGTTTGGGACCCACCTACCTGCGTGACCGCATCTCTGTATATGAACCCGCACGATCCCTTCGATTATCCGGAGAGGCCCTGCTCTCAATCCCACCATCATCGCAGGTGCGATTGGTGGGGACGAGAGAGAGGGCTTTTTTGGTGATGGCCCCTCGACTCTGGAACTCACTCCCTGAAGACATCAGACAGGCCCCAACTCTAGCAGTCTTCAGGAGGAGCTTGAAGACGTGGCTGTTCCAGTGTGCCTTCCCGGAATAATGATCCCATAGCACTTTGTCCTCCAAAGCACTTTACATTTCTTTAGGTCTGCTCGTATGCCCTCCACAAACACCACTTTGTCCATGTTCCAGCATTATTTTCAATGTTTAACTTTACATTTGGCCTTCCCACAGTTTTAATTGCGTGTTGTCTTATTGATAATGTGTTTTATTGTCTATGTTTTTATTTTAATTGCTGTATTGTTATTATTGCTTGTATTGTTGTGTTGGGCTCGGCCTCATGTAAACCGCACTGAGTCCCTTGGGGAGATGGTAGCGGGGTACAAATAAAGTGTTATTATTATTATTATTATGAAATATTGTAACAAACTGTGCATGCAACCCATAGCCTTGGTTGTGTGTATACATTACTGTGTAATGTGACGTCCGGTGAAATGTGCATGTGGAAAATGGGCTGCAATTCTATGCACCAATGTACTAAAATCAGTGAGAGTTACTACTCTGGATTACATCCTTCCTGGCAGATTGCGAGAAAATCTATAACATCAGGAGAGAGTGCCTCAACATGGCTATACAGCCCGGAAAACTCACAGCCACCCAGTGATTCTGGCCATGAAAGCTTTCAACAACACAAAATCTTTATACACATTATTTTAGAGTATCTCTTTCTCTCTGTGTATTTTTATTCTACTTCTTCAAACATTGTTTCATTGCATTGTGCCCTCAAGTTGGCTCCAATTTAGGATTTTCTTGATAAGATTTAGTTAGAGGAGGTTTCTCTTTGCCTTTCTCTGAGGATGAGACTTGCTTCAGGTTGCCTTGTGGGTTTCCATGGCTGACCAAGTTTTGAAGCCTTGCCACCTAGAAACCTAGTCCACCAGGTTCTCATTATTTTTATATCTCAAAATGTTATTTATTTTTAAACAGATTTTTCACTGCCCAGAGATATGGACCAGTGAGTAAAATGAAAATACATGAAATAAATGAATAGATATTTAAAACAGAGCAAATGGTTGTGAGCAAGCAGTTGTTGGATTGAAAGAACCTGATCCTAGTAATTTTGCTACCCTACATCATTTGCGGCCAAGAAACTGGAACCAAAAACCTTAGTATGGTCAGTGAGTTTTTATATTTCCACCATCCCTACATAAAGGTATCTATTGATTTGTGTTGGCCCCGTGAATTTCATCGGATTTCCCTAGAGAAGGAATACTCAGAGGCAGTTTAACCAGTTCCTTTCCCCGAAATAAGGTCTAAAGAACCTGGTATTTATTGTCAACCTTGCATCCAGGTACTAGATATGGCTGACCCTGCTTAGCTTCCAAGGATTGAAAGCCTTTGGGGCAGCAGTTCTCAACCTGGGGCCATGATCCCCAAGTCGCTGGGCCATTTTCGGGGGATTGTGAAGCCACCTCGGTTGGCCCTGCCCCCTCTGCCTCACCAATAGGGCTGCCAGCCCCTGTGAGAGCCAAACAGCCAGGCGGTCCTGGTTGGCTCCTCCTCCTCTACCCACAGGGCTGCAGGGAGTCAGGAGAAGGAGTTTGGAGTAAAGGTGCACATGGGAGAAAGCACGCCGCTCAGCCCTTGCCCCCTACCGAGCTCAGAAGGGTGAGAGTTGAGCAGAAGCCTTGAGCCCCCCCCTCACCCCTTCTGGGGGTGAGAGGCCTGGCCATCCAGGGAGCCTTTGCCACTCGCCTCTCGGCCCTGCCGGGCTTGGATGGAGCAAGGGGCGAGTGCAAGTTTCCCAGCATGGCCAGGCCATCCAGGGAGCCTTTACCACTCGACTCTTGCCACCGCCAAGCTTGGAAGGGGCGAGGGGCGAGTGCAAGGCTCTTGGTTGGCAGGGGAACTATACATCCCAGCAACTCCCAAATGCCAAGGTCTATTTTCCTCAAACCTCTCCAGTATTTTCTGTTCGTCATGGGAGTTCTGCATGCCAAATTTGGTTCAATTGTATTCTTGCTGGACTTCAGAATGCTCTTGCTTGGCAGGGGAAGTATACATCACAGCAACTCTCAAATGTCAAGATCTATTTTCCTCAAGCTCCACCAGTCTTCAAATTTCAGCATATTGAGTATTTGTGCCAAGTTCTGTCCAGATCCATAGTCATTTGGGTTCACAGTGTTCTCCAGATGTAGGTGAACTACATCTCCTGTAAATCACTGTCAATTCTTCCCAATCCCCTCCAGTATTTTCTATTGGTCATTGGGGTTCAGTGTGCCAAGTTTGGCCCAGGTCTGTAATTTGTGGGGGTCTCAGTGATTTCAGAGCTGCATGAGTTGAAGGCACTGCAGATCCCATCATCTGTTGTCCATACTCCCCCGAATGTATTGTTTTTGTGATTAATCACTATGCTTTAATTATGTTCAATTTGTAACAATGACAATACATCCTGCATATCAAGATATTTACATTACAATTCATAACAGTAGCAAAATTAACGTTATGAAGTAGCAATGACAATATGGTTGGGCGTCACCACAACATGAGGAACTTAATTTAGGTCACAGCATTAGAAAGGTTGAGAACCACTGCTTTAGGGTGTTATGTTTATAGCAAGATAATTTCAAGGCATTTGGGCCACATCCATTTTGTCAATGTTAAAGGGCACTGGATAAATCTAAACACTAGTGAGCCAATAAGAATTAAGTTACAGGAATCTGGAACAGGCAATACATAGTATGATAGTATAATTTTACTAGAAGAATTCGAAAGAGGGGTTTTTTTTTCTCCTTCAGAGAAAATGACTCAGTAAAAATATTTTTATGGTAGAATTTGTTGAAACAAGAAGTTAGGAGTAACCTCCCCAGGCTATTTATATTTTTAAGCCAATTTAAAAGCCCACCTTGTCCTTCTGCAAATGCAATGGTGAGGAGAAGATTACCAATTCGTTGGACTTTGATAGAATGCTATCTACTTGTTAAATAATATATCAGCCCATTGGTTGCAATATATGTATATGTTATAGTATCAGTGTAAATTATTAATGCTGGCATTAAATTCAAAGGTATCTGGAGCATTAGAAAAATCAATGCATTTTATATCTACATAATTTTTCCATGCCAGAAGCCCTGCTGGTTTTCAATGTAAATTGAAAGTAAACTTCTTAGAATAAAAACTATAAAGATTTGATTTCTTTAGGGAACACTCCTCCTTCCAGATGCTATTTTAAAATAAATCCCCTTTACACTAGAAACCTGCAATAAAGTCTCAGCTGAACTTCAGTTGGAAACAACAACAAACATTCTGAAATGTTTAAAATACTTTTAATGCAATACACTCCAAAACAAGCAAGGGAGCAAACAGATAGACTCGGCAGATTACATTACTTAAGAATGTATACTGTTTAAAAGTATTTGTGTTGTTCTTCCACTAAATCCAGCATTTTAATTATGAAGAGCTCATCTTGTTCATTAGGAGGACTGGCTCTTTTGATTCTGATATGTAAAACAAACACATTCACTGGAATAAAGGATGTAAAGCAGGAGAAACTATTTAATTTGTATTTCAGTTTACTTCCTTGTTGGGTATACAGCTTGTTTGAATTAACCGTTTTTGGGTGACCACTAAACAAATAAGTATTGAAGATTGGTGCTGTAGATGGAAATATACTATCTTTTGTGAAGTTATGATCTGAAGGGTCACTCTTGCGGAGTATAGATTACGGGTGTGCAGAATTCTGTTTGATGATTCGGGATTTGGGAAAATTCTGCGATCCAGCAGCTAGATCACCAAAAATGGTTTGGGCAGCACCAGCCGATGCATTAACTGGAATAGATCATGAGCAACCAGATCTTTCGGCTAACTGGGGGATGAGATACAAATAAGGCTGGAAAGAGAGGGAGATAAAGAGAGAGAAAAAGGTGAGAAAGACTTCCCTAGGTCTCCCCTCCTGAGAGGTCCCTGCTGGGAACTCACTTTCTCAGCAGCATTTTGCAAGGCATAGGCATTGAAGGAACCTCTGTGCTCCTTCCCGGGACATGATGGAAGTTGAGGTTTTTCTTTCTCTCTGTTTCTCACATTTCTTTCTCAGCCAATCAGAGGCCTGGTTGACTGTGTCCGTTGTTCTCCCCTCTTGTGGTGCCCACTGATTGGGACTTCAATTCTTAGAACCCCTTTTGTTGTTTTAAAAACTGTTATGGTAAAAACTTTATTTTTTTTTCCAAAAATCAGTGTATTGGTGAAACTTTGTGAAACTTGGCAGACTTGCAGTCATAAATTGCCTACAACCAAGGTAAGTTTTATGCTGATAGACCTAAAAATGATGGAGAAATGAGCCTCTAAAGTTTCCTCATTGGCACCAATGGACCAAATTTTACTGGAATGAAAATAGCACCTCCTCTCCTGATTTTGCGAATTTCCCAGAAACAGGGTGTGCGGAAGGGAGTTGAAAATGGAACTAAAAATGGCACAGTTTGAGGGCATTGTGCACACCCCTTGGTTGTCAAACCTTTACAGCAAAGAGCACGGACAGGTAGAAAATCAACTAATTTTATATGTTGTGCTGAGTTTTACAGATACAAATAAATAAATAAATAATAAAAATACATTGTAAAATGGAAGGCAATAGGAAAAAGAAAGACCACAACTAAATATGGATTGACTCAATCAAGGAAGCCACAGCCTTGAGTTTGCAATGAATGAATAGGGCACTTGGCAGCTTGAGATCTTGGACGCCTCTCATTTATAAGGTCACCATAAGCTGAAGTTGACTTGACAGCACACAACAAGAACAAATATATAAGTGTCATTTCTGGATGTCAAGTTTCACTAGACACTGTACTAAGCCTGTCAGATTTAGTGCACAGGGAACAGGTTATGGTCTTTAAATAATTGTTGTAACAATTGCTTATGGTGGCTACATTTTTTTTACTACAGGCTACACTTAGAAAATAAAAGGACACTCCTTTATTGCTGTATGATTCATTAACTTTGGTGTTATTTTAATGTGTCAGTGCTCAAAATGCAAGATAATACCATCAATTTTTAAACAGAGCCAAACAAACAAAAAAGTATTTAACCAGAGGGAATTATCCAGCTGTCTCACAATATAGAGCCTGAAGACATAAATTGAAACCTGTTTATTACATTGGTAATGTTGAGAAAGCAATGAATTGCATTATGTAAGTGCTCTCTGCCACATATGGGAATCACATATGGACATCTTGAGCTGGGGACAATGTGAAATGGCTTACTGAATGCTAAAATCTCATAATTTATTGGGGCATATTTGTTAAAGTCACAGTTTATAGCAGATTTAAGCTATTCAAGAACATATACTACCTCTGGCAATTGCAGACATAGACAGACTGCTGACTTCTAACGGATCACTGGCAGTCTTGTTGGGCTGGCTGGTGGAGGAACAAGATCTCTTAACACCAACAGAATCCCTGAAAAGAGAGAAAAATCAATTATTTAGGTGTCAATGCTGAAAAATATATGAACTTCAGTTACTGGACTACCCCTTTATTCAACCACTTAGAAGCATTTCAGTAGAATTCAGCCATTTCTTTTTTAAAAAATGCTTCCTTTGGGATAGTTGGATTTTATAACTGTATTTTACCGACAAGAATGAAGATGTATGTGCATGTATCAATGTTTGTTATCAGAAGCCTGCTGTAAACTGCTCATAATGCAATTTTCAAATAAGGTCACTCCCATCTGTCCTGACATAAGCAGTAGAGATGCAAAATGTGTTCTGGAAATGGACCTATCAGTACTTCTTGGATGGTTTTCAGTTATTATAGCTTAAGGATGTGCCTAGGGTATTAGAAGCACTTTCAGCAACAAACTCTGTGGTTCAACCTTTGCCTTCCAAGCTTCATGTTATAAAGAATGGGCAACATGAAAAGAATATGGCCATAGATGCAAAAGTTAGTTCAGGTTTTCTGGAAAGAAGAAAGGATGTCTGTTTGGATGAAAAAACTTGTCATGACCTCAGTTTGTGAAGCTGGATGATTGTGAAACTTCGGTGACCAGAATTCAATTTTAGGTCAAAGTGTTTGAGCTGGTCTAACAAATAAATAGTACAGACCACTTTCAGTGTGGTTTTATACCTACTATCTCATCAGATGAGCTCCTTTCCTCATTGTACACTGCTTGCTCTCCCCTTTCCCGATGGAGCCCATTACACAATGAATGTGGGCTCTGCCGGGAAAGGGGAGAGCAAGTGGTGTATGCCGACACTGCAGCAACATGGGAGGTTTCCCATGTTGCCTTCAGGACAATGGGAGAAAGCCAGGTGACAATGTTTCCCCCATGTGATGGGGTCCTAGGTAAGCAGTGCAACGCAGGGTATGGAGCGAAACAATGTGTGGCGAATACATGGACCTTTGTGATGAGATCCATAGTTGTCAAATTGAAAAAAAAAAACAAAACAAATTTTAATCATCTATATGTAAAACCTTTACCAAGACACTGTCAGAGAGAATGTTCCCTTGTTCCTGTATTTTCTTAAATTTCTCAGTAATGTTTGATATTTCTAGGTTAGAATTGAGGGCACCATGCTTTAGGTGCTGTCTGATTGGATGGATCCAGAAAGTGTGGTAGATGCTCTTTCTCAAGATATTTTTTCTATATAGTTCTGCTGGAATCCATTTTCCTTTATTTTCATTTAAAATCTATATAGACTTTTTGGGAGATCTAGTGTGTAAATTTAGTATCAAATATCACCAGTGCCCCAACAACACAGAACTTTAGATCACCTTTCATTCTGGATCAGGAAGAAATGCTGATTCAGCATTCGGATGGAATGGATAATTAACCAAACCTGCAAATGATATAAAACATTAATATACTGTATTTCATCAGTTCTAAGATATACTTTCCCTCCATATAAAGATCTTGAAAATGGGATGCATTTTGGGAACCGTGTATGCCTATATCTATTTTTTTTTCTGCTTGTGGTACTGAAATTAGCATGTATCTTAAAATCTGGGTTGTTGTAGGTTTTTCAGGCTATATTGCCATGTTCTAGAAGCATTCCCTCCTGACATTTCACCTGCATCTATGGCAAGCATCCTCAGAGGATGCTTGCCATAGATGCAGGCGAAACATCAAGAGAGAATACTTCTAGAACATGGCCATATAGCCCAAAAAATCTACAACAACCCAGTAAATCCAGCCATGAAAGCCTTCGACAATATCTTAAAATTGATGGTGTCTTTAAAATCTATGAAATATGGTATATAGGATATTTGCTACTATAGTTTTATGGGCATCATTCAAATTACTGCTTTTAGTTTTTAGCACCCAAATGACATGAGACAAGGAAAACCCGAAAGCGTGATGATCCCATATGAACCCATGGCCTTTAGTGTTTCTCTTAGAAGTCTTGCTCACTGCACCACATCTTTCCGAAGTGTGGTGGGTGGCAATAACAAAATAGGAGCAGCTTGAAGATTGTGATCTGTTTTAGGAAGCAATTAGGGGAGCCTTCACCTGATATAGTTTGATACTATTATTTTATTGTTTATTTCAGTCAATCAGCAACAATGGATTATTGTGCTAAGACTGAGCACTAAAAGTTTATTATTTCTAATTTTATAGTACTAAAAACAAGTTAGAAGGGCTGAACCACTTAATCACTTGGCATAATGAAGATGGCAGAGAACCATTAAAACTGAGGACATCTCTTTCTATGTTAGGCATTCCTTCACTTAATAATTATCATATGTGTTGTTTGCACTTTTAAAAATTCACAAGATAGATAGATCTATGTCTCCAGGTTGGTTATATGTGAGGCCCTTTATGCAGATTTTTACTCATAAACAAACACAAGCTAAATAGAAAAGGCTCTTTCAATATGCATGATAAGTGGGATTTTCTTTGACATACCTGCCAGAATGCAAAATCTGTAGACTTCTGAGTTTGCTTTGCTTTGCTTTTTTCTATTGGGATTAGGAAATCATTCTCTGTGCCATTCTTCATCAACAGGATTTATTCAGAGCACATTTGAAAGTGAATTCGGGGGTTGAGGAATAATAAATGAAGGATGGGGGAAATAAGATTATGTATGGAAGATTTATTTATTTGATTTTATTTTATTTATCTGTATCCCAACTCAAAGCATCTTTCAAGCCATTACCAATAATGCAGATATTAAAAATGCAAAAACATCAGGAACAGCAGGCCCTCCATATTCAGAGATTCTGCATTCATAGATTCAACCAACTTGAAAATATTTTGGGGGAAAAAAAACCCAGAAAGCAAACCTTGATTTTTCTACATGCTAAGCACGACACTTATGTGTAATCTTACCTTGCTGTATCTTCCTGCCATTTCACAAGCTTTCTCTGGTACTTGTTTGAGTTCTTCGCCACTTTATATAAGTGATACCATTTTACTACATCATTGCATATAATGAGACTTCAGCATTGACAGATTTTGGTATCACGGGGGTCCTGTGAACTAATCCCAGCAGATATCAAAGAACTGATGTGTTATAAAACAATGTAGCAATCTATAAAATTAAAACCTTTTAAATACATTATAATATAAACATCCACAAAAGAGAGGTTTTTTTGTCTAAACCAGTGGATGCAAACCTTTTTTTTAACCAGGGACCACTTGACCAGGGTCAACTTTGACCAGGGACTACTCTCCAACATGAGTGCCAAAAGGGTTATGAATCAGTTTTTGGTCTTTAGATTCGGTTTGGTTATTTGGGGTGCTAATTCAGAAAATTGCATTGGATAAACCACATCAGCTCTAGTTTCTGATACAGAACATAAGCTACCCAGTAGTTGCCATCTGCTCGTGGGTGGTTAGCCTCTCACCTCACAACATCCCCGTTGCCTTGGCACTATAAGATAATTTTGCAAGACCAGTTATTGCTGTGTGGTTTCAAGGCAACAGTGTAGCAATGGGGAGGTCACAGACCATATTTTCATTCTTGCGGACCACTAGTTGGGAACCACTGGTTTAAACCTAAACACATCTTCAGTCTAATCCACAAACTTGATTCAAAACGTTTGTTGTATTTGGAATGTTTTTGCACATCCATACACTGTTGTAAATCACTGCAATTTGGATTAATGGGCTGAATGAAGACTAACAACTGAATCTTGAAAACATGGAAATACTATTGGTAGAAGAATCTGAGAAACTGGTGTACACACAGTTCTGGATGAAGTTGCACTCTTGGTAAAAAGTGGTTTTTTTTTTTTTATATAAACCAAGACCTAGGATTGTAACTGGATGTTCAAATTATTTTGGTAGACCAGACTAGCTTTACCAATTTTAGCTGTTCCAGTAGCTATAAGATAGCCCAGGAAAAGGAGGTTTCAACCCTTGTTGTTGGTTACACAACCAGGCATCAATCTGCATCTGCTGTAATTTCCTTTTCCCTACAGTCACAGAAGTCCCTTTGTTATATTCATTAGGATCTGTTTTCCTTTGGTACATTCGGGAGCCCGTAATGGTAAGGGCCCTCCTCGTGTGCTGGTACAAAAACCAGCACACAATAAAAACATGCAGAAACTGATCTTGGCTCCTCCTCTACTTTTTGGCATCACTGTTTAATCTTTTTTTATTAATCCCAGCAAACAAAAAGAAAATCCCAATTCCCTGAAAACTACTACCATAGGAAGGATATAGCCATACCATGATGATCTTGAGTTTGGTAAACTTCATTTTGGATTAGAGAAATGTGTAATTTGTGGTGCTTTGCTACGAGTCTAGATACCTAAGTCCAGAAGCTTTAGTTATAGCAAAATCTGATAGCTAGCATTCTGGCTAGTTTGCTAGTGGAGTTGTAAAAACACAATTCTGAAAGAATTACATTGGCTGCCTTTTTACTTCCAAACCCAGTTAATGGATGTGCTTTTAAGAAGCCCATATAGTTTAAATAACACTCCTCCAATATAAACCTTTACATGCATTCATTAGCTTTTTGTGAACTGAAAGTCAGATTTTTTCCCAAGGAGAGGGAGTCTTTTTATTATTAGGTGAACCTAACATTGACTACAGGATGGCCCTCCATTCCAGGCAAATCAGTGCACCTTTCCCCATTGTTCAATGGGATGATACTGTCCCAGATGACATCTCTAAAACAATTCCCCATTGACAATTTTACTTAGGCATGTGCATGCTCTCTCCCTTGGTAATGGTGCAATTACCCTGCCAGCTGGATCAACGTTAATTGCTATTTATGAAAGCTGGTGAATTAAAAAATCCTTCTGAGCTGTGCATCTTGTGTCAGCAACAGTATGCATTAACATGATGGCTAATTAAGGCACCGTACTTCAGCAAGACTTTGGGATAGCATATTCATTACTGACTTCTTTGATTAATCCTTACTGAACATATAAAAAAACATGAATGAAAGGATAACTTTTCTGCTTGGATGGGATTGTCATTGTCTCTTAATTTGCTTCCTAGCACAATTGGCTGGGACAAAATTATTAGGCCACCAGATGTCACTATGACCTTCCTTCTGAAAACGAGTGTGATTTAGAACTCAATCTCAGTCTGTGTAGGCTCAGCTGAATATTTGTACAGATTTATGGAGGATTTTAAGAAAAGTTTTTAGTTTTGGTACTTGAAAAAAATAGTTTCCTAAAATACCAACTTCAAGTATAAAAAATATAACTAAGTGGAAAAACTCATTTGTGCAAATGTGATATTAAACACTCAGAATGTGGACAAGCACTGAATCAGCTTGAAATATTACAGCAAAAATAACTAATGACAGACAAACTCTTTGTGGTTATTTTTGAACTGGTTTGACATCTGTGAGCTTCCTTGGAGACTATTTTAGAAACACTCATCAATTTCTCAAGAGTTCTCATCTGGGTTGCTGTGAGTTTTCTGGGCTGTATAGCTATGTTCCTGAAGCATTCTCTCATTATGTTTTGCCCACATCTAAGGCAGCCATCCTCAGAGGTTTGTTGGAAACTAGGCAAGTGGGACTTATATATCTATGGAATGTCCAGGGTGGGAGAAAGAACTCTTTGTCTGTTTGAGGTAGGTGTGAATGTTGCAATTGGCCACCTTGATTAGCACTGAATGTCCTTGTAGCTTTAAAACCTGGCTGCTTCCTGCCAGTTCTCATCTGGTTTGTAATATTGGTCACATGCACTCATCACAAACATTAATGCATTTGCTCCTGCAAAGCATGTAACATCCAAAGCATAGGCCAGCATTCTCTATTGCATACTGCAAGAAGTAGCTTTGTGTTGATTGAGCCTTGTTGCTGACACATTGTGCAGCCAGGTTAGAGAATTCTGTCATTGCACAATGGGGAACTGGATAAGACATCCTGTTGAATAACACAGGTTCAAGATATATAAAATGTTCCATAATACAGTGAGAACTCTCACCACGAAAGAGAGTACCACATTTTTCTGGCAATAATAATAATAATAATAATAATAATAATTATTATTATTATTTATTTATTTATTTATATACCTCTCCATCTCCCCGAGGGAATTCAGAGTGGTTTTGAAGTAATATCACAAAACATACAGAGTAAAAACAACATAGCCATAAGATTAACAAACAAAATATAAACATAAAAATTGTTGCCATAACACACATAAAACACAACATACTATGGCCTTTCAATGAGCTCTGATCTGGATTGTGAACTGTGACTGAGTTGGGAACCATTGGCTGTTCTCACATTGACAGTTAACTCTGATTTTGCTAACTCTATCCTGATGACGTAGCTCTGATAATTCTCCCTTCTTGGGAATAGAACCATTGTGTGATGTTGTAATTATAAACTGCACAATTATAAATTGGCTAAGATCTTCCTATTCCCAACAACCATAGTTTCTTTTTCTATTCTTTCAATGTCAAATTGCAGTTGCCTAAAAGGATCATTGTTTCACATACCCAAATCAGAGCTTCATAAAGTGAGATCAATATTTTAGCATATCGTTTTCATGACTATATAGCCGTCTAGTCTGGATGAATGTTAACTGTGCATTTCATTTTATATCATTTTATCTTCCAAGCTAAAGGAAATATCAGGGAAATGGTGCTAGAGATCAAACGGCACTACTGTCAGCAAAACTATCTAGAAGTGAGATTGGAAAATATTCCTCACCTCAAATATTTTATTTTCAGAATTATAATTTAATCATAATTATTATTTGTATATTTCATGTGAACATTCAGACCCCCTTTCTAATCACAGTCTTCACCCTGTCAATTTGGAGTGTAACTAAAATAGCACATCTTTATTTTATCCCAGTGCCTATTAAGACCTCACATTAAGACCCCACAATACAACAGATTTTGACTGAGGTACAGAGTCTGCAACAGGCTCTAGCTTGATTCTCACTCAAAATCTGTTGTATTGTGGAAAATGTGAGGTCTTAATAGGTGCTGGGATAAAATGAAGATGTGCTATTTTAGTTACACTCCAGATCGACAGGATGAAGAGTGTTTTTTCTCCTCTTCTGCAAAATGGAAGCCAGAAGGTAGGAATGCACCTCCATGTAGCTAACCAGTAGTCATTTAGGTTGAGGGTGGAGTTGCTTATTGGCTTATTGCTATTGTGCAGCTGGTGATAAGGCATTGTGAAAGAAGTTACTGTATCACACAATGGAGTATATAAATTGGGGGTAATTGAGGGTAAGGGCTCAGTGTATCATATCTAACAGGAAAGTACAAAATTTGGTTCTCACACTCATTGTGACTGGTGTTACACAGATTTTGTATGGCAGATGGACACATATTTAAGGGGATGTATTTGGGATAATTACTTGGGAATGGACTGAAATTCTTCTTTCATGTATTCATTTATTTTAGGGAATAACAGCAATGAATCAACAGCGTGAAGATAGAAAGCCAGCAATGCTGCATGACAATTAAAATTGTATTTTCCTGCAATGATGAATGGAAAGAACCATATGTAGAAGCTGAGCAGGCTCACCAGCAATATCTAGAATTATTATATGGACTGTAATGCACACCGTAATCATATGCAAGTATTTAGAAATAAATCATGTTGTGCTTTTAAGCAACAACAGAGAAATGGGTATAGGATTGCAGCCATATCTGTAGAACTACAGTAAGTTTGCTCCAGCTGCTATATTTTTATGAACAAGTTTTTTCTTAGGGCTTGTCTTCACTGGCCTCAAACCTTGCACCGGACCAGAAGTCACTCCTGGATATTTAAAGGACGTCCAGACTTCTAGTCTGTAACCCAGAGTAAAACACGTTTATCTAGTTTAATCCAGTGCAATGCAAAGTTGGGAAATACTCTAGAGTTTCCCTGAAACTCTGGACAACCCCACACTTTGGGATGAGTATGAATAGTTGGACTGGCTCTTCCCCCACTCTTTCTCTCTGATCATATGGGTGCCTTTGTTGATATCAGTAAAGGCATCCAGTGATGATTAATAGCTCTCCCAGAACTCCATGGCTGTTCAGCAGCAGTGATGTCGATACCTAAGATCAGGTGACAGTCCAGGGAGGCTAAACTGGTTTCATGACTGTCTCACAACAGTGATGAGGACATCTAAGATAAGGTGGCAGTCCAGCAGGGCCAAACTGGTTTTGGCTCTGCTAGATGGTCTGGACTTCGCCCTGCCTGAAGATGGAGATGGCCAGTATAGGCATCCCTGGAGCTAATCCAGAGTATTGCTTTTGACTGGTGTTGAATTATAGGATTATTATTATTTGAAACACAACAAGATGAGTCCACAGCAGACACTCTGCTAGCTCTTGAATTGGATCACACGTCGGACACTTCCCAAGTGTCTAGGACTGTGTGATGTATCGGTGAATAATGTGTGCAGATCCTAGTAAGGTGGCCTTCTGCAGCTGGCAGCTGGTAATTTTGTCAGTGCCAATTGTGTTTAAGTGCAGGCCACGGTCTTTAGGCACTGCACTCAGTGTGCTGATCACTACTGGGACCACCTTTACTGGCTTATGCCAGAGTCTTTGCAGTTCAGTCTTTAAATGCTCATATCGTGTCAGCTTTTCCAGTTGTTTCTCTGCAATCCTGCTGTCACCTGGGATTGCAACATCGACGATCCATACTTTGTTTTTTAACACGATTGTGAGGTCAGGAGTATTATGCTCCAAAACTCTGTCTGTCTGAATCCGGAAGTCCCAGAGGAGTTTGGCGTGTTCATTCTCTGTAACTTTTTCCGGCTTGTGATCTCACCAGTTCTTTGTCGCAGGCAGATGATATTTGTGGCACAAGTTCCAACTAATCATCTGTGCAATGGTGTTATGCCTCTGCTTGTAGTCTGTCTGCGCAATCTTCTTGCAACAGTGAAGGATGTGATCTATTGTTTCATCTGCTTCCTTGCAGAGTCTACATTTGGGATTTGTTATTGACTTTTCAATTCTGGCTTTGATGACATTAGTTCTAATGGCTTGTTCTTAGGCTGCCAGAATCAAGCCCTCCATCTACTCTTTCAGAGTTCCATTTGTGAGCCACAGCCATGTTTTTTCTTTGTCAATTTGGCTCTCAATTTTTCCCAGTAACTGTCCATGGAGTACCTTCTTTCACCAGTTTTCTCTTCTGCTCTGGATTGTGTTTTTATGGTATTCACTATTTGTCTTTTGCACTTTAAGCAGTTTATTACTATTGACCTCCCTCAATGTTGGTTCTTGACTGCCTTTTACATAATCTGCCAGTGCATGTTTCTTTATTTTTAATATTTTAAAAATATTTTAATGTATTATTATTATTATTATTTTATTACTTACCTGCTTCTCCTCACAACTCAAGGCGAGTTACAACACTGCTAAAACACATAATCAAACACTCAGTAGAACACTAGAAAACACTTATTAAAACATATTTCCATAAAATACATATTAACATACACAAAACAAAATTATACATAGAGTGGAAGTTTAAAATTCACCATTAAAACTGTCTGGGTAGGCCTGCTGGAAGAGATAGGTCTTCACTCATGTCTTAAATTCTGACATCTGATCTAGCTACTAGCAGCTTTGAACTGCCAATCTTGGGTCAGCAGTTCAGCCAGCACAAGAATTTAACCCGTTGCACCACTGTGGCTCCCACACCAGAAGTGATTTGCAGTTTCTCAAGTCGCTTCTGAGATAAGAAATAAATAAATCTGATCTAGCTGTCAGAGCTCTACCGGCAGGTTGTTCCACAGATGTGGGTCCTCTGGATGGTGGTAACCAGTCAGGTTTTGGCAGATCCCCCCAGAGAATCTCAGTGTTTGGGGCAGATTGTATGGGAGAAGGTGATCCTCTAGGTAACTTGGACCCAAACCATGTAGGTCTTTAAAGGTCAATACCAACACCTTATACTTTTCCCAGAAACTAATTGGCAGTCAGTGGAGTGTTTGTGCAGATGGGCCCTTAGCAAAAGCCAGCATGGTTTGAATATTTAAGTAAGACTCTGAGACTCTAGGATTCAAATTCTCATTCAGATAGAGAAACTCACTGGGTGACTTTGGGCAAGTCATGCCCTCTCACTCTTATATGAGGGCAACACTCTCCTCTAAAGAAATCTTGCAAAAAACAAACAAAAAAAAAACCTCAGGATAGGATTGTCATAAGCTAAAAACAACTTGAAGCTATATAACAACAGTATGATGATCACGATAATGCGTAGCCTTGGTTTTGGATGACAGGTAAGTAGGACATTTTCTTTACGATGCAATAGTACTGCTAATATCAGTCTACAACTTCAGGCTTGCCCCACATGATCTTGTTCTATTAACATTGGAACACCTCTCCAGGCTCAAACATTTTAACTTAAGCACCATACAGTGTAAAGGAATAGCAGCTGTTTCCAAGGAGAGAATAATTAGTGTATTTCTTCCAGATGCCTTGCTGATTGTGTAAATGCTCAGTGGCTTCCTCCATCTTTTCAAATTTACAGTAATCTTTTCTGCCAAACTGCCCTCCCCGTCTGGGTCCATTTCACTCTCGATTTCCTGTCAGAAAGTAGCTGTGAGAATTGGACTCTAATCTCCATTAGTAGTTGCTAACAGCTACAGTTCATCTCTTCAGGATATGGGGCTTTGGGGGGAGTTTTTACAGAGCTGTGTAACTATCTTACACAGGCATTAAAATAAAGCACAAATAGGAGATTTTTTCCATATTTGACCTTAAGTATTTCTTCTAAAAATATAGCATATGACCATTGGATTTAATATGTTACAATATGAGAATATCCTGAAAAATAGCAAGGTGGAAAGGAAGCATCTAAATCTGGAGCGAGCACCTGGTAGTATTGGTGGCAATACTATTCTTTCCATCAAAAATATCCCCTAGGAAGTAGCCAAGATTTGATATCTGTTTTTCATCACTGAAGATCTTTTTATATTTTGTTTTCCGCTGATTGGGATGGGTTTGTACGAGTGTTTATATGGAAACTGCTACTCTTGATATTGTTAGGGAACATTTTTGCTCAATTTTAAATGAGGGGTGGGCCCAGGAGTTTTGGGGTGTTTTTGGTGGGTCACACTTTCGTAACTGATTTGAGGAAACAATCCTTTGGCAACAGACTTTTGAATGGGACTTCTATTAAGTAAATGTAGTAATTTACTATTAAGTAATTTACCTATTTGAAAGCAGAAGTCCTTGAACTTTGCCATCAATCTTCTATGCATTCCCCTGGATTTTTCCCCTTGTTCCTGTCCCAGTGAAATCTTAAATGTTAACTCCATTTAGAAGAACAGCAACTGCAACATGTTCAGTACATAAAGTCTAACATGGATGGAAAAATATCAGTGACTCATGGTTCTCATCCCAACACCATGGTTACTACAATAATTAGGGATTATGAGACAGCTACCTAAACCAGCAGAAGCCAGACTAAGCTGCTGGTGCAATAATGTCTGTCCTGTACCCGTTTAACTAACCAGTTGTATCCTCAACATACTGGAGATCACTTCAGTCTTGAATAAGATTCAGTTAGGCTATCATGTGTGGAATCAATACACTTCTGATCTGAATTCAAACTTCTAAATAGTTTGAATCCTTGAGACATGAAGAAACATTTCTCCTTATTTGGGTTTTCCTGAGATTGAGGTCTATTGGAGGATCTCTCTTCTGCGGCCCACCAATAGATGTTATTTCCATTGCTATACATTGTTTTATATAGGTTAAATTGATTTTATTATATACCAGAGATTTTTAGATATAGTGCAAGATATAAATATTTTGATGAATGAATAAAACTCAGTGAGTGGTGCCATTTTGTACTTTGATTTGGAGACCATGGGCCCTTTCACATAGCACAAAAGAAATGGGAGAGAACAGGTTAAAAGGGGGGAGTGGATAGATGATTTACTGATAAATCTGCTCTGAATAAGAGCAATACAGCCAAAACACAGGATACAGAAATCCCCTTTTATCCTGGGAAATGTGCATTTTGTGAGATTCTCTCCCCCCCCCCCGCACCCCCCCATCCTACCCTACCCCACCCTACCCTGTGGAGAATGTAGGTCCGTTTTTAAAGAGGCTCGAAACAACTGTGTATGGGCTGTCATTGACATAGCTGATTTCCAGCTGTCTTAAATGGAGAGGATAGGAGAACCATTGGAGCTCTCTAGGTAGAGGTAAAGGTTTTCCCCTGACATTAAGTCCAGTCGTGTCCAACTCTGGGGGTTGGTGCTCATCTCAATTTCTAAGCCAAAGAGCCGGCGTTGTCCATAGACAGCTCCAAGGTCATGTGGCCAGCATGACTGCATGAAGTGCCATTACCTTCCCGCTGGAGCGGTGTCTATTGATCTACTCACATTTGCATGTTTTCAATCTGCTAGGTTGGCAGAAGCTGGGGCTAAACAACAGGAGCTCATGCCGCTCCCTGGATTCAAACCTGTGACCTTTCGATTAGCAAGTTCAGCATCTCAGCGGTTTAACCCAGGGGCACCTCCAAAAAATTTTATTTTAAAATTTCTAAACTTAAACAGAGCATAAAACTCGAAACTCAAACCATTCGAGACCTACTTGCTTTTCGGAAAGCCTGTAAAACTTTTCTTTTCCGGCAAGCTTTTGATGGGTGAACTACCCGGGCTATGTCTGTCCTTGCTGCCATTGTTATTGTTATGGTTATTCTTAAAGCTAATTGTATTGTTTTTAATCTATTTCTGTAAACTACTCCGAGCCAAATTGGGAGTAGCGGTATACAAGTTAAATAAATAAATAAATACAATAAATAAATAAAAACACAATTGGGGAAAGAGAAATATCCAGGGAAGTTTTTTTTAAAAAAAAATCCCTCCATTATGCACTGATTTTCATATTGTGCACATGGGAAGCTCTTCATATTAAGATATTTGTATGTGCTACATAAGCATTATAAAAAACTTCTACCAGATTTCCCCCATCTACCCTGCACTTTATTCTGAGACAAAAAAAGGGCTGTGAGGATGGTGGGGGAAGACAGTCTGTGTGGGGACCGTAGGCAGGTCCCAGATTTGTTTATGTCTCTGAAAATCTGCATTTTGGTGCTGTCTGGAAGTGCCCCAAAATTCCTTATTCCAGTCTTATATGGTGTGTTGATTACTTCTAGCATTTTTCAATATATAAATTATATTGAGAAGTCTATGTGGCATGCCAGATTTGCAACATTCAAATTTGTCCAATTAGGAATTATGCCTGGGGACTTGTTTTTGTCATTTTGAGGAGGAAACATTTAGGGATGTGTCTCATTTCTTGCATAACCCCTAACTGTTCCAGGTTCTCCATCCCTATGCAATGTGGACTTTCTGCCAGAGAAGTTGCATGCTTCCATGGGCATGCAGCCTCGATACACAATAAGGCAGTCCCCAAGTTACATACAAGATACGTATTGTAGGTTTTTTCTTAAGTTTAATTTGTTTGTAAGTTAGAACAGGTAAACACACACACACACACATTTAAAGTGTGTGTGTGTGTGTGTGTGTGTGTACCATTTGATAGCAAAGGGAAGGATTAATGCCTTTGTCTGTGCTCTTGTTCAGAAAATTTCACCTCACTTTCTATCCCTGTGATAATTGGATTTTGAAAAAAAAATGGCTTATTGTGGAAACAAGGATTGGTGAGAAAGGTTCAGTAGAGACACCTTTTCCCCATAACAACTCTTCCAGGAGTGAATTTCCCTTCTGAAGGGTAGTTTTCCCTCTCTTCTATTGTCTCACCCCATTCTTAACTATGAGTCCTTTGTAAGTTGGATTTTTGTAACTCAGGGACTGTCTATATGTAGCTGCATCTATGAATTATTGTGCACTAAGTGTTACTATATGGAATACCTGCATTTCCCATTTTCTTTGTATCTTGCTGACACATGGACCACATGGGGGCTGAAAGACTGACTTAATTTTTATAAGACATTAAAAACATATTGAAATAGCTGTTCTCTAAAACCACTTTTTTGTAGCATTTAAAAAAATCTCTTAATAAATCATTTCAAGTGTAGAAAAAATCCGCTCTAGATCCAATTTTATATTTATTGTTTGTCTATGGCTTGCTGCACCACTGAACTGTAGTGCAAGAGAACAAAGCAAGAGCATCCTATTACAAAAGATTAAGAGGAAGCTATCAGGCTAAGCACGTGTTTGAAAATACAACTAATAGCATACCAATTAAGTGCATGATTAGAAGCTTCTGCTTTAAAACTTGAGCAGCTAATAGTATTCAGAACTGAACTATATCTTTTCAGTACATTTGAGTACTTTGTCCATTGGATTTCC